>NC_051055.1:16022853-16370769 GCF_904848185.1 Acanthopagrus latus
ACGGCTCTACATAGAGGAGTAAGGAGGTTTTCTTTTTGTTTTTAGATTTTGTGTGGTATTTCCTACCAAAATAAATGTTTAATGTTTCCACTCCACCATTATCATTTTTCACTGTGATTGTTTGTATGTTAGAGGTCTTGCTGAGCAAGGCATAAATACACAAATATGCCTTTTTCTGCCCAATAGCAACTAGTCACCTCATTTGTAACTCTGTATTGTAACCCCCCCTAAACACTAGTCAGCTGCCATTAAATCATTTGAAACGCATCACCATTCAAAACACAGTCAACAGTAATAACACTAACCTCTACTGTTTCCTTGCCACAGGCGGTGACGGGCCACGAGGAATGCGTGGAGGCCTTGCTTCAGCACAGCGCCAACTTCCTGGTGCGAGACTGTAAAGGGCGCACACCAGTCCACCTGGCGGCAGCGTGTGGACACATTGGGGTACTGGGAGGCCTGCTGCATGCTGCCCAATCAGTGGAAACACTCCCTGTCTTAACAGACAACCAAGGCTACACCCCACTGCACTGGGCCTGCTACAATGGTACAGAGATGAGGGCTAAAGACCTCTTTAAAAAAAGATAAACACAGTAATGGAGATGTACATCTGATTGCAGTAATGTATGCACTTAGATACAGGCAAGCTTCCAAGAAAGGAAAAATGAGCACTTGTTTAAGATGGGCATGGACAACTTCATTTTGAATGCTGGTTCTTTATGCACTTCTTTCATGCTATTTCCTTTCGCACCAGGAGCAAAATTTTGACACATGTTGATGAGGACCAATGGTTGTAGAGAGCCATGATTGTGAGCACCTCGAGGTGAAGGCTTACGTGGTAAATGCTTTCTCTCCGCAGGTCACGATACGTGTGTGGAGGTTTTGCTGGAACAAGAGGTTTTTCACAAGGCCGAAGGCAATTCTTTCAGCCCCCTCCACTGTGCTGTGTAAGATCTCAAGCTGTCTGGTTTCGATCAATGCGAGTGGGGACAGAATTGCTAGCAGAGGAAATAATTGTGCTCTTTTTCCTTTTAATTAGGATCCATGACAACGAAGGTGCTGCTGAGATGCTGATAGACACTCTGGGCCCTACCATTGTCAATGCCAAAGACAGTAAAAATCGGTAAACACAAGTCCAACAAAAATTGCAGCCTCATTCGGCCAAAGACTTCATATAACGACTGTTTGATTAAGAAAGTAAGCCTTGTTGCTTCTGTTATTTTTGCAGGACCCCACTACATGCAGCAGCCTTCACCGACCATGTGGAGTGTCTCCAGCTGTTGCTGAGCCACAACTCTCAGGTCAACAGTGTCGATGCCGCAGGGAAAACCCCACTCATGATGGCTGCTGAAAATGGCCAGACCAACGCCGTTGGTACGAACGCTTCACTAAATGTATTACATTGGGACGTAATGAGCACTGTTTTGATTTAAGTCTGGTTTTTTTTCTGCATTTCACCTTCTCATTCTCACTGTTCAGAGCTGCTGGTGAGCAGTGCGAAAGCAGATCTCACTCTGCAGGATGCTGTGAAGAATACTGCTCTTCATCTCGCCTGCAGTAAGGTTGGTATTCACTTATGGTGGCACTGTTCTTACATGCTACAACAGCAAATGTACACTATGTTCATGCAAGTATTAGTTGAAATACTATGTTACACTACTATATTGTTTTTAATATTCACTGTGCTGTTGCTGTTCTCCACAGGGACATGAAACCAGTGCCTTGTTGATATTGGAGAAGATTACAGACAGAAACCTCATAAATGCCACTAACGCCGCCTTACAGACGTATGTATCACTTCTATTACATTAGCGTCTCTTGCTGTGTCTGAGCAATTGAATGGAGTGGTAATGGTGGTGGATTACTGTGGAGATCTTAATTATTAATGTAGAGCTACAATTTGTAAAATATTGACTCGCCTCTGAGCTCATCTTTGTTTTCATCTTTCTTTGAAGGCCTCTACACGTGGCTGCAAGAAACGGTCTAACTGTGGTGGTGCAAGAGCTGCTCGCAAAGGGAGCTAGCGTACTTGCAGTCGATGAAAACGGTAAATTCATTCCATTTTTCTTTTAACTATGAACCAACTGCTCTCTTGTATTTTGGGCTACTTTACAAAGTGCCACCTAAACATGTATCCTAAAAGACAAAGCGGAATCAGAAATGATTGGCTACCGTAAATAAGATATTCCCCTGGAAATGTCTTTTAGGCTGCTTTTATTTTCCAATTTCATATAATTGCCCTCTTGAGAATTTTTAGCCATTTGCAGTATTGCCAGATCTTGTGAGAGACACAAGCAACCAGATTTTTACATTTTAAATTAGATAGTTAATACATGAATAACTGACATTTAAAGTACAGAAGTTGCATATAATACAGTGATCAAGTATATCAAGTCAACATTATTGGGGTAACAGCAATATATTACCTGTAACAGCTACAAAGTTATATAACCCAATACAAAGGATTTCAAGACTATAATAACTCTTATATCAAACATCACATTACCACGAGTGTAAACTTCATGTTAAAGAAGATCTGCATGATATGCATGACAAATAAGGCATTAGACAGTAGAGACGGGAGACATGGGAGTTACCAAAAGACGCAACTACCCTTGAGAAATGAGCCCAAAAAGACAGCTTGCTACCAGCAATATTTAATGAGCAGCTTTCCATTAAAACGAGCCCAAAGTCCCTTACAATAAGCGGACTTGGCAGCCAGTGTTGTGGATGAAGTTTATTTAGGATTCCTGACAGGTAAAGAAGTAAAATCTGGATAGAATTTGATCTGGAATAACTAATTGTAACCGATTTTTCTCATACGAATACCAAGAGATGAGGTTTTGTCTTTTGTGATATAAACTCAAGGACAGCTGGGAAAAAAAAAACTCGATTTCATAAATCACCTTGGGCTTCAGGGATTTTTAGAGGCCTTTATTACAATATTAGACATTTCATGGACGACATGATTTTTCAGAAAATGCTCAGATTCACAGATTAATCACTAAAGAATAGTATTGATAGTTCTACAGGCACATCGCTTGTCCTGTTAATGTAATTACTGTTGAATCATTTAAACTGTGTATGACTTTTATAAAAAATGTAACACTGTTGTTGTTTCAGGTTACACACCCGCCTTGGCTTGCGCCCCCAACAAAGATGTGGCAGACTGCCTAGCCCTAATCCTGGCCACCATGATGCCTGTGTCCCCCTGCACCCCGGCACCTACCCTCCCATTCAGTGCCATTAACCACTACACCACCAGCCCCTCCAAAAGCGTCACGTTCGACAGCCTGCCGGTGTTGCGCGGCGAGCACAGCTCCTACTGCAGCTTCAACAATGTCAGCCATCACGACGGCTTCTACAAGGACGAGGAGCTCAATGACTCGGATTCCGAGACGTACTGATGGACAGGAGGAGGCGATAAATGCATAAACACACACGCACACTGTGTCTTAAAAATCACCCACCGCCAGCTTGGGAGGGCAGAAGAAGACGAAAGCCCCCACAGGAGCCTTAAGAGTCCCCCGCCCCCACCGGAGAGCAAAGAGAAGGGAGGAGGTGCAGCAGGCTGGCACACACTCATCCCGACCTCATCCAGCACCAGGTGTCCTTCAGCTGATACTGGACCTCAGTAACCGCTGCTTTACCAACACTGACTTCTCGAGTGCAACAAACTGCACTTGTTGGGCAGACAGCGACTTTTTGTGCAGCAATAACATGCTGAAGAGGGATGGTAGCACTTCACAGAGAGCTAAACCGACAGGGACCAAAAGACATGGATGCATTTTAACCCAATTTTAGCTGTGTAAATGAGATTGATAATTTTTGGGTTTATTGGTTAAGCAAGTGGGGCAAAGGAGCCAGTTTTCATTTGTGAAATTTCTTGATGAGTTTAAAAAAGGTTGATAATCGCACACTACATTTGTCAGAATGCACTTGTCCTTCAAGTCTGTAGTCATACGGGGGGAAAATCATTTATTTTTTGAGACTGAAAATTTTAATATACCCTTGTTCATGTCTTAAACTCTTTATCCTCTAGAAGAAAAAAAATCTGATTTGCTGACCTGAGTAATTTAAAAAAAAACATTTGATATGTTCACCAGGTTATTTTTAAGTTGATCTACCTTACCTTTGTATATTGACCTGTTCATTGCGGTTTAGTCTTTCAAGAATAAATTATTTGTGTACTTTCGGTTCCTATTTATGTGTTCATTTTGTGCCTTCATTTAGTTACTGAGAAGAGATGGGTTTGTAGAGGCAGCTGTGAAAGTACAGTGATGCGCACTAGGTAAGTAATTTCTAAGAAGCACTGATCCAGTATCGAGGTATCTGAGGCTGAGCTTTGTGACAAGAAACACTGTAAACCAATGACAAGACGGCGTTTGATTTTCTTCTGTTTTAACGATATTTTTGCTCTTATAATAGTCAATGTTTGTTGACGGGTTTTGCTTGCTTTAACTTCAAAAAAAAGAAGCCACTTGTTTCCGCCATGATTCAGAACTCGCTTTTTCTGTCTGTTAAAAAAATCCTTTCAACTGGAAATATGTACAATACATTCGCTAGCTTCATTAGAACGGAAAAGATTATTTTTTTCTTTTCGTTTTTTTTTTTCTTGAAGAGGGATGAAACTAGCATGTATATAGAAATTATGACTGTGAATTCAATGCTCCAATGAGTTCTTTCAGTACTGAGATTGCTGTATATTTTATGAGTAATAAAGAAATGAGTTATTTAATAATCAACGTGAGTCTTTTTATGGAGTATTGTCTTTTGATTCTGTTCAATACATGACATATGAAGCGGTTTTGATCATTGACATTTTGACATGTAACGTTTGTCATTACCTATGACAAGTGACACACCGCCTATTTTTCAAAACAAATGACTTAAGATAGGAGAAGATAATTGTTGAACTCACATTATTGCACATAGCAGATATTGACATTGCATAGTTTAGCACATTGTTTAATTTAGTGTTTAGTAAACAAACAATGATTTTTTTTTTTTTTTTTTTAAAGATAATCTTGCCATGGCATTAGATGGGAACTTGCAACATAAAAAAAGAACATAAAATGGCTCCATATAACTGGCACGTCATAATCCAAGTCTCTGGAAACCCATAGATGCAAAGCTAATTTAAGATATTTACACCTCAGATCTTCACTGTGGCTGATAAGCTGAAAGTGTGGAGAGGATCAAATCAATTTGGGGTTTTGGGACGTTTATTTTTAACATTTTAAAACAAGTCCTCATCTACTTCACTCTTTTAGGAGGATGATGCAACATTATTTTGCTGTGAAATTCAAGAAATGTTTTGCCAACTTATTAGCTAATGACTGAATTATCAGTTTTGAGTGAACTTTTGAGTGAAATTAATTTAAAATATAAAATAAGTGTTGAACCTGTTACATTTGAACTAGGGTGTAATCAGTGTGTGTTGTCTTTGCATTTTTATTGCAGTAAAAAAAAAAGCATTTTGCAAGGAGTGCGACGCTCATTGTGTGAGGTCACACGTGGGGGCGCCCGTGATTGGCTTGCAACCCGGAAGTAACGGGAACAGGGCGGAGTCAGGGAGAGAGTTGTAAACATGAGTTGTTCGTGTAGCAGATAGTTACAACAGTTTATGACAGTTTTTCCACAGCAGGTCTTCAACATTATAACAACTCGTAGCTAAGAGCCTCTGTGATAAACATGGAAGAAGTGACAGGAGCTCAGCTGATTGCAGAGTCTTTAAAGTCTCAGGTAAGACCGCTAACATTGAGAGGTGAAGACAAATGAAGTATGCTAACTTTCAAGTTAAGTTAGCAGCAACATGTCACCTTAAAACTGTGTCAAAGTTCAAGTCCTGCGCGGTCAAGTTTACTTTACTATGCAACTAATGACAACAATGTATAATTCTTCCTTACACTCATATTTCATTGTTGGTTTGTTAAAGGGTAACATTTCTCTCCTTGCAGCAAGTGGAGTACATGTTCGGGATAGTTGGTGTTCCTATCATTGAGGTGGCCATGGCTGCTCAGGCTGCAGGGATCAGATATGTGGGAATGCGCAACGAACAAGCGGTAACATTTTTGTTTGTTTGTTTTTAGAATAATTAAAGGCTGACCGATAATGATTTTTGAGCAAGTAAAAAAAAATCTGATATCCATATTTCAGCCAATACAAACACATTTTTGCCAATTATCTCTCAAATGTGGTTATCAAACACATGTGACTTACGCAATATGTAACGGAGGCAGATTAGACAGTTTAATAATAAACTTTTTGTCTAAAATGACGTCAAGGCACTGAAACATTAAACCGACTGCGTGATCTATAAAAAAAAGTTTTTTCCTACAGAGCAAAAATATAACCAAAAGACTTATTGCCAGTAGAGAGCCAGAATTGAAGTTTTTATGATGTCTTTTTTTCACATCCAAGGATGTCACCTCGCAGTGTTCAATTAGTTTTTACAATGTAATTTTAGACACCTTGTCAACGTAAGCCACAGACGTCCAAAGAACTTTTTGTGGCTCAAAAAAAAAAAAGTTTTGATGATGACCAAATTTCACTTCATGCCACAAAATCTACAGGGTGGATTCAAACCCCGAACCTCAACCTCAGTAGCCTGCAGGAGACATGCACTTTACTCTGTTCCTCAGCTTTATTAAAGACCATGGCTGATGTTCCAAGGCGGGATGACAAAACATGGTCTTTGGGGTATGTTTTTGCTCGGTGGGTTATATCAGTTCAACATATAACCAATACCAATATATAGGAGACAGGCCAACATCGCTGATAATATCGGTCAACTCTTGTATCGGTCTGTAAACATTCATTATTATTCTGTTACATTGCTGTTCACCCGCACTTACAATCCTTAACAACATTACGATAACATTTTGATATATAACAAATTCTGTCACACAACAGGCATGTTATGCTGCCTCTGCTGTTGGATACCTGACTGGGAGGTAAGACTTCACGTAACTACACAGAATATTGTGAGCAGCTGGTGTGACAGTGTGTATCTCATGTGTCTCCTGTGGTTTCTTGTATCCAGACCAGGTGCCTGCCTGGTGGTGTCTGGACCTGGACTCATTCATGCGCTAGGTGGAATGGCTAACGCTAACGTGAACTGCTGGTACAGTATGATTCAACAAACGGATGCTGCTCTTGTGCTGCTGTGAACAGTTCTAATATGGGTCCTGTGGGAGGCTGGTTTATGAAATGCATGTTGCCTTTGCAGGCCGGTGGTTGTTATTGGAGGCTCCTCAGATCAAAATCAGGAAACAGCAGGAGCCTTTCAGGAGTTCCCTCAGGTAATGCACTCGATCAGCTGGATTTTTTTCTGTTAAAGCCTCAGTAAATTGACACAGTTTTAAATTTGTTTCTAGGTGGAGGCATGTCGCCTTTATAGCAAGTTCTCTGCTAGACCCAGCAGCCTGGAGGCCATCCCTTCAGTGGTAGAGAAGGTAATGGATCCACTTGTAGTTGGTTTCCTTTTTTGTAGCATGCTAAATAAGATATTTTGTATAGTTGCATGACATTAACACATAAGTGATTTTATTATGTTTGCTCACAGGCAGTTCGCACAAGCATGTATGGGCGTCCAGGTGCTTGCTATGTGGACATTGCAGGGGACATGGTCAATGCAAAAGTGGACAGGAGCAAAGTCAGGTCTGCTGTGATTTTTAGCAGTTTTTCAATGTTTTTTTTTCTTCTGCATTGTATCACTTTTGTGATTCTAGATGTGTTTCCTCATGCAGACTTGTGTCCTGCTGTCCTACTCCACCAGTGAGTGTGGCTGACCAAGGTGCAATCACTGAAGCAATCTCCGTCTTGAAAGAAGCTAAAAGACCCTTAGTCATCGTCGGCAAAGGTAACATTAAATACATATGCAGTATATCTTGGAATGATTACATTTGATAAGTCAGAAACCCATATATTTGCCATTTGGAATAGCTCATTAGAAGTCATCATGATATGGGTATTGTTGATCGCTACAGGAGCAGCCTATGGCCGAGCAGAAACCGCTCTGAGGGAGTTTGTTGAAATGAGCGGCCTGCCATTTCTGCCCACCCCCATGGGGAAAGGGGTCCTTCCTGATGATCACCCCAACTGTGTGGCTGCTGCCCGCTCCAGGTTTCCCTTTTTTTGACAATAAAAAAATGCACGAATCAACAAGTGTAAAGCACATTTATTTAAGCCAAATTAAACATGTTTTTTTTTTCCGTTTTATCACCTCATTTATATAAGTACTGGTGTCTGAGTGACACAGAATAACAGGCTGTTGAAGAAATATCTCAATTGAATAGTATAAATCTGTGTTTTTTTCTGTGTGCATCTTATATTGTTTACTCTACACACACAGTAAATGTCTGCATGTACACCACTGTTCAAGGTATTCATTTTGTTTTACCCCTTTTGTCTTAACATTGCCACACCTGTTCCCCTTCGACTGTTTCTGGTACCAAGAGCCCTCCTCCAGGCTGATGTTGTGCTTCTGCTCGGAGCCAGACTGAATTGGATGCTGCATTTTGGTCTGCCACCTAGATTTCACCCTGATGTCAAGATCATCCAGGTATGTGAACGGGGAAGCAAAGAGTGTGTTTGATTTGTTGAAAAGCAGTTTCAAAATAATGTTTAGGGTAACTCACTGGTAAAAATCTTTAATTCTTTAATTCTGTCAGGTCAGTGCTTTAATAATCTAACACAATAATGCACTTGTGCTGTGTGTAGGTTGACCTCTGTGCTGAGGAGATGGGGAACAATGTGAGGCCTGCTGTTGCTCTCCTGGGAGACATCAATGCTATTGTCACTCAGGTAGCTGCAAAAATGAGTCTTTTTTTTGACTGACAAACTAATGTGCGTTGAAGATATACTATAAGAGAACAGCTCATCTGTGTGTGTGTGTGTGTGTGTGTGTGTGTGTGTGTGTGTGTGTGTGTGTGTGTGTGTGTGTGTGTGTGTGTGTGTGTGTCAACAGTGATTATGTCTTTGATTCTTTTCTTCAAGCTACTGGAGTGTGTCCATAGAGATGGCTGGAAATACTCGTCTGATACAGAGTGGTGGAGCGCACTGAAAGACAAAATTGCTGCTAATGCAAAAATATCAAAGGTGGGTTTTGGGTGACTGTGTGATGTTTTGACTCAGTGTTTTTTTTATCAGTGTTTTATCAGCCACATGCCGCTGATGACAAATAGTCAATATAATTTTGTGTTTGATACCAGTAGATGTTGGTTTCTTGTAATATTATTCATGCATTCTCACCAGACTTCTGCCCTTCTTTCTATCAACAGGCACTTGCTCTTCAGTCAACAGTACCCATGAACTACTACACAGTGTTTCATCATGTTTCCCAGCTGCTGCCACATGACTGTATAATTGTCAGTGAGGGTGCAAACACTATGGACATAGGACGCACAATGTTGAACAACTACCTACCTCGACACAGGTAAGGAATTCTCATCGAAGCAGATCTTAAAGAGCACTTCTTGATTGTGTTAATTGTTGTGTCTTTTTAAGGCATGTGTACACAAAAATGAATTACAAAGGGGGATTATTATACAGCAAATATGTGCTCACTGTTACTGTTTGACTAAAGTAAGCCTTAATTTCTGGGTAAACTTGAGAAGCTTGTTTAGCTAACGCTCATCCTGATGTTGTCCAGGTTGGATGCAGGTACATTTGGAACAATGGGCGTTGGCCTTGGTTTTGCTATAGCAGCCGCCACTGTGGAGAAGAGCAAGAATAGTAAAGGACAAAGGATAGTCTGCGTGGAGGGGGATAGTGCCTTTGGATTTTCTGGCATGGAGGTTGAAACCATGTGCAGGTGGGTTGATTGCCTCCTCTGCTAAACAATACTTCAACCTCCTTTAACTTCTTAATAACACAGTGCCTTTGTTTTTTTTCTAACAGATATAATCTACCTGTGGTCATCATTGTGGTCAATAACAATGGTATTTACAGCGGAGTGGATCCCGAGACCTGGAAAGAAATGGCAAAAATGGGAGATCTGACCTCTATGTGAGTCACACTTCAGGGAAAATGACTGAATCACTGAAATGGTTTACGACATTTTATCAGCTGTGATGTAATGGAAGATATCTAAAGCCATCATGTTGCCTGTCAGAGCCCCACCTGTGACCCTCCTACCTGAAGCACGCTATGATGAGGTCATGACAGCGTTTGGAGGTCGAGGGTTCCTGGTGAGGACGGTGGAGGAGCTGCGCAGTGCTTTACAGATGAGCTTAGATGACTGGGAGAGACCAAGTCTCCTAAATGTGCTCATCGACCCCTCCTCTGACAGAAAACAGCAGGTATATATATATTTGTGTGTGTGTGTGAGATGTCATCTCAGTCATCCAGGTCTAACTTTCATTTCGTTGTACTTCATTTGTTATTGTTGGTGATGTTGTTGTGGAGCATTTTGTTGTTAAATGTCTATCTTTGATATCTAATCATTTCTTTTGTCGCGGTTATATTTGTATGACAGTTGCCACAGACACAAAGAATTTTAGAAGTACAGGTCAAACTAAAAGATCCCTCTGGAGTTTACTTGAAAGTCCTCCTCAGCTGCTGAGGAACCTAAAAATGAAGGAAGGTACATAACGTGGCATACCAACTGTATTGAAGTCCATGGCAGATGCATGGAGAAATACACTAAAACCCAACATATCTACGTTGTATGACTAATGAAGAAAAATTGCCTCCAGAACATTAAAGAACACACTGTTCTGTTGTGTTGGTTATAGGACACACCTCTCTGTTGTGTTGGTTATCCCTCAATTTTGTTTGGGAGAGGCTCCTGTTCACCGTAAAAATGCAGTCTCATCAGCGATATTTGATATTTTGTCGAGTTTGGTCACAATATTATCAGCCCTGTGGAGTTTGGAGTTGGAAAAAGAAACAGTTGTTAACCTACTCTCTGTGATGTGTTCTTTCTTATTCTGGCAGCATTTCTTTATCAGATGTCATACAACATATATATGTTGGATTTTAGTGCGTTTATCCAAGCATCTCTCACTGACTTCAGCACAGCTGACAGCACAGTCTGGCACCAAAGCAAGATTTGCGATGTGATGACAATTCCTTCTTTATTAGGTCCTTTGATTTAAGCCAGTGAATCCTCAACAACAATCCTGCAGAAGTCCCACGCCCTCTGCTGGCTGAGGATGTAATTGATGCTGTGACACCACTTTTCTAATGCTTATAATACTACTGTAATGTTGGTGTTTCTCCCAACACAGTAAAAGCTCCACTAAAGGGGGCTGTTAATTAGGTCCTCGATCAGATTGCGGCATGACATCTCCACAGGATAAATGTTGAGGGTTTACCTGGCTTTCATTTTGATCGATGGCAAGTTCACAATAAATGTCTGCAGCTGAATCCCCGTGTCCAGACTTCCGTGCACATGCAGATTTGACAGTATTACGGACACAAACAGGTGGAAGGTCTATGGCTCCCCAAATCCACAACTTATTCACGCTTTTCATCTCAGAGCAATCAGGACTAAAGGATAGAGAACCTCATCTCACTCTCATACCACATTTCATCCTCTTGCAACCCGTGCCCTTGCAGACATGGGGTGATGACAGTGAAAACTACAGGCACATGCTGCAAGTCAGATTCACCCCCTGCATCATTTTTACATTGGACCTAGAAAAGACACAAGATGGACCGTGACTTACACGACACTGACAGTTGCAGCAGTAAAGCCAGGCCTGATTAAAAGCAGCATTGTTCAGCTCACCATCAGAGCAGAGCAACAAACAGTTTGGTGTTTACTTGACTCTCGTCTCATCCTTATGGGGCTGCATGGCTGACATGCCTCAGTGATCAGTAATCCATACACTCCAGGTGCACCGCAGAACTGTTGTATTCCGCTCACAATCCCTCCACCTCACACCAACCTGACCTTTCTATTTCAGAGTGCCCATAATTAGAAAGCGCGGCTCTCTGTGTTTATGTTGAATGTATCCATGCAACCCTTCGCTGACATGTTTGAAGGTTGTATTGAGGTCTGTAGCCCTGGTGCTAAGCTCCATGGTGGCCAGCAGAAAGACTTACGTGACCCCACATTCAGGTTCAGGGTTGAGTTTGGGGTTGAGTCTTAGACAGTTGATGGAGATTAACTATCCTATTATGTTTGAAATGACTCAACATTCACATAAGGCCCATTACATAAAGGAGACGATATCATCTCAGGAAGTCTAATATGATGCTGTGTTCTCTGTGTTTGCAGGACTTCCCTTGGCTCACACGCTCCAACTTATAGACCAAAAAGAGGGATCTTCCTGCTCCGTCCTCGACATTATCAGAACAGAAGTGACTGTTTTTCCGCAGGGAACTGGGAAAACTAGGAAAATATAAAGCTGCTTTTGTAACTTTTTTTGTAATTGTTTCCATGAAATAACTGATTTTTTTTCTTATTATTGATTAGTAGTATTAACAGTATTAGTATTAACAATTAACAAAAGGTTAAAGGAGCAGTTTGTAGGATGTGGCCAGAATTTTAGTTCAAAACATTTAAAAAAACTTAGATTGACAACACGTACTGTATTCAAGATTCTCTTTTACCGAACTAAGATAAGCATAATTGCCTCGTTAGCTCATTGTAAAACACGCTTCATTCAAACTCAACATAAATGACACTCACCACACCAGCCTTGGCTTGTTGTTCCACAGTCACCTCTGGTTTTGGTCGAGTAACATGTGAAAAGATTCCAGCTCCACGCGCCATTTTCACCTGCCGCTGATGTTTCGAATCTCTGTCGATTCCCTCTTGCTGCACAGCTCTGTTGTCCCCGTCTGCAATGACTTGTCGTGACCAAAGTCATAGTGTTGTTCAGAGCTGCACTTTCCTGTAACTGCTCAGCTAACTGAGCCATAAGCTAATTAGCTAACTGTAGCTAGCCCCAGCCAATGACAGCGAGCTCAGAGCAGCAGCTGTCAGTTACTTTGATGATGTGCTGCCTACTGTTGTTTCTGGAGCTACCTTTTAAATTCTGGTCATGTTCTAGAAATGACTCCTTTTAATTGAACATTTTTCTATACAATGAACATTATTTGCCTTTATTTGTTCGTGTCAGATCAGCGTTGTTGTTTTTTATAATTCACATGATAAATCTCATAGGTAATTGTGATGAACGTAACACAGTATATGGTTAAATAAACTATGTAAATGCTTGGAAAGTTAAAATGTCATTTTTATAATTTTATGTGCTAAAAAACGGTCCTGTCCAGATTTTTACAATCGCATATGTGCATTGATACATTTACACCCTCCTTTATATTAGTAAGTTATTAGTAATACATTGGGAACACCTTGAAACAAGGTGAAAATCTTATGTAATATCTAGATATATATTTTTTTTAATTGTATGCAGTGATAGCTTTAAAAAAATAGCGCATAGTATGATCAATCTTTATTAGATTTATGTTTGTATTGTGTATTAATTAATATCAAGTTACATGAATTTTGAGAAGTGATGTTGCCTGTATTTCCACTTTTGTTTACAGCTCTCACATCCCTCAGAAAGCCTCCTCGGAAATGGAGACACTTAATTTTGTGGGACAGACTGGGCAATAAAACCAATCAGGTCTGGACATAATGGACGCCACAATGCACTTGTGGGGGGGGGAGATGCACAGTTTACTGCATAAACAGAGATGCACTGATAAACAAAGAGAAACACTGATGAGAGTTGTCTCAGGGTGCACAGAAGACCACTTCATACAGGATCCCATTTAGACTCTCTCACTGAAAAAAAAAAAACCCCACCATGGCTTGGTCACATTAAGTCTCCCCACGAGAGCGGTGGAAACAACAAAAGGCACCCCCCTGCAGTAGTAGAGATCTAATATTGGCACCCGAAGCAGCTGGCGGGCTGTCTCCTGTAATTTTAGCGCGCACTGATGCAGAGGAAAGATTTAATGGGCATTGGTCAGCGTACCCTCTTGTGAGGGCGTAAAGGAGGCAGAGCGGAGAGAGGGAGGGGAGCAGAGGGAGAGGACAGTGAGGAGAGAGGGAGAGAGAAAGGCAGCGTGTGAGAGCTGCTGTGGCTCAGAAATAAAGTCAGGCAACTATCTGGAGCAGCATGACTCTTCTAACACTTGGACTCTATCTGCCTTTGTGGTTTTGTTATGGCCTGGCTCAGTCCTCTTTTTTGGACAGCTTTGTTGCATTCCCAGCAGGTAAGAATGAGTGTGTGTGTCAGTGTGTAGGTGTGTGTACTGTACTTACTGTACTGCACTGTACATACAGTGCTATGCATGCACAGGTGTTGAGAGAGTTGTGCTGTAACAGCACGGATACTGCATGTCTGGTTTTAGGATTCGTTTGGAGCTTACTATCTTTGAGAAATACACTTGTTTTGATTTTCTTGTCGCCCATGAGGTAGAGTGGAAATGCCTCTATAAATAGCGAGACCAGCTCCAGTCCTTCAGCGAGAGGCACAGTCACTTCATATCTGTGTTTAGCTTTAGGAACTCTGCCGGACGGGTGTCATGATCTGATAGTTTGCACCTGTTTCCCTTCCTACATATGCTGCTCTTGCATGTACTAACCGCTTTTATTTGTCAGTTTTGTACTATATATAAGGGGTTCCTATTTCACAATTTGTCAGGGTCTGTGAACCTCAGCTTCCTGTGCATGTCCGTGTGTCCTAACAACACATTAACATGCCCTCCTCCGACTGTCTTCCTCTAATTTTCTACACCTTGGCATCACTTCTCGTGTGACTGCATGTGCACCTTGCACAGCTCTCAGATCCCAGGAGCAGCAGAAGAGGTTCAGCCCATGCTGTTTACTGAGTCCGCCTCCACCCCCACTGTTTCCTCCACCCCCCTCACTTTGGCGCCGCCACGCTCATGTGAGTCAAAGTCATGTGACTTTCTATTGTGGAATATCTGTCTGTTGATATGTCCTTGGGTGATATCCAAACTGCCACACTTGCTACGTTTTGACCCCCTTAATGACACTGCTGAAATGCTCAGATGGTGGGACATGTTTCGCAGGAAGAAATGGGTTATCGAAATGGTGTTGTTGTATCAAGAGTGGGATGAATTTCAAACGTTGCTATAAAAATCTTAACGGTGTCATTCTGATGATTCTCCTTTATTCAGCATTTGCGTCAGAGATGTCAAAGAACGCAGTATTTTTATTTTTATTTTCATTTTACAGAATGAGGAAATTTCAAATCATGGTGGTGAGTCGAGCGAGCCGGGCAACGGGGGCAAAGGTTCAGCCTGTGTCCAAGGCCCCCAAGGGCCTGCTGGTCCCCCTGGCATTGAGGTAGGATTCCCAAATGCATCCCTGTTATTCCAGCATTAGCAGTGTACTGTAGATCTGCTCATTCCAACACACCTACAATCTGACTCGGTCTGCATGAGTTCGAGGTGTTAAGAATTAGTACTCCAACACTGATATTACCTCCATCTCCTCTCCAACTTGAGAGTTCCTGCAGAGCATGAGATGGGGATTTCTCTGGCCCTTGTAACACAGCGGCCCATTAACGCTCCACATTTAGCTCAGACACAAATAGCCTTTTTCCACTGCCTGCCAGTGTGCCACACATCATTCTCAGAAACTGTCCGAAGAGCAGTCTGCCTGGAAAGGCATACTGGGTTGCGTAAATTCCAGGGATTACCAACACAAGCGTGTGTTTGTGTACTCTAGTGATGAAAGATATTAAAGCATTTTGGTGTCATAGGTGCTTATGAACCAAACCTTCTCCTCTGCTGAAATGCAGATTTGCCAAATTGTTGTTGAAGCCTTGCCCATCTGAGGCTATTACAGCACCAGTTGGACTGCAGCAGCGATTCAGTATATCAAAAGGGACCCAGGAGGCACTTTTTAAATCAATAGTGGCTACTCAGCCTTAAGATAATTGAAACCGCAGCAGACATGACTCTATAGTTGGGATGCTGTGGACGATAAAACTGATTTAGATAGGTATCTCTGTAATTTATGAACCATTGTCATACATTTTTTTTTTATGTTCATCAGGGCCCACCTGGATTACCTGGGATTGGAGGGCCCAAGGGTGAAAAGGTAAGCAGTTTACCCCCATATGCTCTTCTCTCATTAGAGTAGCTCATTATCAGCTACTCTTTATGTTCTAAGCTGGAGTCTAATTGACCTGTTGCACATGATGGAAGTGTATGAAATAACCACTGTCCTTGTCCCCCCTCCTCCACATCCTGTCGCCAGGGAGAAATCGGAAGACCTGGGCGAAAGGTGAGAGTCCCCATTAATCACTCCATATTCCCCGCTAAGTGGATTTACTCAAAAATGAGATACAGTGCCTCCGCCTGCTCGCTAGCTGTAAGTCAGGGCGGCTGGTCCCTGGCCGTGTGCATCAAGAGATTGTGGGCAACCTTGACAGGAGACAGCACTGCCACAGTGACAGTCAAGATGCGAGGGATGCAGAGCTGCTGAGGCGGGCTGTTTTTTCGATGGCGGGCAGAGTTAACATGCAGGTCTCCTCTCTCTCACAGAAGACTATTGCCTCAGTTGACCCCTCAAAGACGCCTCCCTCTCTGTTAGGACTCGCGTTTGATTCAGGGGCAGGCGAGAGAGAAGCGACCTCCCTAAATGACCAGCCGCTGTGGTGGGTTGAGCAGTGAAAGCGGCCCAGTGGGAGCGCTTCAACTGGTTGCTGGCCTGACTGAGCAGCTTTGCAGCACTGCAGTGCAATTTAGCTTAGTGCTTCAGCCAGGTCATAAATCATTTTATTTCCCACAAGCACGAGCTCCTGTTCTATATACAGCCCATCATTTAATTAAAGAGAGCAAAGTGACAGGGCTCGTTAAAGTCATTCTCCCTCTACATGTGCAGCAGCGTCTGATAAATACTGTGGCAAGCAGGCTGTCAGCTTATGCAGCAAATCCTGCACTCGGCTTTCACGCAAAGCAAACAGGCGTAAGAGGCCCTGATTTCATTAACTGCTTCTTCAGCTGTGGCAGCAAGAGTTTCATTAGTGTTTTATATGGTATTTCTGTATCTGTGTTAAAATTGATTTCTACTTTCTACAGGGTCGGACAGGTCCCCCCGGACTTCCTGGGAAGCTGGGACCAGCTGGGTGGCCGGGACCAAGTGGGCCCAAAGTGAGTAAGTCACACCTCATAATGTAGATGATGCAATATATGACGTGACGTGAGACCAGTAAGTGGCGAGATAAGGTAGGGTGGATGAGAATTAGTGACAATTTGTTTCCCTATTTGTACAATGAAATTTATGTAGTTTATCCACTTTTTTGTCCCATTATTTAATGTTTTCCTCCCGTGTCAGGGTGAGAAAGGAGACTCTGGGCTGATGGGTTTACCAGGAGCCAGAGGATTAATCGGGCCACGGGTATGATCTACATTATGGAGCATACTGATCATGGGATGGTATCACTTTCACACTACCTGATTTCATCCTGGATGTTTAATATCTGTGATCTTTATTTTTAGGGTTTACCTGGTTATAAAGGAGAAAAGGTATGTGGCTGTTTTTATTTGTTAGAAAATTCTAGAAGAAAAGAAATATATATATATATATAACCATATTCCATTGTATATGTTATGTGACACGTTGTAATCTGCTCCATCAGGGTTCCCGAGGTGATCGTGGTGAGAGTGGAATGAAAGGCGACAAGGTGGGCAAAGTTTATCGGCGGGCTCTTGTGAATCAAAGTGCTGAAGTGGATATATTCTGAAAATTATTTACCGTTCTTTATCCGCAGGGTGGAATGGGCTTCCCAGGAATGCTTGGACAGAAAGTGAGAAACACAACAGAACAAGAAGGAATTTCTGAATTTTCCTCTGCAGAATTTTCCAAATCAGACCAAATTCAATGCTGAGATGATGTGATTTGTTGTGCAGGGGGAAATGGGTCCAAAGGGGGAACCTGGAATCTCAGGAAACAGAGGACCCGCAGGCCAACCAGGGAAGAGAGGCAAGCAGGTGAGATGATTGTGGAAATGAGTAATGTGGGATGTGATATTCTTGTTGCACTGTTTTAAAGCAGTATTATTTTGAGTTGTATTTGTGCCTCCATTTATAGTGTTTGATTTATTATTTTGAGCACATTACAAGTATATTTTGCAGAGAAAATGTATCGAGCATGCAGGTAGGGTTAGGTAGGTAGAACTGAAAGCACATAGAGTGCATTTTCTGTATGCAGATCATAGTAAATATGCATGCAGTTTATTAGAACAGTAGATTTTTGTTAAAAGTTAATAATTTTCCCTCAACATGATGTGAAGAAATGTTCATGACAGTCCACTTTTGTTTCATTTTTATTGTGTTTTAGGGAGTGAAAGGGGACCCAGGCCGTGTTGGTCCCATGGGACCTGCAGGGCCACAGGGACCTATTGGCCACCCCGGTCCTCCTGGTTCACCTGCCACAGGTGAGAACTTCAACCATAAATCAAACTAATGGATTTGGTCGGGGTATGGATTAGTTAAAGCGATTGGTTTGTGTGTGGCTCTGCACTGTTTGTGTTTGTGTGAAACGCTTTGCAACCAGTGTGAGTAGGAGCAAACCTGTGTCAGCAAAAGGAAGCACACTCTAGACCGGTGTAAGAGGTAGCGCCGGTAGTCTTATTTAGCACCAGAGAAACTTTATCCCCTGAGATGAAACACGATGCTGCTGTCATGACATCATGTGGCTAAAATGGTTCCACAGATGGCGAGACGCCCTTACAAGTATTGTGTCACCAGATCATTAATGTGACATTTGTTGTCTCGATCAAGTTTCCAAGTGAATTAAGTTTATTGTGTTTGCGTCTTGATAGATGAATCAAAGATACGTTTCATTACATACAGTATTTATATTATCCTGTTCCCTCAACAACACTTCACTCTACTGTAGCTCACTGACCCAGAAATACTTTTACGTGGCACGAAATGTGTTGCCTTTTTAATCTTTTTTATTGCTTTGTGTGTATTGATATAATGTTGTTTTCCTCTCTGTGTGTGTTTAGGACTGTACATGGTTGGAACAAAGGGTGCACGCGGTCCACCAGGGCCTCCTGGAAAGTGTAACTGCGGCTCTCTCAGTAGTTCGCCATATGATGATTATCCTTCCAGAGGAAACTATCCCAAAGTACCGGCGGTGAGGACAAAGTAGTCCAAAATAATGCAGTTACAGTTGTTAAAATTAAAATCTTAAGGGTTTTTTATTAGAATGCATATACTGTGTGTATTTACAATCTCTGATATGATCTAATTATGCTGTTATTTTCACTGGTGTTGGGGTTTCTGGGTTTTAATAACTTCTGAGTGAATAATTTAAAGATAAAAAGTTTTGAAGGATAAAAGGAGGGAGGGATTTTGGTTTGAGACCATATTGCCAACTCGGAAATGAAATTTTAATGCTCAATATCTCAAAATTGCACTCCAACGCGACTCAAAATGCACTAAATATTGAAACCATTTCCTCACTTGGCCTTTCGTCCAGATATTCGTTGTGAGCAACGAGGAAGAACTGGAGCGTCTTCACACAGATAACGCTCTCGCATTCCGCAAAGATCAGAGATCTCTCTATTTCAAAGACATTGATGGCTGGCTGCCAATCCAGGTATCATTGCATGCAGCAAAATATTATAATTGCATTCTTTTTCAAGCAGTTTTTTCCTTTTTGTTCAAGTTTTTTAAACTCTGTAAAAGACTTTTCCATTCCAGCTGACGCCGTTCCAGTCCATGGAAAACGCGCCTGACGATGAAGGTTACTGCGGTGACGGGATTGTGCAGATTTCCACTGGGGAGGAGTGTGATGACAGGAACAGAGTCGTCACCGACGGCTGCGTCAGTAAGTCATGCGTCTATGTCCGGTGGTCTATTATAGCTCCTTAGTTGTACTTTGCTGTGCACGTATAACGTGACCCCGCCACCTCTGTTGTCTCCCCTTTCCACAGAGTGTAAACATGCCTATTGCGGAGACGGATACCGCTATGAGGGGGCTGAGGAGTGTGATGGGAAGGACTTTGGATACCAGACATGTAATTCATATCTTCCAGGGTAAGCACAGTTTACAGCCTTATGTTGATGTAAACTCTATGCTGCCTGTTTGTGTTTTCACGACCAAAAGGTTATTTTTTCTCTTATTTACAGGTCATATGGTCACCTCAAGTGCACGCCACACTGTGTTATTGACTCCACAAACTGCAAGTACTTCACTTGAGGAGGAAGCTGGACTGTGTAGCAGATAACAGAAATATTTTTCATGCAAAAAAAAAATAAGAATAACGCTCCAAGAAAAGAGACTCTGAAGGTAGAGGCAACCAATGGTTTAATGATGAAAAACATAACACATATATGTAACTCCTCTGTATTGCTGCTGAGATGCCACATAGCTCCCTGGAGTTATGTTCAGTCAGTGAGGGTGAAAACCTTCATCCACACATCGGAAATGCACAGGACAACCGGCTGCACTCCGTCTTAACAAGCAGGACTTAAGGCCGGCCTCCTCACCTCACCACGCCCGATTGGACCGGAATCAGCCTCTGGATGCAATATGTTGTGCGACAGCCATGCAGAGACTTAATCAAGTGCCAGTGGGAGATGTTGCAGAGGAGCAGTAGCCGGGCCAGAGGCGAGTTAATCTTGACCCAGTTACTGTTGAGAAAGAGAAGGCAGTAGGACATCCAGAGCCGTGGCCTCAGGTATTCTACTGCACAGCATTTGCATGAGGCTGTGATTACTGAGACCATGACAGCAGCTGTCAGCATCCGAGCATGTAACCTATCACTTAACTTACTGTTGCCACAAGGTTTGCACTGTATAGTCTCAATATCACATCAAACATTTCACTTGTAGTCAGATCAATATGTATGGTTAGTGGTGGGTGTAGTGCATGAATTATGCACTGAAATATTTCAGCGAGACTGTTATACCACAAGGCCACTTCTTCAGAGGCCGACTTGGCTCGTGGCGGGACTGTACTGGACAAGGTTTCATAAATCCAAACATTTCTCAGGAACCAACATGTAGCTCCACACAGGCCTCCTCCACTACTCTCTTTGTAAATGAAATGGCAGTGACTGTAAGCTGAAGCACACGGGCATCTCAAACAAGAGCTTTAAAGTATCCACAAGGTGCAGGCCTCCGGGTGCCATCGAGTTTCCTCCCTGTGCTTCGGTGAGAAATGAAATATACCGTATGGGAAGGCTTGAAACTGTTATGTCCTTAAATTTCCTCACTGCACAGGAAGAAAAAAAGGCTGGAATAGTCTGTTAGCTGCTAAAAGGGGGAGGAATTTCAATTCCAGTCTGTTCTTTGGTCATTACTGTATTTACTCTATTACCTCTTTATCCAGTCTTTCTGTCTTACAGTATATACAGAAACTCAACAGTAAACTTAACAGTGTAGATGTAGTCTGCTGGACTGTGCCGATATAAGCTGACATTTTTTTTTTTTTTCCATAAGCTACTGTACGAGTCGCAGTGCCAAGGGAGAGCTTGTCTCAGCTGTACTTAGATGTAGTCAGGCGTTCTCAAGTGTAAAAGCAATTGAAAGTTTAAGACTGTTACTATATTGTCTCCGCATGCTCTCTGTGATACCTCGCTTGTGTGTGTGAAGCCATAACACTTTTGTCAGACATTTTGTAAACCACTGCATTCATCAGCATAGCAGGTGTCTTAAAGAGATATCAGTCTTGCTCTGCCCAGAGTGTAGCCAAGTACTGTATGTATGATAGTGACGAACCGTGCCATGCGCACAGCTGAAATACCTTTTGGAAACTATGTTGAATGTTCTGTCTGTGGCTGCTGTGCTCAATCCTGTACCGTGTACGTCGAAACATAACATGCATGTGGTAACGTACTGTAAGGCTTTATGAAATATAGTATGCACTGTGGCTGGGATGGTGAAAGTTCATGTTTTGTTTCATTGCTCCAGTATGATTTATACAGTAGTTGTGGGTCGTTTTAAAAAAAAAAAAAGAGAGAGAGATGAAAAATAAAACATTCATTCAAAGCCTTTCCTTTCACGTCTTTAGGTTTGAGTCAGTGGCTTGTCAGCAGCTCTGATTTCTATCTGCCTTGAGCGGGCAGTGACAGTGATTGGACGCTGTGCGAAAAGCCACAGACAGTGATAGAGATGCTATTGATGTCCTTTCACAGCACTCACTGTAAGAAAAAAAAAAAAAAAAGCAGATATCCATCAAGTGGAGAAAAAAATAGCTGTCAGCAGCTACTTGCAAAGTGCTGCGTCGGACTAAATAGACAGCACAGTGAAGTCTCGTCATTTTTTTTTTTGTTTTTTTTTTGTCAGACATGGCAATGAGTTTTTTGCTTTTCATTCTGTCTCGATGTAGCCTGGTCTGTGCCTGGAGATGTGGCACAGCGATACAGGTTGGGCACGGGCAGTCAGCCAGTGTTGCAGCAGAGATGCTCGAGGACCGGACTCGGCCACGTAACTCTATTAGCATGCCGTATTTCTTTTTCTAAATCACATCAGGATAATTTGTCTGCTGAGATGCCCGAGTAAAAGCTTACTTCGGTGTATTCATCCGATCAGGTGCATTCCCCTGACCAGGCCAATCAGATTTGTGGCACAGATGTCTCAAGGCAGCACTAAATGTCACTGGAGATGCAGTGTCCAACCCTGTGTCTGCTGCTCTGTAATGAAAAGATCTGCCGTGCATACATACAGAAGAATCCCCCCCCAAGTCAAGTTTTCTATTTGTGGAGCTTGGGATGTTCTCTCAGGCACAAATTAATTTATCTTCTTATAGCTGTTTGATTGATTTTCCCTCTCGCAAAGACACGGGCCATCAAGTCGAACAGTTAAGAAGCAGGATCTATTCTGAGCTCTCGCAGGTATTAAGTTGAGGATCTGAAATCAAACACTTTTTCCAACAAAAGGAGTTATTTTGGTACATGTTGGGTGGTGTAGCGTTACAATAAGGCAATGCAAAGGAGGCTACAGGGACAGGAAGCGGGCAGGGACCCAGCTGTTGGCCTGGGCCAAGTGAAAATCCCTGACCTATAGGCAGGAATGGCTGGCATGCAGGGTGCTGTGGGTCTTGGCAGGGGACAAACTACTGCTTGCACATGCAAAACACTCAACACAGACAACGAGGTATGCCAAGGTGCTACTAAAGCTCGCTGCCACTGTTGTTTAAGCTAGAACACCTGTGCAGATTTACTATACTGCTTACCCATTGATGGGTTTGGTTAATATGATGAATATAAACGGGGTGAATATAAACAGCAGAATGTAGCCTATTAAATAATGTTCAAGGTACGATATGTAAGAATTTAACAAAAGTTTAACAAAAGTTATCAAAGAATGTGAAGAAATAAGAATTTCATGTCAAAGAAGTGATTTGTTAAAGAAATATCTACTGACGCTTGCATGCTAACCAGGTAGTCAAAGCCAGTCTTTTCTCATAATAACACTTCCAGCCGTGAGCTGCACAGCTAACAGAGCTAACTAGCTAACAACAGCTAAAGTTAATAGCCACCTTTAAGTAAAACAAAAAAATGTGTGAAGAACTTTCTAGAAATTTCTCTTTTTGCACAAAATGTATAAATTCAAGCACGCCCTGCTGGGAAAAAAAACAGTATAGGTCAGCACCGAAACACAACATATGCTGCCCGCATTTACCCATATCTATTTGTGTCTGCTATGTCAGAACCTTCAAGGCCTTGATTTTTCCATCATATCCGCTAACTATCATGGATTCCCATGGGAACCACATGCAGAGGACTGAGGGTCAAGGTTGACAGAAAATGGCCTAAAAATGTGCCAAAAATCATACTGGAGTACAAGATATCACGTTAGAAAATGATTTTGGTCTTAAAAGTATCTGTTGCAAAATGCACTTAAGTAAAGTACAAGTAAAAGTAAAAAAGTTGCACATACAGTATATTTACATTCGTGTGCATATATACTTACACTATGGTTCAACAGATTTTCAAATCTGATATTCGTTTTCTGATAACTGGAATTAATGTCTCTCTGATTACAATCATTTTAAAAATGTGCTACTTTGGTTTTGATGCAGTATGCAATCTGCAAAGTACCTAATAACTCAACATATCAAATAAATGAAGTGGTGTGGTATAAAGCAGCAGAGAGCGCAAATAAATAAAGTTCAAGGACCTTGCACTTACTCATTTACTTAAGTGCAGTAAAATGGTAGTTTAGTAGTGTAATTTAGTTACATTGCATCAATGATAAATAGAAACATGGTTATTTTACCAGGATATCAAATATTTGACTGGACACACACTGAGACGACTTCATTATTTATTATGTAAAAATCCAATAGCATCTTATATACAATCATAGAAAAAAACAAATCAAATGTTTGTAATATTACAATAGCATAATATCAGGATTAACATTGGAATTTATCCGCGACAGGAAATCAGCCTGTTGCACACCTGTTATGTAAACCTGCTGCAAATGACTTAATCGAAGAAATATTACTGTGCGCATTCCTGAAAACTAAAAAAGGAAAAGTTAGAATAAAGTTACAAATACTACATGGTGTTTAAAAAAGGCCAACAAGGATGTCCCTGCTTTGTCCGCATGTGTAAGTGAATCTAGGGACAAACGTAAACGTGGCCGGGAGGTGGAGTCATACAGCTGACTGTATCATTGTTGAATGGACATCATAGAATATTGAGTACAGCTGGTAACAACACTTCAGTGCTGTATATTTAGCACAGTGCATGGACCAGATGGCGAAGAATCTGGAGAGGAGACTTGCTGGATGTTTATGTTCATCCAGCACAGAGACGAAGAAGCAATGTATTTAACTTAAACCTATCCCCTTCAGGATTACTTATTAACTTGGTTAATTCTAGGCCTTTGCCTATATTTAGAGTTTCCATTGGCACCTATGTTACCTAATACATAAAACCATGCTATCAGTAAACATGCTCTGGGATACAAATGTCCATACATTCACACAAAGAGTAGGACTGACACAGTCCCCATGACATGAATGTGAATTTCATAACTTAACACATAAATAGACATTGTGACAATGCATACTATGCATAGGCTTGTGCAGAGGATGTCCACATAAATATTCAGCAGTTGTCAGTTCTTCAACAGCTTCACTGTATTATTTAATTCTTGTGTGTTGGAGGCAGCAGAGGCTTAAAGCCATTCACATGACAGTCTTTTCTTTTTTGGTCCCGCGGAGAGTCTCTAGAGCAATAGCTCCTAACGTGTTAGTGATGTAAAACAAAACCAATATATTGTCAAACAGCAGGGAACGGGGAAAAAAAAAATCTATATTGATCATAATTTCCTCTTAACGTCAACAGTCAGTGCAAGCAAACATGTTTACCTAATCCACTAAAAGTCAGCCAAGTATGCAGTTCCATCACATACTTAAGGCATATATTGGGCATAGCAACAATCGGACATTGTTCGTAGTTAAATAGTACATTGTGTTAGTCACAAGTAACACCCTGTGTCATGAATCGGAAGAAATGGGACAATGTTGGTAAAACTTTTCTTTGCATTCTGATCAGTTCAATCACAAATGGTTTTCCAGAGAATTTACTAGAGCCAAACACTATGTGGTTATGTACCTTCAAACATGTATAGTACATAAAAAGCCACAATATAGCGACAAAATGTACACCAGAAACAAAAGTCACCATGAATCATTATGGTCTGAGTCTGCATAAGTGGGCTGAAAACCCCTACACTGTCAGTGGTCTTTTAAACAAGACCCAGAAACTACACTTTATGTCAAACCATAATGTCTTCATTTTTAATTCGTGCTTTTCCCTTCGTGGGCTCCTAAATACAGACATTAATACCTTCTTCAAACCTGGATCCTCCACTGTCGTAGAGTTTAACAGCCACTGGAAACACCTCACACTGATACGGGACATGCTCACACCATTTTGTACACGAGATGCTCTTGATGCATCAGGCGCCTTCCTTCAGCAGTCAGCCACTACCCTGCAGCCAGGTTCTGTCTTTCCTTGAAGTCGGATCATTCCTCTGTTCATGTTTTCACACCACTTCATCAGACTCCAGGTTGTATTCTTCATACAGAACATCTAGGATTCCCAGCTGCCTCTCCATGGCAGGCAGGTACACTCCCAGGTCCCTGTGCATGCCCCTGGTGAAGCCGCTCTTCTTTTCTTCACCCTCTGTTGACACCAAGGCAGCACTGAAACTTTGATAAGATGGGGCGGCTCTCAGCGCCAGCTGGGGAAAACCAAGGCATGTAACAGTCACAATACAAGAACGGATGGACCTCGGAGGAGAAAAGTAATGGTGAGAGTAAGAAATACTTACAGCAAATACACCTCGCACAACCCATCCATGGTACTGCCGAAGGGTCTTTCCATAGGCATTATCTGGGTGAAAAATACACACATGACAAAATTATTGATGTTCCATACATTTGAACTTGTTTGTAGACGTCTGTGTTAGAAATCAGACTCACTTAGCGCTCCCTGGATGTCTTGGTTTCCTGCATTCACCTCCGACAGGAACTCCTTGAGGAACTTGAGGCCTCGTCTGAGCCACAGCAGAGCCTCTGTGGCAGAGTTGCGCACCTGGGCAACATCTGTGTGGACTTCATGCAGCACGATGGATTGAAGTGTTGGGAAGTTGTCGGGGTCGGACATCAGCTTCTGGTTAATTTTCTGCAGGGTGAAGAAAGAGGGTGATACAGTGACATGAGCAGAGACTAGACCCTGATTCTATGCAAATTCTGAACAACTCATAAAAAACAATTCTCAATAAGTTATCTGATCTTAAGTACACTGACAGGTCAAGAATAAGAAGCGTGATAAGCCATATGTTTGATTTTTAAGCCAAACAAGGAGTCGAGCATTTATGTGCACAGCAGATGTGGACACAATCATAAAGTACTTAATGATGAACAAATACGTAGTGATGTCTTTTGTGGAACAGTGAAGTCTGGTTTAAATCAACAGATTGATAACATGTTCACGTACCTTGATATTTCCAACAAAATCCATTTTAACTGGTGCAAACACTGTGGAGCCCAGCTTGTCTGAGAAGAGAGAATCCATGATCATTTCTTTGCTGCTTATGAAGATTATCTTGTTATGTCTATAGCTTGATCTTATAGCTGTTAATAGTCAGTGGTGAACTATGCAGCTGCCATAGTTTTTTTTAAGCAACGATAAAGAGGAAAGAAAACCCTGTGCAACACCTTCAGAAGAAAGATTCACCTCTCTGACTGCAGATTTGATGAGAGAATAATGAAGGCCTGTATCCCACTAGAGGAGCTAATATCCTGAGCAATTCTGTCATAATGGATATCAAACCCTGGTACCTGGATCAAGATTTTATGGGAGAGATGTCACAGCTGTGCAGAAATCTACTCAAGGACATTTTTACATCCTGTACTCTCACGAGCATGACCCTCTTCTCCATGAGTACATGGAAGCTTCCTTCTGCACAGTGATGGTTTAGTTACGTAAAAAGAAAATATTTCCAATGTGAAAATGTTCTCAACAAGGTCTGGATTATCTTGAGTATCCAAGCCATGATTTATGGGAGGACACACTGCTGTTGGGTTCACTAAATACATTTTTTTTCTCTTAGGCACAAATTGAGCACCACAAGCTGAGGGCCATCTACATCCATTATGTTCAAGAGAAGACAGACATCTCCATTGCTGATATCTCCAAAACAAAAAAATATTTTTTTTAATGGAGATTCATTTAATTTTTATCCTTAAACACGATTATTATAAAATATTGCTTGTGAATATGAAACTCAGGCTAATATTACTACATGTGTGCAGACTGAACAAAGTTTATCTTCAAAACTCTCATTCAAATGTCATGAATGTCATACCACCAGAAATTTTTGTGATGACCAACAATCCTAATCCAACCTCTCCACTTAAATATTGAGCCAACTCTGAGAAAGATGGCCAGCACTTTCTTGTGTCCATTTCACTTTTTTTTGTCCATGTATACAGGAATACACTGTGCAGACGTGTACACAAAGACAAGGACACATGCAGACACAAGAACATGTTTAAGCGAATCATATGATAGGCTGCAAAGAATAAACAGAACCACTGAAAGACATACAAGTGCAGAGGCAAGTAATGAAGGAATTAAAGAAAAGAATGATGATGAATCCATGACGGCAAGCTTGCACCTCATTTAGCAACAGACAGTGTGAATGACAGCATGCACAAATGACAAGACAAATAGCAGAAAGAATATTTCCTTATAAAAGTTATAAAGGGTGAAAGGACCACACGCGTGGCATCATGAGAGAGAGGAACAAAGTTGCAGGTTAAGAGGAGGAGAGAGTAAAAGTGACCGGCCTACCTAATACAGGCACTATTGCATAGCATGAGTCCAAAAACTCTTGAGTAGGGATACCATTGTCGTCGTCCAGTCTTATATCACTAAATCTAAAAAAGTGGAACAGATTCAAACAGGAGAATGTATTAGAGGTAAGTATGCCATTTCAACTTTTATTTGATCAAATCAAACAGAAAAAGAAAAGGGTACAAAGGTCAAAACCAAACCAGAGAAATGATTCACACAGTGTCATGCAGTTCTATGCCTGACAATACCTGAGACTATTCTGCTACTTTGCCTACAACTTCACAAAGTCGTTTCTTTTCATTTTCTCAAATTAGTTGCTCTAAAACTGGCTCATCAATTTTAAAATAACTCCAAAATGTGCATACTTTAGTCCCCATCTTGCAGTTGAATACAGAGATCAACTCCAATATAATAATAACATTTACGAATATTACAGAAATGATTATAAACACTCTAGTCCATTGTTCAGTAACACTCTTCGAGGTCTTTTAAGAAAAGAAAGTGTCATATTTTTGAAATACAGAGTGAAACAAAAAAGCTTTACAAACCGAAACATCAGATGCGGGCCTCTCTGTGTCATGTGATCAAGAGAGAACACACTAATATAAAACACTGATCATGACATCTTGAAATGGATTCAGTTAAAATATTCCAAATCTTATGGAATTACTCTGTGCAACACGGTAGTAACAATTAATACATTTCCATCAACTGTTTAAGTAACTGTGCAGCAGAAGTGCAGTGCCTCAAAAATACTACATATAGCTTAGACTGGTTAATCCTAATACTGTCATTGTGAAATATCACATAGAGTAACTTCATACAGTTGTGTGTCCTAAAGGATGTGACCTTCCTGAGTAGCATTTTCATACCTGTGACTCATTGTGCTGAAGAAAGTTTCCACCTGCTCTGTGTCTTCTGACTCGGTTGAATCTCTGAGAGTCTCGCCCTCATGTTGAGCCTCCTCTTGGTCTGGAACTGCTTCCTGTTGGTGCTGAGGCTCGACAGCAGCGTTAACTTCCTTGTTGTTGTTGTCATGTTCTTCTTGAGTTTGGTCCAGGTTGTGCTTCTGTTCTTGTTCCGTCTCACCAACTTCACTATCCTCGTCCTCCTCTGCTGGTGACTCGTAGTGTTCGGTCTCAGAGGTATTCTGGGTAGTGTGTAAGGTAGGATCAGCTGGCTCCTCGTGGACCAAGCTGTTGCCATTGGCTTCATCAATGTCTGTGCATCACAGTAGAAAAAAAGAGGTGTTGAACAAGCATACAGAATCTGGTGTCAGTCAAAATGTCTATCACAACTGATTTAAAGCTCAGTTTCATCACACTGGGTGTAGAAAATTGTGAAAGCAGAACTTTGGTGGCTTGCACAGCTAACATTTAGACTTGTTCTCTTCAACCACTGGCAGGGAACACTGAGACAAAGCTCATGCTCACCCTCAATTTATGGTTTCAGTAATCTTATATGAAATTATATGAAAATTCAAGAGCAAGACCCCATTTTGCGAGAAGTTTAAGCACTGCTGCACTGACCTCTACAGGTTGGAAATGCCCAAGTAGGACACCCAACATCACATGGGTGTGGTATGGCGTGACTGGTTACAGTTGTGACCGAACCCTAGTGTGATTTAGTGCTATGCTAACTGAAATGGAGGACAGAGCAAGCAGGAACTACAAGATTGTAGTTTCCCCATCATTGTCTCCTTAAGATCAGTAAATGGCAATTTTCCTCAATAATTCTGTTTTATTGTATTGTTAGGGTTACAGTGAGAATGTATGCGTATGTATGGATAACTTAAAACAATACACTGGAAACAGCTGATCCTATTTTATTTCGCCGGCAGCAACTTCCCCTTTGTACTGCTGAGGGAAATGCAATAATGTAACTGGGCATCCATCACTGTCCACACACTAAAAGCCAATAATCTATCCGCATCAGGTCAGATAATGAACACACAACAGCCACTGCTCTTTAGGCTGATGTGCTCTCGGTTTTATGGTATGCAGTAATGGTTGTCAGTTCAGAGCAGCACTTAAGGTGAGAGGTTGGGCCACCCGACTTACCTGATGGGGAAGAATGGTTTTCTGGTCTATCTGGCTCATCTGGTCCCTCCGCTCCAGAGTCGAGGCTCTGGTTCTCATGTGCAATTGATTCTCCTGAGGTTTCTCCCAAATCTCTCCATCTGGAATGAATTTAAGTGCAGCGTGTTAATTCTAAAACTTGATGGATTTGGATGACCTTCTCTTAGGAAAATATCACTGGTAAGTGTGTGGTACCACAGGAATGCAACATTATAGCAAACTATGACTGGGTCAGCAGAAAACATTTAAAAGGCTTTTTTCATTTATGCCTCACTTTTGTGAGCGCTACTTTACGTGGCACATGATGATAAATGGAAGTAACAGTGTAGTCTACATATATACATAATGACAGAAGAAAAAGCAGCCTACTTTTCTCCAAGGTTCTGATTTAAATGATTGACAGGCTTAATCTGTGGGATAAAAAAAGACATGAGGGGATTACAGTTTATATATTTACATGTAAATATTTATTTATGACAAGATTATTATTATCCAATTAGAAACAGGAGCTGTAACATACCTTCTGAGGTTTGATGGCTGCTACTGGAGGAGACCCTGGTGGACTCTGTGTTGCCATATCCGTACTGAAAGTACGATTTGCTATCTGCATGCATTCCTCTAGGGTCTTAAGGAACGTTGTGCATGTAGACTTCACCATGTTTCCAGTGTCTATGCCCGTCTGAAAAGGGCAGACAAACACACATATTAGCCAACACTGCCATGCATCTCAGCACCGCTCTGAATGTCCTGACAAATATGTTGTTTGATTGAAATCGGCTCAAATCTATAAAGCTAAAACTCCCCCCCCTTTTTTAAGCACTTGTGAGAACATTTTCTGCTTGTCTGGTCAGTTAGTAAGCATGAGCACACATAAATTGCAAATGTGTTACCCTATACTGCAGTTTCACACCAAGAGCAGCTTCTCTTATTTCATTGGCTCATCCATACCTCCACTGTGTCCCCTAGCTCATCATTCTCCTTGATCTTGTTTACTTGTTGCAGAAGAAGGTCACAGTACAATCTGAGCTCTGACATCTTCGTTTTCAGCGCCTCTGTGTTCTCCTGGAGCTCTGTAATGGTGACAGCAAATGGGTCAACATTTGGGAAAACATTTACAGCATTTTACAACAGGACTCCATGCTATCACATATTTGGATTTTATGGCATCCATATACCCTTTTCTCTCTTTGTCCGGTTGTCTGTAAGGCAAGCTTTGGCTGTTCCCAGTGCCACCAGCCATTTCTGCCTCTCAGCAGCATTGATGGCTCTGAGGTAAAAGTACTGCTCCCCTGGTATGGTCAGGTCAACTCGTGTAGAGTCAGAGGAATGAACTAATTTAAAGAAGGGAAATATGAAATATGCTTGTCAGAACTACATCCAAAAGGCAGTAGGAAACTAAGTACTCACACTTGCACAATGAAACACAGTACAGAGGAAACAGTGAGCCATACCGACCTTGGATTTCACAAACTGAAATTTTAATGCTGCCCTTGCAGCCTTTCCAGGCATCTTCTTGAGAGTCATAGTAAGACAAAGTTCCTCCATCAAGCACAAACCAACGAGGCTGCCAACCTGAAAATAAAACAAAAAACACTTCATTTAAAATAAAAAAAAAAAATAGTTGCTGTAACGCTGAGAATGAGTATGAGCATGAGCATGGGTATTTAAAAGTCAAGTTGCAAAAGAGTTACCTCTTAGGCTACGTTATGCTAGCAACAGCTAAGCAGTTGTTAAATCAGATTAGAATGACAGATGGTGGGAACAAGCTAAATTAGCTAGCTCTACCTGTTAAGACTTTAAAAATAAGGTTGACTTTCAGTTTCGTACACACCACTTAGAAAAGTCAGACACAAACTTGCTAAATTAAAGTGATGTATAAGCTCCGACAGCTGAGTGTTAGCGTTAGCCTGGCTGTTGCCTATCAACTCAACACAAGTGCGCTATGACGATGTCATGCTAGCTACAGTAGCTGCCTTAAAACGAGCGCTACGTCCGAAAACACCCACCCACTGTGTTTTTGACTTACCGCTTATGTAATTGGTCCATTTATACAGCATTCCTTCCATTGTTTAATTATGTGTTTTTGCCGTTCATTACTTGTTTATCATAACAAGATATGATGCACAGCTGATTGCAGCGACTCCATCGGGCCCCGAGTGTGATTTGTGGAGTAGCGTCCTCGGTTTTAGATCTCCGCTACGTGGATAAAAGTGCGTAAACTTTTTCGTGAATGCGGCTCTGTGCGATCACAAGAGCAGCCGACGACGCCCCTCCTATTTACGTCAGAGGGTTTTAATACTGTGGGAGTTGACTAGGGCGATTGAAACAACAGAGAACCAATAGAATAAGAGAGTTTGTATTAAGGGCGGGGCCTGGGGGTGATGTTATCCAATAGTAGCAGGAGGGGGGCAGACAGCTGAACAGAGGCTGCGTTCATCGCAGAAGTTGGCTGCCACGTAGTTGATATCCCTGCCATGTAGCTATTTTAGTTACAGTATTTCATGGAAGGGTTTGAATTAGCTTTTTACTGAATTCTGTCAGCAAGTGCCGGTTCACAAAATGCTCCTTTTCTCCATTTGTTCGCTATTGCCCTCACTGTTTGTGTCCGTCACTGGGGGGAAACTGCCCGAGCCAGAGGTGAAAATTGAAGTTTTACATAAACCCTTCATGTGCTACCGCAAGTCAAAATATGGAGACATGCTACTTGTTCACTACGAAGGATTCTTGGAAAGCAATGGCACCATGTTTCACTCCAGGTAACTTGTTGCTACAAGCTGTAAAACAAATTCTGCATGTTGAGTCATTTTGTCACAGTGTGTGTGCAGGGGCAGCATGGGGTCCCTGCTTGATAAAGCTGCAGTCTGTATATTAATTGCATACACACTGATGCTGCCTAGCAGTTGTAAGAATCTGTGCTAGTCTCCATCCACACATCAGCATTAAGTACGGTCACCATAAAACTCACATTGTACATATTCTGTCATAACAGTTTTGTGTGTCCTGGACTTCTTTATCACTGTACTGGACGTCTTTATCAAATAAACTGTGGTGGATCTTTCTGACTCTTGACAGCCGCAAAGATGGGGATAAAAATCCAGTATGGTTCACTCTTGGGATCCGAGAGGCGCTCAGAGGTTGGGATAAGGGTCTACAGGACATGTGCAAAGGAGAGCGCAGGAAACTGACTGTTCCTTCATCTCTGGGATATGGCAAGGAAGGAAAAGGTAACATGTACACGAAAAACAAATAGATGTTGGGGGTGTCTGTTGCATCGGATCTCCCCTGCTTCCTGTGTGACCATATCTGTGCTTCTCTTACATTAATGTTTCTGTTTGTATACAGGAAAGATCCCTCCAAGCAGTACCCTCATTTTTGACATTGAGCTCATGGATATCCAAAATGGTCCCAGGTCTCACGAGTCGTTCCGGGAGATGGATCTTAACGATGACTGGAAGCTCTCAAGGGAGGAGGTGTGAAATTCTTCTGAACTGCTATTCTTGATGTATCAAGACCTGATATGTATGTTTATTCTGTTGGTATATGTTATCATCATTCTGTCTGCTCTATAGGTGAAAGAGTACCTGAAGAAAGAATTTCAGAAACACGGATACTCGCCTAATGACACCCATCATGAAGTGATGGTGGAGGACATCTTCAAAAATGAGGATGAAGATGAAGATGGTTTTATAACTGTGAGGGAATTTGTCTACCAACACGATGAGCTCTAAAAGACTGGTTTTCATCTACTTTTCGAAACTACAATCTGCTATTTGTTTCATCAATTTCCTCCAAAATAGTGCCATGAATTGAGGAATTGTGAATTAGTTTCTGGGCGGTTCATGGACCTTTTGTTATTTACACTACATTCAAACAGTGCTGTCTAACTTTTGGTTTACATCTGCTCCATTTTGTGCCATTTTATTTAGGAACTAGGTCCATAATTTATTTATATTTCCATCCTTCATGCACTGATGTCAAAGCAGATGTCTGTAGGATACAGTATTATACACTAAAAAAAATGATTTCATGAAATAAATGTTTTCTAAATAAACAGAACTTTATGTTAATTCATGTTTATTATATTCATAGTACAAACCTGTGCATGCACTTAGCCTTGGTGCTGTGATTCCTGGTGGAAGTGTTATTTTCTGTGCACGTCTTCATTAATCACTAGAGGGCACTCTTGTCCTAGACTTTTGTATCATACTTTCAAGTCTTAATCAAATCTCAAAACAAATCCAGCTAAAACTACTGTCAGCTGAATTGTGAATTGTCAGCTTTTTAATCTCCACTAATTTCCACTTTCATCGATCAACTTGGTTATTTTATAATGTTTCAGGCAGACTGAGTTATCAAAATGAGAGGACCACATTAGAAAATCCAGGAAATGTACACAGTAGTCTTTGATAGTAGGATTTCAGTCATTGTGGTGATCAGTGTCCCAGATTCTGGGCTGTGCCGTCAAGGAATAACACTGAATTTAATTTCATATGTTTACTGTATAATTGCAGGGAACTTTCAAGAACCACATTCCCCCAGTGGTGTCCATAATGTGCATTTTGCGAACAAAAAACATTGCCTAAAAGAGTATACAGATGCAAAATTGTGTTTTTGAGTCCTGAGTAAGAGAAAAGAAAAAATCATCAAGTGACTGTGGTCACACTCACAGCTCTGTCAAATTAGACTCACTGTACGCAAAACATCATGTCAGTCCAGATAACCAACTTCCTGTTTGTTGTCTATTAACTAATGAGAAGTGATCTGAGAAAATAAAATGTTCTATGGTTATAGTGAAAAACACCGCAAAGTACACTATATTACCAAAAGTATTCGCTCACCTGCCTTTACTCATTCTATGAACTGAAGTGCCATCCCATTCCTAACTCATAGAATTCAATATGATGTCGGTCCACCTTTTGCAGCTATTACAGCTTCAACTCTTCTGGGAAGACTGTCCACAAGGTTGAGGAGAGTGTTTATAGGAATTTTTGACCATTCTTCCAAAAGCGCATTGGTGAGGTCACACACTGATGTTGGTCGAGAAGGCCTGGCTCTCAGTCTCCGCTCTAATTCATCCCAAAGGTGTTCTATCGGGTTCAGGTCAGGACTCTGTGCAGGCCAGTCAAGTTCATCCACACCAGACTCTGTCATCCACGTCTTTATGGACCTTGCTTTGTGCACTGGTGCACAGTCATGTTGGAAGAGGAAGGGGCCCGCTCCAAACTGTTCCCACAAGGTTGGGAGCATGGAATTGTCCAAAATGTTTTGGTATCCTGAAGCATTCAATGTTCCTTTCACTGGAACTAAGGGGCCAAGCCCAGCTCCTGAAAAACAACCCCATACCATAATTCCTCCTCCACCAAATTTCACAGTTGGCACAATGCAATCTGAAATGTACCGTTCTCCTGGCAACCTCCAAACCCAGACTCGTCCATCAGATTGCCAGATGGAAAAGCGTGATTCATCACTCCAGAGAACGCGTCTCCACTGCTCTAGAGGCCAGTGACGGCGTGCTTTACACCATTGCATCCGACGCCTTGCATTGCACTTGGTGATGTGTGGCTTGGCTGCAGCTGCTCGGCCATGGAAACCCATTCCATGAAGCTCTCTGCGTACTGTACTTGGGCTAATCTGAAGGTCACATGAAGTTTGTAGCTCTCTAGCAATTGACTGTGCAGAAAGTCGGCGACCTCTTTGCACTATGCGCTTCAGCATCCGCTGACCCCTCTCCGTCACTTTACGTGGCCTACCACTTCGTGGCTGAGTTGCTGTTGTTCCCAAACGCTTCCATTTTGTTATAATAGAGCTGACAGTTGACTGTGGAATATTTAGGAGCGAGGAAATTTCACGACTGGATTTGTTGCACAAGTGGCATCCTATGACAGTTCCACGCTGGAATTCACTGAGCTCCTGAGAGCGGCCCATTCTTTCACAAATGTCTTGTTTCACAGTCTGCATGCCTGAGTGCTTGAATTTATACACCTGGGGCCAGGCCAAGTGATTAGAACACCTGATTCTGATCATTTGAATGGGTGAGCGAATACTTTTGGTAATATAGTGTATATCTATAATATACCACGTCACATACACTATCTATAAGGTCTATGACAGGCAGCGCAGATGTAACCTGGAGCTCAGTGATCAATCTGCAGGCAGTAGCTCTCAGCTGTGCAGCATCAACAGAAGGAACAAAGCCTAAAGAAGCCACTGAAATGTGATCGCTGTCAGTGCTCTCAGTCTGTTCTCTTCTTTAAACCATACAAGTGAAAGCTGTGAGATTTTGGCTGACTGAATCTTGACAGCCTCCCCGTTAAAATAAAAAATAAATGATGCTGCTGAGATATTAGAAGATTCAATCTCTTTCTCCCAGAAACACTAAAGGCGGCACACAAACACAATGTCAGCGTCACATGCTTTAAGTGTTGACGTATAATATCACAGCTCTGTCACAAAGAGGCGCATGAAAACCGCACCACTTTAACCATCTAATACTGTGGCGCACTGCAGGTTTGAATTTCAATTTTGGAGGATGCTTGTTATTTTAGTCACTAGCTTCAACCATCTACCTTCTAATCCCATTGGAATCATTTAAATAAAAAAAAAAGAGGAGTGAGAAAGAAGCCTGCTATTGTTTTGCAATTTCTTCCTGCTGAAATAGCATCCTGACGAAGGCTGACATGCACCAGCGACGCTCTCAGAAACACAGTTTCACAGAGGGAAGTAGATGGATTGTGAACACTGAGGTGCAACCGTGTCCTTTCTCACAAAAGGCACCATTGTTTTCGTCTCCATGGAAGTTTATATGGCACCTGGCAAAAGTCCACTCTACTGACCACGCCTAAAGGTAAAACTGGACGAATGGGAAGGCCATCGAGACAGAGACTGAATGTTTGATAAGGCCTTCAGGGTAAAAAGTACGTGGCAGTAACTGTCACGAGACAAATAAAATCTTGTTAACCACATACCTGTGAATCACTGTGCTCCGGGCTACAAGCAATCATCTCTAGCGTAGGGCCGCGCCTTTCATGTGAATGATCCTCTTCTGCAGCTATTATACTGGAAACGTTATGTTAAATGGAGACTGACGTTATGAGAAACATTTTAAACTGAAGTTTTCTTTCCTTTAATAAACCATCATTTGATAAATTGCAACCGTCACAAAAATACATTTTGATAAAATGGATTTGTAGAAAGCATTTTACTTAATCACATCAAACCAACTGTGAAAGCAACATGCTGGTACAGCTTTAGTAAGACTATCAACTTCTATGGCATTGTGAAGTGAAAGGCAACTGTTCCTGCACCGAGACATGTTACTGACATACAAGAAGAAAGAAAAGGGCCCAGATCATATTTTTCACATGAAAATATCCCAAATTACAGCATGTAAACAGAAATACTACAAACTGGCAACCGACATGTGTGCAGACGAGCTTTGCTCATGTGGTGCGCAATCTGCAATATAGCATGTGAATTAGAATGATCAATATTTAATCCACTTATGGATTCCTCATCATAACACTGAGTACGCTGCAAATGAAAATGGTTAATCCACAGAATCGCTCTTCTGATTCTTCTTTTCTCTTGTGAAGAGTTTTGTATTCAGACGACAAATTCGACACCATTCTCAACAGTATATACTGTATTACTGTGACAACAGAACAGGATGCAGAGTAAAAGACAAAAATAAACATCTTTACAAAATAAATCTTTACACTTGTTGCAAAAAAGTGCTTCACGAGCGCCCAATTGTCTCATCTCTCATATTTTAGTAGACACAGTTAAAATATGGATCATTACATGATCGGATTTTTTATCTACAATGACATTTTAACCAGTGTTCCCACTAAAATCATAATATGCACACATGTGGGAAAGTTAGCTTGGTTGCTGCCGTGACACCCGGTTTACACAGCGCCAGGCCTTCACTGATTGACGATCTGCCTGAGGCAGGTTTCACACAGTGCTGTCAACATGACTGAGTCTACACCAGGTAGTGACAGTCTTCAAATCAAGGAGAGGAGGGAACAGCACTGTAGGTAGTTAAAAATACTGGATCCTTTCCTAATATAAAAACGATGGTCGCAGCTGACTATGAAAACCCAGAACTTTACAGTAACAAGACGATGTCAACACTAAACCAACTTCAACTAAAACAGTCATGCGAGAAAGAAGCATTTCAAGTTCGATTTGATTACAAACATTTCTGGAACTTCATTAGAATCAAGGTGGCTTGAATTTCCTCTTGTGACAGAATAAATAATTGTCCTTCGTTTCTGCAGTAAGGGCTGCATGCCTCGGTCCTCAGAATAAGACATCTTCATGCTCGATCATAAGCTGCACCACCAGTTTCTGCTGCCTCATGTCATTCAGGGTAGTCAAGGCATTCAGCTCCGGTGGCTGCATAAGCGTTGGACCGAACACAATCCCAAGGTTTTCAGAATTCATTAAATTGTCCTTTTCGAACAGAGTGACCCTGCAAAACACAAGAGGATAAGTGGTCTGTGAGGAGAGACGAATCGAGGCAAACAGAAAAATATTTGAATGTGGTTTCCTTTTTGGGTCACGGAGGATTCGGCTTGCGTTATTCTGTTACTTGCTTATTTTCAAAAAGGCCCATGAGAAGACCAAAATCATTAATGCGTTAGTCTGCCTCTTTTTACATTTGGAACTCTGTCCTCTTTCTGTCGCACTCATGAAAAATGAGTAAAAAACATCATCTTTAATAAAAATTATTTTCTTTTCAATTCTGGGGGACAATTTTCAATTGCAGATTAATACAGTGCAAGTGTTTCTCTACAGTGGATGTTTATGGCACACTAGAGAAGAAGATATATCAGACTTTGGTCATGGATGCAATTCTTCTGAATAGGATCAAGTTCTTGTTCATTTTGATCTTTTAAAGAAATGTGTAGTGATGTGAAAAAGTCTAAAACATTAAGAGCATTATTCTTTTAAATAAAATAATTAGAAATCACTCCATGTCTTTGTATTGAAGACGCGCGTGTGTGAAACCGACCTTTTGAGGTGAGCCATCAGGTACCGTAGTGTCTCGTAGTGGGCTGGAGGGAGCTGCAGCAAACTCTCATGGATGCCCTCCAGTCTGGATTCAGCATGTGGAAGTTCTGTCGCACATTTAGCAGCATGATTAGTACCACAACCCTGCAGGGTACAAGTTAAGAGTCACAGTGATGGTGTGGAATAACTCAAGAGCTCTTACTTGCAGCTTGAATAAATTTGGAGTACAGGTCAAACGTGATGACTGGAATGGGAAGGTCTCTTAAGTAGAGCTTCAGAGCACCAGCAATGATGTTGATGTCTGCATAGGCACTGGCACTGATGTCCGCCTTCTCACCATCTGTTGATTAAATAAAAACACAAAGTCTACGTCTGATGTGCACCTCTGAACAAAAGCTGCATATTCTCATGCACGTCACAAAATAACAAACGGGGCTATTTCTACACTGTGGTGCAGCTGACACAAGCTTCGCGTTTAAAATATGAACCCGTGAATAAAAACCTCAGAGACGGAGCTCCCTTGGGGGCACAGAACTCGGGTGTGAACAAACCTCGGTCGAAGGAGAGCCTCACGTCCTCTATGTGCTCTGAGAAGCCAGACACTCGGTAGAGGCCTTCGGATTTCATACCTGAAAAAGAAAATGAGGAAGCTTGTCTCTTTTGTCCCATTCTGCGGAGGAAATTTAGACCTCTATTTTTTAAAAAAAAAAGGAATTTCTGATCATTTTAAACTAGTTTGAAGAACGCCTGACTGTGTGAGCTCCTCTCACCTCTCAGCTCTATCTCCTGAATGCACATGTCCACCACCATGGGTCGTGTCGTGTTGTGAGCTTTGACGAGCGTGGTGAGGTCACAGCTGAACACTTTCTTGATCCTGCGCAGGTCCGGCTGGCAGTCGCTGGGAACCAGTTTGGAGCACTGTTTGTGTACATTCAGCCCACAATCTAGACGAACATGAGGGAGATAACCAGAGAGAGAGAGAGAGATTTGCCCCAGACTTGTGATAACACAACCATTTCAGCAGGCTTAAGACATTAAGACGTTTGAAAAGGTTTCCCAGAGTCAGTGATAAACTGCGCTGTCAGACAGCACAGCCGCTGCTAAGCCGTCTCTGTGCACTGCGCCAAAGGTAGATAACAGCGAATGGCGTAGGCGAGGGTTCTTCTTGTAGTTTTAGTCACATGGAGCGTGCTGGACAGCTGGCAAGACCGTGTGTGCTTATGTGTGCGTGTGTGAAGTACGCCTGCTTGTGTGCCACGTGGGTTTTGAAGGAGCCGTACTTGTGGACGGCGGCGTCCGACTGAAATCGTCCATCACAAAGACGTTTTTACCGCCTGAGCGACGTTAACGGTGGACTGGTTATTGGGGTCCTCGCACTCAGACGGAGTGTAGTGAGAGATAAGAAAAAAAAAAATAAAGGCTAGACATGGAGTGAGGGTGGGACAAAGAAGTGTCTCCTGTTTCAAACAGCACATGAGGTGTCTGATGATACCAGTGTTTGCCTCAGGCTTATCAGCATGGCAAATGTCTCAACAACAAACACTCTGTTTGGGGAGAAAGCAGCCGAGTCCACTGATGTGAGCATCAGTTCCATGACGGTCTGTGAACTGAATGAGTCTTGTGACTGTGAAAGCCTCACTGAACTCTAATACGCAAACAATCGCTTAGTTCTCAGGCCATATTTGGTCAGCGATTACAGTACATTCGACCTGCGTTTGACCTGCATTTATCATCATTTACATATTTTACTCGTAGTTATTTCTGTTGACAGAGGAAAAACATAACTTTCACTTGGATGCAAACGCTGTCGGCAAACTGCATCACATGGTCTCTCTCCTGCGCAGTGACCGTTTATGGGAATCAGAAAATAGCGTGTAAAAACATCTCGCTGCCTTTCATTTTGGTTTGACCGCGATTAAACACGGCGTCACTTGTTTTTCCTGAGGAATGTGTTTTGATGAATCACTGACAGGAGGACCTCAACTTGTTTGTCACAGACATAACAGGAAAAATCAGAATAACCATACAACTTGACTAAACCATCAACTGAAAAGGGGTAATCGACAGCAATTATGCAACTGAAACATCTGTGACAGGACAGATCATACACCGCTGATGTAATCCATGAATTGCGCAACATTTTACGTGTAATCCATGACATGCAATGTTGATGCTGGAGAGAATTTCGTTACCTGAGCAGCGGACACCCTGGGCGATGAGGCCCCACATGAAGTTGGCGCAGTACTCGCACCAGTGCGGCCCTCGGAAGGTGTGTACCTGGAGTAAGAAAAGACATGGTTACACACACACACACACACCCAAACCAAAACTTGGACAACTCCCCCTCTGATGCACTGGACAGAGATTACTTTGTGATCCCCAGCTACAGTGGACGGGACCCCACGCCAAATGAGAGCATTTGTATATACAAGGCAGATTAAAGGATTTACTATAATGTGTCTGGCATCTGCTCCCGGGCAATCGGATACATGCAGGCAAGCCCGCAAGTCAAAATAACAGATGTACGCCCACTGTGCCCCCCGAAAAAACACAGATAAGATGGCAAATGGAGCCGCACCTGAAGTGCACGTGCGCACACACACGCGCACCTTCATTGGTGCTTTGAATAGGTAGCGGTAGGCTGATGAGTGAGGAGGGCATGCAGCAGGTGGTGAGTGGACAGTTTTTGTTCTTTTTCAAAGGGGACGCGTACAAGAAGCAGGGGGTCATTATAACCCGTCTGTTAACTGAAACCTAAGATACAATTGCAAGAATGTTGAGGGGCCCAGAGGCAAAGTATCCCTACATTCTCCTTTGTATATTTAAAGACCCATAACCATATTCAACTCTCCACCGACGCCCTTTCATCTCTACAGCACTTTTAAACTCCATAACCGCTTTTACAAACTCAGCATACTGAAGCAAAAATGGATCTAAGAGCTTTAAAATCAATGCTAATCAATGAGCTCTGCTGTTAATGGGCTGCGGTGTAGTGTATCCATTAGTCCCCCCTCAGTACATTTGGGTGTCAGCTGCGTGTGTTCTCATCACAACAACACGCACACACACGCGCGCACACACACACGCACACACACTCCTGTCTATGATGGGACGAGCAAACATCTGAGGGGAAAACACATCTGTAAATGCATCTCTCTCAGGGATGGCTAAACTGCTGAGAAAAAAAAAAAAACCCTGCAGAAAACATTTTTGTCCTAGAAGGAGATAAAAATTGAACAAATATCACGCTCACCTTGAAGTTGTGTATCTTCTCGTAGGAGCACTGCTTCTCCTGCGTGTCTTTCAAGGCACTCCGTCGCACCAGAGGTGAGGAGATCTGTGGACAGGAGGCCAACAGTTTAATAGGCTTCCACAGAAGTGCTCCCTTGCTGCCCAGCTTGACTCCCAGAGCCAGAGCCAGCAGCTCCTGGCGCTTCCTCTCCTGTCTTTTCGCCTTGTGGGTGATCAGCTCTCCTCCCGAGCCTCCTCTGTTTTCTTCAGCCTCCATGCTCGCCTGGTCGGGTTCCCACAGACTCTCTAGCTCCTCTGGGGAAAGATGTGGTGGGGAGACGTGGGTGCTGTGCAGCAGGCGCTGCCGGCAACAGCCCAGCGCAGAGGCGGCAGCTACACTCCACTCCCCTCTGACCCAAGAGGGCGAGTGATGACAGCCAGTGCGGGGCTGACTCTGCATCTGGCGTGACTCCGGTGGTAGCAGCAGCGAGCAAGAAGAGCAGGGGGAGCAGGATTGGTGGTGGGCGGCCTGAGGGCAGGAGTGTGCCTCGCACAATGGCCCTCTTTCACACGCCCAGAAAGGAAAGAGAGAGAGAGAACAGGGTCCTAATAGGGAGGGGCCAGGAGGTTGAGAGTGAGGGCGGTCGGGTGCTGTCAGGACCGCTTCACACAGCTCAGCAGCTCTGTAAAGCAGGATCAATAGTGCAGACGCCCTCTTTATATCACAGAGCACACTCCCATTAGCATGCTGCCTTCCGGACACACTCCACTTCACTTAACTGGAGATAATACCACAGCTCTCAGACAGCACTGGGTCTCCTAAACGGGTCACTCGGCTCCTCAAAGACCCAAGATTCTCCGGCCCGATTGAGCCGAGGAGGCTGCGTCCTTGTAATTCAAACAGACCTCGACCTCCAGCTATGTCAGTCGGCTGGTGGAATTCCCCGCACAGTCGTCCAGACTGGATCTTCCAGACACTCCGACTGCACACTACTCTCCCGCCAATCACAGTCACTTGTCTCGGAGGACAGAGAGCCAGACCATCAACTGGGATTGGGAGGGATTACTGCCATAATCCTTACACAGGGAATAATCCCGTAGTGCCCAAATCTAAATAAAATCCCACAGGAAGCTCATTTGAAGGTCTGCAGCCATATAGTGAGTTACCAGTGGGGGGCTGTTGCTATGTTCATGCTGAATTTGTCCTTATTAGCTCTGCGTGTAAACAACTAGTAAACAGCACCGCATGGCTGACTGCTTTTCTAATTAATCAAGACGCTCTGATCCGAGGAGCACGGCACTGACAGCAGGGCTATCCACATGCCAAAACCCCCAAATATCTGCACCATTTTATGTCAGGCAGCGCTTCTACGCAACATGCGAACACATCATAGAAAACAAGGTTCAACTGATTCATTAGACAGGAAGGGAAGGTCAGAAAGCCAGTAAGCACTGGATTTGTGATGATAAAGTGCTGGAGCAAAAGCAGAGCGATGAAGCAGGGAGCAGAGGACCCAGAGGGCAACTGCAAAGCTGAGATAAAATGAAAGGATTGGCAGCTCGCACACACAGAAGCAGAGTAAAGAAACTGCCACAGGCTTTTTGTGTACCAGCTATTTCTTTTTGTCTCCGGTGTCTGGGGGCAAAAGTTAACTGGCTGATAGCCACGAGAGTGACACGACAGGTGAAGATATTTGCCATTGTGGCCGACATTCTTTAAAAAGACCTACACATACCATACCATGCATCTCAGCTCTACAGCTAAGTCTGAGGGGCCAGATGAGGAATAGACCCCTTGGAGATATTTTAGCCTCCCGACGTTGGGAGGTTGGGAGGGAGGGTGAGGCCTGCATGGGCTCTTTTGTCTGCAGGCAGATGGCTTCTTGTCCCCTAAAGAAGAGGTTTGGAAGAAAGGACACAAAAGGTGGTCACACAACAAGCTCCGCACTTCTTTTCACTGGCTCTGGCTCTTTTATTCCCGCAAGGCTTTGTGAAAGCACAGCTGAGCGGAGCCTGTTGTGAGGGAGTACATGGACTCTTGGGCTAACAGCACTGTGGGGACTGACACAGCGACGACAGCAGGATACATCTAGTCACATCCTCGACAAAGCAGCCCTCACAGCATCGCGAACAAAAAGAAAAACACACATACTGTGAAGGGTGAAGATGTCAGCCATTATTCAAAACGGGAAGAAATTACCACTCTCTTGTCTTGAACGGGAACACTGAAAATTGATCTATTTGTCTGTTTCTGAAAGTAAATAAGCACTTCTCAAAGTCTTACAGGGAGCATTTTTCTTCGTTTTACTACCAAAAGACGTACACAGGCAGTGTTTACATCTTTATAGCACAAAACTGTTCAGAGAGAACAGGTAATTATCCTCACAAACAACACAACAATTTATATGGAAATCTTTCCAGGGCATGTGAGGCAAACCAACCCGTCGAGAGCCCCACTGAGATTCAACCAGTGTGGTGAGTGTCAGGAGGAATGTGGTGGAGGTTCTGGCCACTGAGCAGATTCCTGTACATGCAAAGAGAAGGATGTTGGTCTACAGGTCGAGTCAGTACCCCCCCGCCATCGTCTGGGAGCATTTTAATCACGCAAGAATTTGCAGCCGAGGCAATATGTTAGCATCAACCTGACACCGAGTAAATATGAGTCACTGTTGGCTATACAGTGAGGCTACTGTGGCTGAAAGGCCTCAGGGTGTGGCTGTGAAAGTGGTAAACACCAAGTTCAAAAAGCAACCGCAGATTTCGAGCCATCCGGCCGGGTCTCTGCTTCTTGGACATGTTGTATTCCAGCAGACAGAAAACATTTCTCTCCCTCCGCGCCGTCTCCAGAAGGAAATGACTGGCAGGTGGTTTTCAAACACCCTGTGTCAAAGCCTGCCATCATCACAGCTGTCACTGACTCAGATCCTGGGGTATAGAATTTGGCAGAAGGAATATGAAATCAGTTTTTTTTACAAAAAAGCGAGATAACTGACAAAGTGACATTTAGAGCTGGGGACGTGCTCCAGATTTACCTGCCAAGATGGAGGTTAATTGAAGTCTGCAGTCCGCAAAATTTCAAACGTCATGGCTGCAAATCAAACAGAGTGCTACAGCACTTGACACTGTTCAATAAAGCACTGTGTGTTAAGCAAATATAAGTTAGCCCCCATGAGGAAGCAGCTCTCTCCTAGAGGCATGTGTATGAAACAGTATACTGTATGAAACTGCTATATGTCAATAGACTACTGACTGACCGGTGGCCATTAGGTCAAAAATGCTGCATCAATGGCTCCTGTCTTGGGTTACAAAGAGCAAACTGAAGACTGATGATATCTGCAACTGATGCTCCGACTGACAGGGCCGTCTTGTGTCTGACTGACTGTGTGACAATCTAAAGGTCAAAATTTCAAAGACAAAGTGTCACCAAAGCCATAAATCTGATCTTAAACAAATAAAAGGTGCTACTCATGAACTACATGCTCCATGAAGAAGATGAGGCAAAGAAATGTCTGTAATTAACAGCTGGCTAGTGGGTTTAAAGCATGCTCTCTTTGTAAAAACACCAAGATTACAAAAAATTAAAAAAATTATTGTCAGATTTTTTTTTCAAATTTCTGACAGTCCTTGAACAAATAACGTTGGGTGTATGTGCAGCATCTGGAGCCAACAAGTGCTACCAATATTGGAAAAAATGGGAGGGGGGCTTTTATTCCAATATTGTTAACACTTGTGGGGACTTGTAGAAAATATTGCATATATGAATGAATGTACATAACTAAACATAAATAACTTCTTTTTTCAATTCATTCAAATAAATCATATTTGTGTATTTTTGCATGACACTGAACAAAAGTCATTAGCATTTGTTATTAACAACCGCCTGAAGGGTTTGAATGGCATCATAGCCAGAAACTGTGCAAAAGAAACTGTTGTCGAATATTCAAATTTCTGATGGACTCTGAGAAAATGATGCGGAGCAAATGCTTCCGTCATGAATATATAATAAACATTATATTTTGCACTGCTTAGCACACCTCGGATGCCTTGAATTACTGGGCTGGGACCAACAGTCATGTGACCAGATTTCAGAGAAATGTCATGTGGGTTGCAGGCTGTGTTTACTCAGAGAAGAGATGTAGAGATAGTAAAACTGTATTTATAAGATGCAGAGCCCCGCCTTTCATTCCATTATTGGTAGTACCAGAGGGCAATTGGAAAAAGGTTGGGTAAATGGGTTTTATTTTTTATTTTTTTATGATTTACAGAATCATGACTGTGTTTACCTGCACAAAAGACATCTTAGAGGTCCCCTTAAGTCATGCTTGTGCTGTTTCGATAGAGGTTCAGTACCTTTATAATGCAATGAACGATGAGCCCAGAGTGAGAAAAACTATGTGCTGCTCTGAGGGTTAAAAAGAGCTTGTGTGACTAAAGAGCTGTCACCAAGTCCACATGAGGGAGGAAACAAGATAAGATTGCCCCCTAGTGGAAAGATAGTTGCGATTCTTCTCCAGTTAGTAAACACACATTCCTTATTGATATGGTAAATCATTCACAGACTTTAACGCGACAACAGAGCACGAGTGCCAACGAACACAACGAGCAATTTGTCTCACCCAAGATCAGTGTGTCTGATATGCATGGCAGGCAGAGCAAAGTCCCAGTCCCCTCGGTCATCATTACCTTTCAGAGGACGCAACAAAGCATGGCAGCAGTGAACACACCCAGGGGCTACAGAGATAATGTACATCTCACTCACAGGACAAAGTGTCCTCACTGTAGCTCTCTAATCCTACTGGAAGTGTTCGGCAGCGTGGAAGTAGATCAAAATCGCGGTGTTATAGCGAGTCTGTCACAGAGCCCAGGGAAATGTACCAGATAATTTACACATGCTGAGAGGATGAAACTACTGAAAGCTTCCTAAATGAGATCTATTGCTTTAGAAGCATGACTGTGGCTCATTATGACAATTAGGACTGTGGGTTACTGAGGTCTTTTGTGATCAAGAAACTTTGATCACAAAATGAAAAGTCAAGTTCTCTGACATTCTTTTTCGACATTTTTTTTCCCTACGGAGCACTCTGGAATAACCATCCTCATTAATAGCACGTCATAAGAGGTCAGCTTTTGTAGCAGGGTTCCCCTCCAGAAGATGATAGCGAAAGAGTGCAAATACCTTATTATTACTTAAAGATACATCTTTGATTTTGGTGTCAGAACGACTGACCAAACTAAAGATGTTACATTTAAAGATGTAGCTTTTGGGATATATGCTTGGATACCACTCTCATGGAGCTTGCCTGGCAACCTCAACAAAAAAATACCACAATTTTACACTTGGTCGTTCATACAGATTAAACAAATCAGATTCAGCGTGTAGACTGGTGATCTCTAGAAGTGATTGTCAGTGTATTGTGTTCCCTTAGTTTTGACATCTAGGCAAGTGGTTTCCCTGTTTCCATTCTTTGCTATGTTAAGCTAACCAGCTGCTGGTGGTAGCTTCATGTCTAACCTACAAGTGTAAATCCACCATGATGTCACCCATCAGTTTGTGGACTACTGTTTTGAGCAAGAGCACCCGACTTTGAAGGCAACTTGACAAAGTGGCCGAACCATGTAATTACATCTTCATAAGAGGCGCAGAGGCCCAGAAAGACTTTTTCCCATAAGCTGACGTCGAGGAAGAAGTGGCTGTAAAACTGTGGATACATGTTTTTGAGAGTCACATCCCTCGAGAAAAATGTCTCGTTTCACTATCATAATTAGATCCATTCAATCTGATAATGTTTGGAAAGTTTAGAAAGGCCGCATAATTAAATCGTTTCATTCCTGTTCAAGTTAGCCAGGAGCGAAGTACCAGAAGTTATCTGGCTCAGCTGGCAGAGGTTTCACAATGCAGAAGATCTGGGTAATTTTGTACCTGGGAGGTTGCACAATTCTGGCTTTATGTGCCATTGAGCAGCTCTCATAGGAATGAATGGTGCTTCACCTCCAGCCCTGGACAGACATGAAAGTATTGATCTACTTGATCTCACAAATTTCTTTCTACCTGTTTAGCGATTCATTGAATTACTGTTTTTCAGCTCTAGATATCGCTTAACTTTGTATCTTTCTCAGTCTTTCTTCCCTCTCCACTGTCTACCACCCCCACTAAAGTACAGTGCCATTAAAGTCAACTTAAAATACATTAAATTATACACTCCACACTCCTCCGTTCTGGTGAAATGAACAGTCATAAAACTCACCCTTTCATCCCTCTGGAAGGTGACTCTGCGTGGTTCTGTGCGTCCCCGGCTCAGCCTGTGCACCATCTTGTCCTTGAGCAACGAAGTGTAACCAAGATGCTCGTAGATGGGGTTCGTGGTCATTTTGGCAATGTACTCAGCCGCCTTGGTCTCGATGTAGAGAGTGATGAGGGCGTCCGTCACGAGGTCGTGGACCGACTCGAACCTCTTCTCCCCGACAAAGTGCTTCCCGTCATAGAACAATCGGTAGTTGAGGGTCTGGTGACCAAACCTGGGTTGAGAAACGTGGTTGAGGAAGTGAAGTTGACGTTGAATCAGTTGAGTGGATGAATTAAAAGTGAAAAAGGTGGGCAAGGGGCGAAGGCTGGGCCCATGATCAGGGGCCGACCTTTCAGAGATTCTGCGCTGCATGCTGATGGTGTTGATACCTTAAGGCCAAGGTGTGTGTCCCTGGCTGTCTTTGGCTCTCCCTGATTAGGTAAGCACCTTCTGCTCCCGCCAGCAGCTCATCTGCATATTCTCGAGGGATCATGCCATGAAATCTGAAAAAAAAGTCGATGTCAAAGTCATTTTATCCTCAAATATACTGGGATCACAGTTTGCATGTTAAGAAACATACATGTACATAAAATATTCATCTGTCTGCTTACACCTTAAAGGGACATTTCACCAAACGTACAGACAAACTTTTGGCCTGCCAAAACTGAAGCCTTTCATGGTAGGTAATAATTAGGAGATACATGTTGATTTTTATCCCATGAATATGACTTTTAACAAAATTTTAACTTTTAATTATGTTATATTTATGACTTTATCTTATACATCTGACTTTTATCTCAATTTTGGCTTTTTTATCTGATAATTATGACTTAGGATGGGATATTTTACATTTATGGAATATTATTTTATTCATTTTTTTATTTTTTAACTGGCAGAAATGGGCTTCCATACCCATACCTATTGTATTTTAAAGATACAAAAATGGTCCATGGATACAAAGTTTCCTTAGTTGACTGGATTAAGGGATCTTTCATGTTTAAAGAGCATTTTAACTCAGAAAATATAAAACAGCACAATCATGAGCCTATTTTTTCCACTAAAACATCTGTCTGTTTAGGTGTGAGTTGCCAAGATTTGGGGATATTGGCTTTTTGTTATCATAGTGGAACTAGATGACACTCAACAGCAATGTCTCTTTCTACAAATCATGACTAAGTTACTCAAGATAATCCATAGACCATGTTGTGAGCAGTTTCATGTTATTTCTTTTCTAATGTCACAGCTCAACCAAAGGAAGATGCGAATATATGTTTACATCCCGTGCTGCCATGGATCCAGTTCACGGTCAGTAATGTAGTTGTGATTTCTGGCAAGAGACATTGCTGTTGAGTTTTGTTCATTCTTTTAGACTTTGAACACCACAAGCTGAGCGCCATCTACTTCTGATTTATTTGAGAAAAAGCAGACAAGGGCCAATACCTCCAAAACAATCGAGATGTATAAATAGCCCAACAGGTAAGATGAAAAATGGGGGTACGTCCCTTTAAGGAGCTCTTACCAAACACACACACCCATAAAAACTCATCCACTTAATTAAATCTGAACCACATCTGATGCAAGGCAGTAATGAAACGGAATAAAAGCCATTCCCCGCACAGTAATGTCTGAAAAAAAGGCAAACAAATGATGACTAATCAAGTTACACTCACTCTCTGCCGTAGTATTTGGGTCTGCTCTCCATCTGCAAAACCAGAAGAGGACATATTGGCTGGAGCACTATAATATGAAAGCTCAATTAAAGTGGCTTGGCGAATTGTTCTTACAGCCTGCGTGAAAGATAAAGGACTCTACACCGCAGGACAGATTAGCTCCATCTGTGCCCCCGCGTCTATTCGCAGCTACCAAACCAGAGAGCCAAATCACAGAGTGTGGAGACGAAGTACAGCCGGTGCCAGAAAACAGCTGGTGATAGATGACCAGCTGCAGAGAATTAATATTTTGTGTGTTACTGTGTCACGCCACAGTGTGTGTGCTGCGTCTGCACTACAAATGTTCCAAGGGATATGCCTAAAATAAACATCCCTTATCTGGTATCTGACAGTTTTTTTAAACAGTGCTGTCACTGTGAATCACTCCGGATGAAAGATGAACGGTTTAGGAACATTTTTATTATCCAGACCCTCTCACCGCGCACCTTTACGGATGACAGACTTTTAAAATGCACAGTTATGATCAGAATGGATTTGGTAATATGTCAAACATCATTTTTGGTGCTTTGAATTAATGGGCAGCCACTAATCTCACTGAGCCAGCCCACAGCTCTCACTTTGCTCATCAGAGCGTGGCAAGACTCAAAATAGGATGAGACATGCATCATTTCTGGGAGGCTGTACAATAGGAGATTGACAGTTCGCTCAGTGAGGGCAGGAACAAGTAGAGTAACTTGTCTCAGTAGCTTTAATCATGTAGATGAGAGAGTGAAGTCTTCGCCATTTATCCAAAGTGTTTATGCTGCTTGCACTTACTAAATGTGATACTGCTCTTGCTGTACATTTTTCAAGTTTGTCTTATAACAACAGTCAGGTGCCCACATGGACATGTTTTTTTTTACCCGACCTCCCTGCAGCTGCCTGAATGAACAGACAAACCAGCTGTGATGCCAATCACTGGCGCTAGTTTGAAGAAGACAGAAAAACATAACAAAAACCAAACACCAAAATACTTTTCAAAATAAATCTAAGGCTAAGAATGAAGCATGCAGTTAGAGGATCACGTTCAATTTTCTGACTCTAGTGCACCGCTGAGTATAAACAGTTCTAAACTCATGAGGTGTGGGAGTTTCAGGAGGCAGCCAGTCGCTCTCCATAGGTTACTGATTGGTCTGGTTTCAGGCTGCCAGGCTCGATCATTACTCGGTGAATGTTTTCCAGAGTGAAAACAGAGTTTGACAAGATGCAAACTCTAGCCTTCAAAAAGAAATGAATAGGGCCAACAGGTGGCTCAGTTTGCTTAAGTGCCTAAACACATGTGAAAAAGAAAGAAAGAAAGAAAGAAAGAAAGAAAGAAAGAAAGAAAGAAAGAAAGAAAGAAAGAAAGAAAGAAAGAAAGAAAGAGAGAAAGAAAGAAAGAAAGAAAGAAAGCCTTTATCTTTGGTGAAGCACACTGTATCGGATATGTGACATTCTATCATTATCAACATGATGATATGTTGTGCCTGTGCATTGTGTATTTAAATGTGTAAGCTGTGCGTAAGATATAGCCTGATGAAAATGGGACAGGAGAGGCAAAGTGAGAGGTATCAGCAGCAGGCAAAAACAGCGTGTTGAGCCGGGTATTTTTCTCATCTTACTCTGTGAATTGAGGATTTATTTCGACCAAAAAGAGGTGACTGTGGAAAGACAAACCAAGAACGTCTTGGTTAGCTTCATTTAGTCTATGTCGAGTTTGAATGAAGCGTGTTTTATGACAAGTTAATGAGGCAGTTAGAGGGTAACTCCACCAAATTTACACATTAAAGTGTGTTTACTGGTAGTATAAAACCTGCTGTGGCTCCAGAGGAAACTGCATGAAATCTGATAGATTTCCTCCAGTGATGTCTAAATTGCATTGTGGGTAATGTAGGCATTAAGTTTTGATAAGAAGCCCACTGGTCTAACATTGCACCTCCCCATAACACTGTTGTGGACATTTGTAGAAACAAATGATCAGAGTCAGTACAGCAGAACCAGACATATCACATTCCACCGATTCTTCTTCCTTTTTCAAAACCTGACACCTTCATTCCCCACAATGCAACTTCGCCACAGATTGACATCACTGTTGGCAATTTATCAGATTATGTGCAGCTTCCTCTGGAGCCACGAAAGGTTTTAAAATACTTTTCTCATATATGCGGTAGTACTTCCAACGACCTGTAAACACACTTTAATGACTAAAATTGGTGGAGTTCCCCTTTAAAATCTTTGTTCAGAACTTGCCATTTTTAAATCTCCCAGATGAAACTACAGGGAGCTAATATATTATCACCATATTATCACCTGAGAGGTACAAGGTGGTATTCGGAGACAGGCAGGGGCTAGCTGGTTAGAATGCTAACTTCAGTTTCTTTGACATAACGTCAACACTGTCGTTCTTCACACTGCTGATTGTCAGTTTTTACAATTTTCATTCCAGCCGTATCTTGCAAATCGCCCCTTTAATTCCAAACACAAACAGTCATTTATGCTGAGTGATTAGTTGACTAATCCTATGAGTCTTTTGACAAAACTAATCACTGACTATGCAAATAACCCATAAATAGTTTAGATAATATTGAAGGGAAATACAGAACAGCTGCTACTTCCAGCTTCCCAGCTGTGAGGAATCACAGCGTGTCTCTGTCGGCTTGTTTTTTCAAACCAAACGGTTAGTAAAAACATGAAGCTAATCATTTCATCCCATCAACAGTAGCCTATTGTATCCAGATTTACAGATGTACTGACCTCCTGAGGACATGTGATCCTCTTTGGTCTCGGGGCTTCCTGCTGTAGCTGGTACACTGTTAGAGAAACACATGGATGTAAGTGAGGGCTCTCTGAGCTTTCTGCACAGCTCAGTGCAAGTTATAATAACATGCATGTTGTAGATTCATCACCAAAATAACAACCTCAATGCACGCTTACTGTAAGATGAGGGAAACTAAATGATGCAGTGCAGCCTTCATACACTGGACTTCACTTAACAGCCTTCATCTGACCGCAGCTCTGACTGAGAGCAAAGGTAACACGGTACAAGAGGAGCCATTAAGCTTATACGTCTGCGAGGCCAAGCAGTTAGTGGTTTACATGACAGGCGCCATATATCTGAAGTCCATTTGTGTGAATTAAGACCGGTTTTGTACTTACCTTACGTGTGCACAACATTCCTGCGCTTCTAAATATACACATACAAGCGTCTCTGTAGTAGACAAGTTCGCCGTGTTTTGGAGGAGCCTCGAAGTAAATCAGTGGAGCAAAGTGGTAATGGAATTGAGGGATTTGCGGCAGGGCAGAGTAATCACCACAAACACCTCAGCAGCCTCGCAGAATCTCTACATTGCAATTAGCGATTAAAAAAGTGGGAGCAGCCAAAATACTGCTGCAGTTTCCCGCAGAATGGGATGTCTGTCAGGTGGTAGATATATTACCACAACAGAAGAATCAGCAGCTGAGTGTGGTTCCTCTCTTCATAACCAATTTATAATCCTTCATGTGTCTCGAACTGGAGTTTCTCTGTCACTAGACAAACATTTCCAAACCAGACTCCATTTAAAAAAAATCCTCTAATAGTAAGAGAATAACAGTCCTCACTGCTCAGTACTGTAATGCACTTGCTCCTATATGCATGTTTGGCAAACAACCTTGCGAGATGTGGATGAGAGCCGAAGACTACACCAGTGGCCTCATTTCTCAGGCGAGGAAATCGCTGTGTGAGGTTGAGCTAAGTCTTCGCTGCAGCAGATTCTCCAGGCAGGGGAAGGAAGACTCCTGACTGTGAATGTTCATGTTTTGTCAGGCCGTCTTAAGCCAACCAGCAAGATCTGGACATCATCCATTCCCTGTGACACAGTGAGCTCTAAAAATACCTTAGCAGAGGACCAGTGGAGTCAGGAGGAGACTTGGAAAATTATACAGAGGAGACATTTAATTGAAGGAAAATGAATAGAAAAACTAAACTGTAATTGCTTAAACTGACACAGTTTTCTGGCTGAAATGATGTGTGCTCTGCTGCCGCTCACATATAATCCTGAGGACCCATTTCCTCCCACATGGCAAACACATTGTATAATGAGGTGGGTGTTCTGAGGACCCCATTTCAGCTGAGCCTCTTTGCAGGTAGAAAATCTTATTTTCCCTGGTGACGGTAACCTATTTTACTCAGAGATCAGCGCTCGCCTGCTTTGCATCTGTGCACGCGTGAATGTACTGTGTGGGCGAGCGTGTTTGAGCTTGTGCCTTTTGTGCATTTTGGAACCTAACTGTGCTATGTACATCAAAAACCCAATTCTTCCAAATAGAGGAAAAAAATGGGTCTTTGTTATTCATAGATCAAAAGATATTTGCAGTTTTAGGGGTTAGGGGTTAGGGTTTAAGGAAACACATTGAAAGGTCAGACATGGGTTGAAGTGTTAATAATCGGCAAATGAAATGAATTCATTACTCACAGTAGGACTTCCATATAGGTGGTTGGTAATCCTCAGGGTCTGTAAAACAAAAATAAGGCAGGTTTCAGTTAGGAGCTCATAGTTTTGTGGCCGATTTTTCTCATTAAAAATGTCTCTTTCCCAGTGGACTGACTGTGAGCCCCTTCAGCGTGGTGATGTCACCGCTGTTTATCTCTCCACTTTAATTATGCATATGGCTTCACACTGTGCATCTGCCTCTTGAGATGCACCAGTGAATACACTTCTAATCAGTGTCCCCCCCGCTTCAAGGACAGTCGATACAGATGTCGGCTTGTTCCGCTAAACATCGTGACGCCACAGACCGGATCTATATCACCTGGCGGCGGGGTCCCGAAAAACATGACACCTCCAATCGGAAATAAGAGTGCAAAACACACCAATCACGATTAATGCAAGTAAATACAATTTAGACCTCGCCACCCACAGCACGGCTACTGCTGGGAGAAATGAGGTGGCTGATTTATGATTATGCGAACACATTCCTGCAATATGTGATGGAGTGTGTGCTGTTATATTAGCTTGAAAAGAGCTGGAGAGGTGATGAAGTGAAATGCCCCGCAGCAGCTGATAATTTACTGTAGTACCTACTGGGTAAAGTAATGACTCGCAATAAAACGCGCCGCTAAATGAGACAAAAATGTGGCAAAAATTTGCGCCTGAACTACAGTGCCAGCGATGTCGTAAAATGTCCTCGTTATGACGTGAATGATGCCGCGTGTTTTTTACTCATAATGTCACAACGACACACATCTCACATTGCAGCACCTCCGCATGCTGAGGCCGGCCAGGAGATGTGGCCAAGCGCTTTGGATACGACACAAAATTGAACCTGGATTGAGACGCCCTGAGAGATCATCATACCGCTGGCTGATAATGGCTTTAAAATAATACTGTAACATTCTCAAGCAATATCTGAATTTTTTTTAAATCTACCTTAATAAGCATTTTGATATCGATTTTGCCAGAACATTGTATGGATGACTACTGGTACTTTCACTAAATGTTAACACAATGAGATGTTTTATGCATCAATAATCGTCAGTAATGTAGATATAATGACTATGTGGGTAAAGACCATAATTAGAAGTTAGAAAAGCCTTGCAAGTTCAGGAAATGTAATCACTTAGCAGTCTTTAAAGACCACAAAAAGACAACACTTACAGCAATCACAATATAACGATATACTGATGTGATCCAGACCAGGACCATCACTCCCTCATGTTTTACAATCTACATGCAACTGTGAGCACTTCATCACTGTTGATTATCGCTCTGTTACGTTTATGCATATGACTTCACACTGTGCATCTGCGTCCCGAGAAGCACTTATGTTTAACAAATCTACATCTGTCTGTGATTTTGTATATTTTTGTGTAATTGTTCCATCCTCTTCCAGGTCGCCACCGTGGAGGAGAGGCTGTGTGGCACCAGCTGCCGCTTGGCAACACAACAAGTTGCGCTGTTTTCCTCCTGCATCCACATTCTTCACATAGAATTTATAATCTATAATGTATAAAACATTTTTCGGCCTTGTGATCTTTCTATTCTGTGACTCTGTTGGTCTGTTATGTAGCCAACACCCGACATCTATTGCATGTCTGGCCAGGGAGTACGATCGTTCCTCTGTGGCTCTTCCTGAGGTTTCTCTCATTTTTTTCCCCCTTACATGAATTGAGGGTCTAAGGACGGAGGGTCTAAGGGCGGAGGGTCTAAGGGCGGAGGGTCTAACGACGAAGGCTTTCATACACTGCAAGGATTGTAAAGGCCCCTGAAGCAATGTGACTCATGATCATGGGCTGTATAAATGAAATTGAGCTGACTTCGCTTGACCTTGTCTTGAGAAGTTTCATGTCAAGCTACAATTCAAAAGGTCAATTACAAACAATCCAAAATAACAGTGCTTCTGTAGTATCTTACAAACAGAGCTATGGTTAGATTAAAGGTACAATATGTAAAAATGTAAGTTGAAAACATTCAAGAATTAAATAAATTACTTATAGAATGTGAAAAAATATTATGAATATAACATATTTATCATAATATATATTTACTATAATATATTTGACTTAATGATGTATATATACTGTGCTGCAGAGATATCTACTGAAATTAGCATTCTGCATTCTGCTAACCTGCTAGCCCAGCCTTGTCCTGGTCCAAAGACCACTGCTAACACCAACACTCCTCCAGTGCCCTGACTTTCCTACTAGCTGTACAGCTAACTGAGCTAAAGGGCAGCTACAGTTAGCTGCAGTTAGCGGTTCCTATGGTGATATGATGCCCCAAACAGTTTTGAGTCTGAATTCGACTGGTGGCCCGTTCTAACACACATTGCACCTTCATTTTGAAGATATGAACTATTAGAAGAGGGGTGACTGATGAGTTATAATAAGAAAAATAAAATCTTACATAGTTAATGATATCATATGTACCATTTCTGGGTTAAAAGGTCTAAAAATGACTTGACCTTTGTGACATATCCTGTTAAGTTGTGCACTTATCCAAAATGTTTTAAACAATGTTCAAACTCAGGAAATTGTATTATTTCATTCAAGTAACAATGTGTTTCATTTGGTCTCCTGTCGCTTCAGAGAAACATCTGATGACACGTCTGTGAGGAGGGACATTTCATCCTCAGTGGAGCAGCAGATATTATACGCTGTGTGTTTAAAAGTCACCGTCCTGCATGTTCGGTATGCCGAGCACAATGTTCAGTCTCAGGTATCCAGTATTAAGCATGGTGGTCTACAGCTATCACAGAGCCAGATGATACATTCCAATGTGCACCACGGCTGCCACGACAATCAATGATTCATCTGCCTCTCAGGTCTTTAGTGTAATATCTCTCAGTAAATTCCCAGCAACACTGCTGCTGAACGACTCAATCGACTGCGTGAATAATGAATCATGTCGGTCCAGAAGATACATGTTGCTCATTTAAAACATTCCTCCGTGCTCATCTGGGGATTAGTGCCACACCCCTCAGGCAAGAGATGAAACACACCTGAGAGAGGTGTGAGGACCAGTGAGCACTTGTTGGATGTGGGCACCGAGGTGCAGGCTGCGGTATTGTGAAATACAAATCAAATCAAATCATCATAGTTAAAAGTGCAGCACAAGTTCCCTTGCAGTGCATAAAATACTCTGTGCTCTGTACATTCTGCTGCTATTCTGCTGCCATATGTGTTTATCTGACGGGACATGAAGAGGAGACAGATTCCTTCACGCTGAGATCTCTGCTCACTGCAGCATCAGTTTGACTGGAGGCTCTTTGCACTATTATCAGACGCACCAAAAAGCTCATCATTACTCCTCATCATAATAGCACACTTACTTCGGAGGGAGCAGAATTAATTACACAGGAGAGACAAGATAGGTGCATGTGATCATCTGCTGAATAATTATGTAAATGATGATGAAGCAGCTCGACCGAGAAGTGGCTGTTTTGAGAGTAAATGATGTCGCTGGAGCCCTCCACCGAATGTCTGCCTTCAAATACAAATAAATAGGCTTCAGGCTCCGTTTGCTGGTGTGTGGCCAAGCTGCCTTGGAAAATGTACTGTCCTAACGCTGGAGCTTTTGTCCCTGTGTATTACACTGGCAACAGTCTGAAAGATTTATTCCACTGCGGCTTGTTTAAAGTATGTGATTTCATCTGGTCGACTGCCAAGTATTCTCTTTTCAATCTGATTGTTTTTAATGACGAATGGCATTTCGGTCTGGAATTCCGTAGCCGCTTTGGCTCAGAAACAGAGCTCTTAAGGGTCGATTTTTGATGCAGAAAACGGGCACACACTCACGCAAATATCCACACGCACGCAAATACGCAAGACTACATCCACCCTTGAGCAAATACACACACATATAGGCGGGCACGTAAACACAGAGAGGAAAAAAACATCAAAAAGATTTTCTAAGTAGCTCAGAGTTTGCGCAGCGTCTGATGATGAGGGAGAATTTAAAATTCTGGAGCAGCCGGAGGGTTCTTCCCCCAAAGAAACAGCTATTAATTGTGTTGCCCTCCATTACTCACCAGTCAGAGACATTCAATAAAATAATTACCGGCGGGTGTTTGCTTTGGTGACAAACAGAATATGTGATGAATGAAGATCAAGCTCGCCCGACTCAGACTTTTATCCCCAGCGATAACGTCTGCTCTAGAGTCTGTGCAACATTCGACATCAGCACATGAAACAGAGACCTGTGCGGAGGTTTACAACAACAGCTCAACAAGTTTAGAGCCGTTTCATGCTCCGTGCAGAATCATGTCCGATATCAGTCGCTTTAGTGAAAGGAAAAGGCAGAAACATCCCTGTAGTGATTACTAATTAATCCTGGATGTGACTTCAAGGTGCATCTGCAAACACATGAAAAACACTCTTGCAAGTCGCACAGCTGCCACTGCACCATATCATCTGTGAGGTCGAATCGCAAGATGCTAGCAAGACATTTTGTTGGAGCAGCTAAGGAGAATGAACACATCTTAAAACGTGACTGTTTTCACTGTCATCTTGTCATCCTCAAACATCTACAAAAGTGGAAATCAGTCACTTTATGAAAAAATATAAGACCAGTAAGGCGTAGCAGCATGCAGGGGACACATCCCCCTCATTATTAAGAACATGTGCAATGGTCCGCCCCCACTTAAAACATGAAAGCAGCAGAGGACTTTTATTTTGACAAACTGCTTCTCTCAGAGTATTATATTCCATTACATTTTGAATTGTCTTGGTTTCTTTGTGTTTCCCTTCACATGAATGGAGACAATTCCACCATAACTTGATGCAGGAGAGGCACAAATTGGCACATAAGAACTCACACAGGAAAAGAGGAAATAAAGTGTTTGATGCTCAGCGTTCCTCACTTGGTATGTGCCACCGCTCGTATTGAAAGGAAGCCCACACCCATGATCCAGCAGTCACCAGAAATCCTGCAGATTCCTGTTTTATGTGACATATTTCCATGGCCTGTCTGAGTGGCTGAAGGTGAATGAGTTTGTGTTCGTTTGTTTGTGGTGACACATCTTCAGTATTGTTTCATTTCAGGCTCTGAGTCTGCCGGGGCAGTAATAGCATCCTTTATGACCCCAATCTCCTCTGGTGACGGAGACCCCGGGGGCCAGTGTTGTTGTGATCCTGACGAAAACAATGATGATGATGAAGTTGGTCTTTGATGCGCCACATGTTTCACTGCAGCATTTTCACTGTGATAGATAGATAGATAGATAGATAGATAGATAGATAGATAGATAGATAGATAGATAGATAGATAGATAGATAGATAGATAGATAGATAGATAGATAGATGCCAATGCCATTATCAAGTTTGCTTGTTTGTTCAATCAGTTGTATTCCTGCGTGCACCAGTTGCTGAGCCATGGAGTTGAATGATGGGAATAACATGATGATGTCACAGTGCATTTAACCTCTGAACTTTGGCAAATCAAATATGATAACTTTCATTATATTAGACATTCATGTTGACGTTTTTATCTGAACTATCATATGAATCTTTGACAGACATGTGTTTTGTGAGATCACAGTAGCCTTGACCTCCGATCTTGGGCCACTAAATTCTAATCAGTTCATCCTTCGGGCACAGCGGACATTTGTAACTAATTAGAATAAAGTCCCTCAAGTAGTAGCTGACATATCACGTTCACAAGAGCCGGATGACAGTATGTATGTGGACAACCTGAAAACATAGTGGCTCCGGCGGTTAAGAGGCGGTGGTCAGATACACGGTATTCTTGGAGTTCAAGTCCACATTGTGTAGAGAGATATTCCACCACATTGCTGGTGTGTCTGGCTGAAATGATCACTTTACAGACATTACAACAAGCACTGCTGTCATCTCTTCTTGTATGTGAAATTAATCCATGCTTGGATCTGTTCCTTACTCTCCACCGTGCCTCCGTCTTGTAAAGCACGTTTGCACGAGTCTGTCATCACTGTTTTGTGACATGCTGGCTTCGATAAAAGCTCAGCAGCATATGATTCAGACGTGTCAGACAACTTGGACCCGGTTCACAACGCTTCCTCTTCTCGATGCCCGTCCCCTATTTTTCTCCACTCTGCTAAAACTTAACAAGCCATTCAGAAATAAGTGCATAAATGTCCAGCTGCTGTTAGGTTGATTGGACCACCTGGATGATTTAGATGAGTCTACACAGACTCGTGTCTGGAATGTCAGCATTTTCAGTCTAAAGTTGGAGGGTATCACACTAATTTATTGTTTGAAAACATTACTCTGTAAAGACCCTGAAACGGCAAATGTGATTAAGCTTGGCTATGGAAGTAAACTTGATTTGAATTGGCCATATGACAAACTTGGCACAAAAAGAGAATTTTTAATAATAACTTAATTACTCCTTGATTAAATGTCCCTTTTTCCCCATTGTGATTTATAGCTCGACAACTTAACATCCATAAATGACAAACGGACACATTCTGGAGTCGAACTCTCTACACATGCATGTACACCATCACACACGCGCACACACACACACACACTCTACCGCGTCGGTAGGGCGCAGCAGAGCTGCAGCAGCGAGACCATCTGTGTACCACACTGGTCCAAAACAAGCATTTCAAATCTGCTTTAATGCTGACCAGATAATATGTGACAGGTACAAGGCTGCCCTCAGTGTGTTTCACTATCAGCAATATATAAAGGTGAGTTCATACGAGGGGAAAATGTGGTCTAGTAATCTAATTCTGACAGGGCCTTGGGAGAGTCTGCTGTTGTAATTAATACAGGATATACTGCAGGGACATGTACGACCAGAGCTGGAATACTGATGATGTAAAACATGCAGATCATTTCAATAAGCCAATGACACAAATCCAGCCCTACATGAATTAGGCTGGTAAGTACAAGAAAAAAAAGGAAAAAAAGACGCGGTGGAAAGTATTGTGAATGTGAAGTGCAGCGTTTCTCCAGAAACATGTGCAGGATCGTGTCGAGCAGACAGCCTCTCTGTAATACACGGCTGTAATTCTGCCTCCCTGACCAATTTTGTCGTTTGAGGGGCCTGGAGCTGAAGGCATACTTCCATGCCTCTATCCCTCAATTTATTTTCAAAGCTTTATTTCCTGGAGCCGTCTCGCAAATGGTGTGCTGCTGGTACAGTACATGCTTCCATGCCCGGCCGTGCCAAGAATGTGCAGGAATCTCCCTGATCTACACGAGCAGCCAGAAAATATCTTTCCAGGGAGAGGAAGGGATTGCAACATGCGTTCTGCAATCATGTTGCAATCCCTTTTTTTAGGTTCGTCTGTCTCAAGATGACGGGGCCCTCAAAAAAAGTAGGCCACTGTTTTTTCACCTGCAGTAATGGACCGGGTGTGTGGAGTGCGGTCCAGCTTGTTTGCTCCACACATTGTTCCTCTATTTCAATAATTTGCAGGAAGTGCTTAAATAAATCATTGTTTGCTTGCCACTGTAATGTCATTACCGCCCGCCATAAATCAGCAACAAAAGCAGCCATCAGTGGCACTTTGATTTGTTCCCACAGACGATTTGGATGCCTCTTATTTACGCGCTCTCCCTCAAACGACAGCCTCCAAAACAAGGCAGACTTATCATTAGACGCAGATGAAGTAACTACACCGAGAGCACTTTGTTCGCAGCCAGAACACACAGCCCAATGTGGAGCAGAAACTGAGCTGAGATTCTTTTTTTTCTTTTTTTTTTTTCTCAACTCATATGCCTCATAGACGAGATTATTCAAATGTTGTGTCTGGCTGCCAAAGAGCTCTGCAGGAAAATAATAATACCCTTGTGACAACCACTCTATCCCTGGCAGCAGCTCAGCTTGTAACCTCTGATAATTATATTGAGAGCCCAACAGTAATGACAACCCTCCAATGCCACAGAAAGAAAAGACTTTCCTCTTAAAGCAGCAGCGGTCAAACAGTAAATCCTGCTGCTTTGCTGAAACGCACACATGAGATAATGCCTTGTGAGGCATGTGGTCGCCGCAGGCTATATCAGCTTGGAAACGACCGTCTCTCCCTCCCCAGTGGGCAGTACCTTGGGAAATGTGACTCTGCTGTGTGGTGCGGTCGGGGACGCAGAGAGAGTAAGAAAGTAAAACAAACACCGCACAGCGTCCTCGCCCTGTAATGAACCTATAGCCTCGCTGTGACGTGTAGAAATGTTGGTGGGAATCGGAGAACGCACAGCAGAGCGCTGAGCCCGGCGCGATAAACACGCCGCCTCTCCCGCACACGCCTCTGGTTGTTGTTGGCGGAGGCTCCCACTTCAAACAGCCCTGTGATAGTGGCGCTTGTACTTTATACCCTGGCAAACACGAGCGACGCGCCTTATCAACACATAATGGATATACACTGAGACAAGCATGGAGCCGCTGCTGCATGCCCGGTCTGTTTGAACAGCTGCTAACCCACTTTCTGCTCTCATTGGGTGAAAACTGAACCCTGAAATTGATTTTTTTTTTTTAAATTTTTTTTTTTTTGACAAATACATAATAGGTGCTGCTCTCTGAACTGCATCTCATTATACAAACGGGGGATCTGATTGGAGTTCTGTGCACATGAGCTGTATTATGTCACCGGACCGTTGAATATTAGGATTTGTCTTCTTTACCAGCCGCGTTTGGGAAAATGGTAGACTACACGGGCCAAAGATAATCCTTAAAGCCGGCCAAGTGGAAAGTCAGTCAGGGAATTATGGAGATGATTGGCAATCTAATGATAACATCCCCAAAAAACCCAAAACGTCAGGCTGACTGCATCACACAGCCCTTCTAATCCCTCTGCACGCCAAAGGTGCCCCTCTTTCCCTCTAATGTTTCCACCGCTGCCTCCAGATATAACACATGGCGATGCCTTCCACCTTAGCATTAACCCTGAATCACAGCAGCCACTGGGAAGCCACTGGAATAACGTGTTTGCTTAATGTTTCACGGGCGCATGTGAGGCGCGCATGCAGCAGATGTGTGTGTGTTGGGTGAGCATGTGTTAGGGATGGATTTGTGAATGAATCATGAAAAAAAAGTTTGATTGGAGCCAATTAAGGCAGAGCGTGGGGAAGAAAAAAAACCCCCTACAAATTGAATTATTACTATCATTACCATTATTGCGATGGTGTGCAGTTTGAGTGTGTGTTGTGTGAACTCTTACCAGAGGACACAGATGAACCTGAGAGGCTTGAGTTGCTGGATGCTGCCATCCCGACCCGATTCACCGCTCGGTTTACTCCCGTTTGGCCAAGGTGCGCTCGCAGCGGCTCGTCCCCGGCGGTGCCTCCATTTCACTCCCACACCTCCAGCGTGCTTCACCTTTTGACGGCTTTGACTGTCTCACGCCTCGGCGCGGCTCCTGAGCACCCCGGCAGCCGCCCGCCTCGAGTCCGCCTCGCCGATCCTCCCCTGCCTTGCCCGCCTGCCTGCCTGCCTGCCTCGGCTCTCGGTGCGCCTCGGTGTGTGCGGAGCTCCCGCTGCAGCATACACTGAAGGTGCCGCGGATAAAAATAGTCAAGACAGGAAGAACACTGCGAGGATCAGGCTCTCTGGAGCACACCGGACAGACTGGATCTGTAGGTCTAGACGCGTGCCATGCAGAGATCGGCTATGGTTTCCATGTGCCACTTTAAGGATTGTAATAAACACACTACACTGCAGCGTAGACGCGCCTTCTTAAAGTGGAAGTTTTGCCAGCCTGGTCTGGCTAAAGAAAACCCAAAACAACACACTTCTGCCTGCACGGTCCGAAAAAAAAAAAAAAGGACATGAGCACACGATTATAAGACATTCACGCAGGGGTCAAACTGCTGAAGCCACAGTATCCCAGTATGGGCATTGCACATTTTTGCATCAGATGTCATGTTATGTCATGTTATGTTGAAGGAGCCACAGGGTGAGCGTCGGTCAGGGCTGTGTGCGCCATCTGGTGGGGCTGCTTTCATGGATTTGGTGACTGACTGAGTGACATGTTTTCTGGATCGCTCCCTCGTGTTTTTGCGCTTCTCTCGCTGTATTTCTTTGCACGGAGTAGAAGCTGGGGTTGGCTGCTGTCATCTCGTCGGTCAGTGTGATAGCTGGAGTGGTGGGAGGCATCTGGGCAGCCGAGTGAAAGAGCAGCGCTCAGTTCTCTGTCATTATCGCTGCTGACTGAGAGGAACCTTGAGAGAGAGAGAGAGAGAAAAAAAAAAAAAACACTCAGCTCCAGTGCTAAAGTGTAGGTGTTCAGAGACTGTGTGGTCACCTCCGGATCAGAAGTCTGGGAAACTTTAAGGGGTACTATGTAGTTCTGGAGAAGAAAGTTAAATTCAGAGTTGTTATATTTACAATATTAATGAGGTAATAATACAGAGTCAGAAATATGAAAATGTCCCCATAACTGAGCAAACAAGCTGTTCTCAGAGGAAAATAAGGTTCAGAAAACAGTTTGAAGCTAGAGAGGTGGCAGGGTCTAAATCAGTATCAAACTGTGTGGTCAGTTTGGCTATTCAGTCATGAAAACAAAGTCAGTTTGTTTCATTTGTTAAGGCATAAAAAACAATCAATGAATTAAAAACTGTTCCCCAAAACTGCAAAGTGGACCTTTAATTGTAAGACAAAATATATGTTGTAAAAAAGGAATGCATATGGCTCTGCCTTAAATCCCATCTTCAAGCCTTACCAGCTTCTTCATTTTAAAATTTCCACCACGACAATTTTAAGAATAAGATAAATCAGCTCTCAGTGCGCAGCTTTGTATGCAGCAGAGGAGTGTGTTGCTGTTTCCTCCTCCTCACCTGTCCAGCTGAATGATAAACATCACAGTCCACAATTTTCCTCCCAGCTGTGAGGAGCCTCTCCATCTCCACTGTGACCTGCATTATAGGATACAAGTTATTTTGGAGTTCTTCTGCCCCCTAGTGGCCAGAAAGTCATAACTGCAGCTTTAATAGGAGCATTTATACTGAAATCACTGCCTCAGTCAGGCGCTGTAGACCTGAATGAGTTATTTTTCAGGGCAAGAATTCTGACATTCATATCGACTCACGCACAGGTTTGAACAATAATAGAAATTGGCCTCCATTTATGTCTCACAGTTACAGGGTCCTCCTGTTGAGCACACTGGCTGAAAGGAGTTGCATGCTGGCCTGCTGTCACTTGAATAGAGGCGAGTCATTGTTAATGTTATTACGAACACCTGCGCTTTCCTTAATATGAAAAGTACAAGAATGAAAAGAAACTGTGAGGAATTGTATGGTATACTGTGTGGTGTGACAGACATAAAGATAATTACATACAGTATAAATACACATTGATTTGTCATGAACTTACATCTGCTGCATGCGTGGAGAAACAATAACATGGTTGATCAACACCTCAAAAAATTGAGGTAATATCTTTAGCTGCCATCTAATGCTTGACAGATAGCATACATTTGGAGTAATAATAATAATAGTAAAAAATAAATAAATAAAAAATTGTATATTGTCATACGCATTGAGATAAGTTGAGATTTCTGCGTGTGGGGTGTTTATAATTGGTTGAGAGATGTCTTCACATTTTGTTTCTCTAGTTTCGACATGACAGTGAAAAACAGGCCCAAACCAGTCATGTGCTGTCAAAGTTATTTTTCTTTTCTTTTTTTTTTTTTAAGTTTTTTTTTTTTTTTAACCTGATATGCAAAGTGTGCAGCAAAATGCTGACTGAGCATTTTGCTGGTAGTGAGTTTAAAGGATGCACTTTAACATTTTGTGCCACACATGGAATAATTAAAAGTGTGCACTTTAATTCAACCATGAATACAACTTCCCATTTTTTAAAATTAGATAATTTTTACATTTTTACAAAGGATAGCTCATTCATTCTTGGATAATTTGCTTCATTTAGCAATATCAATAATTCCATATATACAAGTTTTATGGCTATTGTATAACTTTTTTATTCCCTACAAAAAGAGTTCCTGCTCATTTAAAACACTTGTCAGACTAACCTCTTTATAAAAGAGCTGCTTCAGCACATTTCTCCTCGTCTTCATCCTCTAAGATAACTTCGCCACGGTCCTATAACTTCAGGGCTGAAACTCCGCGTGAGCGCAACAGCGACCACGTGACCCGACGTGTCACGTGACCCAAGCAGAGCCGGTCATGTGACTCAGCAGTGCTGCAACCTCGCACTTCTCAATCTCGGTCAGTCCACAGCTGACCACCTGGAGCACGTCTCTCTGACCGGAGGCTCGAAATCACCGTGTTGTCACCGGGACGACACTAAACATGAGGTGAGTGTTAACCAATCAGAGTGCCTTTCTCTTAACCCGCCACGCGCGGAGCTCGTGGTCATTGTGTTGTGAAAGCTGAGTGACTGTGCGGTGTCAGAGGTCCACTCCTCTCTGACCGGGCCTGCGGTGTCCTGTGTGTCCTGTGTGTTGTAAACACTGGCAGGCTGTGGAGGGACACCCTGGCTCTCCTGCTGCTCTGGGCCTGTCTGGACTCGGCCCACTCGCGGGGCTGCTCGTCGTTCTTCTGCCGGAAGCCTCACCGCGTCAGCGGCCCGAATGGAGTGGACCCCGGCTCCCCTCTCTTCCTCACTCCTTACCTGGAGAAGGGCGCCATAGATGAAGGTATCGCCACAATCCTGCAGGCAGCAAGGCTGTGGTTTTTATAATGGTCACATGAGCCACCGAGCAGACGTGTTTTCTCTCCGTCTGCAGCCAGGAAGCTGAGTCTGGTGGGAGAGCTGCCAGGGGCCAACGTCAAGAGTTACGCAGGCTACCTCACCGTCAACAAGAAGTACAACAGCAACCTCTTCTTCTGGTTCTTCCCTGCACTCATGGTAGGCCCACACTTCTGTTTCACCACCGGGACTTTCCACATGATAGAAGTACTGTCAGCGCTGAGGGGGGGGAAGAGGTCACAGAGACATGTTTGTGCTGGTGTTCTGTGGGACTCAACTTTATTGTACTTCAGGTGTTTTTAGCTGTGTCCTCTCGGTGAACTTGTGATAAGGAATGGCACCTGTGTTACATGTAATCAGCTTCAGTGCAGGAATGCCAGCTATGATGGTGAACTTTTGTTAAAAGTCACGTTTTTGTCAGCCGTTTTTGGAAACCTTCTCTTTTTATCTTCCAAAAGCTGTGAATCAGTAACCGAGTCTCATATCTATCTGTATGTCACACTTCAGTGCAGTAGTGTCACATGATATGTCCTGACTGGCACAGAATTAAATATCAGTCTTGTAGCCTTTTTATTCAAACTGATCTCACATTACAGTGGATTTACTTTCAATACTTTCAGTCCAAGAAGCTCATTTTTCATCCTGTGGAAACACTTTTGTGTGTGACAGCTTCCATTCAGAGGAGTCTTTACTAACAAATATGCACACTGTGACAGTTTTAATACATCCTCAACTTTTGCCACTTTGTTGCACCCAAAACGTCACATGCAGGCAGTAAATGTTGATGAGAGCGATGAGTGTCTTCTTCGGATGTGCACAGTTAAAACATCGCCCTCACATCGACACATTGCTCCGACACCCACCATATCTGGCGACTGTGGGATTTATTGTGAAATACGAACCAAAAGAGGAAGTTGTTATTTGTCACTGATTTGTTTTCCCTTGCACATATGCTTTACAAATCTAATCACTTTTGATAGTCCAGAGTTAAAATTCCTCATATTAACAGACAAATAATAGATGTTTAACGCTGTATGACAACTATTTGCTACAAATCTGCTGCTTGAGTAACACATTAATCTGATTACCTCACCCCCATTTCAGTCTTTTTTTAGTATCACTGATTAGGACATTAAAGGGGAACTATGTAGTTGTGGTGAAGTAATCCAAACTCAGTATTTTAATATTTATAATATGAATGAGGTAATCAAACAAACTCAGACAGGTTTGTTTTTTTAAATAACTGGAGAAACAGTCTTCCTTCTCAGAGGAAAACAAGGTCCCAGAACACAGTTTGAAGGTGGAAAGGTGGCAGGGTCCGCCACATATAAAAGTAAAAACAGTATGAAACTGTGTTGTAGTTTAAGGTCAGTTTGTTTATGGAGTCATGAAAATGAGGACTTTGCTTATTTAGTTTGTTCAGGCTCAGTCAATGAAGATTTTTCTCTTCTGATTACAGTTTCATCCACAAAACTACAACGTGCACCTTTTTAAGTGAGAAGTGGTGGTCAAAATAAAGTGTGTTTGTCTCTGTTGTCACCACTGGGTGGTGCTGAGGTCTTAATCTTTCTGCCTGTCCTGTTTTGACCATCAGCCGAGCCGAGCTAAGGCCCCGGTGATGCTCTGGCTGCAAGGAGGACCCGGCGGCACCTCCATGTTCGGTCTGTTTGTGGAACACGGACCATATGTGGTGTACAAGAACTTGACTGGTAAGACGTGGGCAGGTGCTACTGCAGCATACACACACATCTAACTGTAATCCTTATTTAACCATAATGAGCCCTGTAGAGTTTCTGCTGTTGAGCTTCTCTGATCTGCTCATGTTATTTTTTTTCTTCACTTTGCAGTTGGCATGAGGGATTACGCCTGGACATCAAGATACTCCGTTTTGTACATTGACAATCCGGTATGTGTTGCGTAGTATTGTCTGAAAAAAAAACAACCCTGATCTAACTTTCCATCATCTCATGAGAATGTGAGAATATGTACTGATGAGCCTTTGAGAAATAGTGTTGTATTCTTCTAGGTTGGAACAGGTTTCAGCTTCACGGAGGATGAGAGGGGTTTCGCTCAGGACCAGGATGATGTTGGCAGAGATCTGTACAGGTAAAACATTGCCATCCCACTCAAACACAATATTCTTGTCAATTGGATGTAGCAGTCTGTTGTTTGATTGTTAGTAACTATTTTATTATTCCCCTCTCTTCCTTTTCTAAAGTGCCTTGATTCAGTTCTTCCAGATCTTTCCTGAGTATCAGTCTAATGACTTCTATGCAACTGGGGAGGTATTTTTTTTTGTTTTTTTTCCTTTTAAGCTTTGCAAATTCATATTAATAAATATTTAAAATATGGTCCTAAGCCATATGAATCTTCTCTGTTCTGTACAGTCTTATGCAGGGAAGTACGTTCCTGCCATCTCTTACTACATCCATAAAAACAACCCCAACGCCAAAGTGAAGATTAACCTCGCAGGAATGGCTATCGGTGATGGGCTCTGTGATCCAGAAATGGTGCGTATCTGTCATCCTCTGGCAGCCTTTAAACTAGGTCATTAAGCAATCTGACTTTAACAGAATAAAATCGGTTGGGTTGTCTTGTATCAACCTGAACTTGGGTCACAAGACGAACGACTTTAGTACTTTACTTCTTTCCGTTTCAGATGCTGGGCGGTTACGGTGAGTTCATGTACCAGACAGGCATGATCGATGAGCTCCAAAGAGAGTATGTCGTCCAGCAGACAGACCTTGGAGTTAAACTCATCCACCAGGAGAAGTGGGTGGAGGCTTTTCAGGTAAGAGACGCAAAACAAAATCCAAGCCTGTGTTATTTATCAGAATTTTCTGGACTAATTTCTAATAGTTTCTAATAGTTTAATTAATGAATGCTATAAGTGTCATTTTTACTATTACATATTTCTGAAACAAACATTAGACATCTAAAAAAAAGAAGAAAAAAAATCAATGTTTAGCTGACTGTTTTGTCTGACTTCAGGTTTTTGATAGCTTGCTGAATGGTGATGTGGAACCATATCCCTCCTTCTTCCAAAACGCTACAGGCTGCACCAACTACTTCAACTACATGATGTGTCAGGTACTTCAACACACAGAGCTCAAAGCTGCCTGTGTGACGTCTTTCAGCAAAATTATTACCTAAAAGCTTCTTTGCAGAACCAACTGAATTTGCTTCATTGTGCACAACAGGAGCCTGAAGACCAGGAGTACTTCAGCCAGTTTGTGACCCTGCCGTCGGTGCGACGCGCCATCCATGTGGGGAACTTAACATTCCACAGCGGCGCTGAGGTGGAGAAGCACCTTGTCCAGGATGTCATGAAGAGCATCAAGCCGTGGCTGGGGGTGCTGATGGACAGCTACAGGGTGAGGGCTGTAGGATTATCCACTCTAGATGTATTTTGTCTTTGAGAATCAGTGAAATGATATTATTGTGCTGTGATCTGAAAATGGTGAAGGATTACAGAAGGACAATTGAATATTCTAGATAAATCAGATAAGAAAACATCCTCTACCTCTTTTGCCAATGTCAATCACATTATTGTTATTCAGACATTAAGTCAAAAAACATGGTGATTGTCCATATCTTTGAGTTTCATCTACACAGTCCATCAGGTAAATGAGCAATCTTTTAAAATTTTAAATAAAAACAATCACCTCTTCAATTTGTTGTATCTCCTGGCATTGAAACGTGCGAGCATTAGCTAATCATGATCAAAACATATATACAGTCAGAGTTAATACAACAAGTGGTAAAATAAACAAAATGACAACATGTGTCTAGACATGATGATAAAACTTCTTTTGGTTTAAACACCGGGAAGGTGCTTAAAAATTGCTTGATTTTACTCTGAACCCTGTGTCTTTCCCTGTTTGATCCAGGTCTTAATCTACAGCGGCCAGCTGGATGTAATCGTAGCTGCCCCGCTGACCGAGAGGTTCCTGCCGACTGTCAACTGGACCGGCGCGGCTGAGTACAAAAAAGCCCCTCGCTTCCACTGGAAGGTTCAGCCCGGCGACACGGAGGTGGCAGGTTACGTCAGACAAGTGGGAGACTTTTGCCAGGTGAGCAGCGTTAGTAGTTACAGTGGGAGCAATGTGAAGAGTACTAGGCGAACACCTGTAATCCATCCTCTTCATCACACAGGTCATCATCCGAGGAGGGGGACACATTTTGCCTTACGACCAACCAGCGCGGTCCTTTGACATGATTGACAGATTCCTCTCAACGCGGGGCTGGATATGAAATGTTTTGCCGCCTATCAAAGCACGTCCACATTGATTGACAGACTGTTGATTTGAAAGACTGTTAACCATCTCAGCCAATGTAAATCAGCACATGTTAGGAGTTGAACACATTTTTGCAGCTGATTTATTTTTGTTTTTTCAAGCCTTTTTAGCAGGTTTGTGCTGTTCTCTGATGCACTGCAAACGAAAACAGGTTCTCTTAACCTGGATCCAGACCTCTTTTAAGCAACTCAAGATTGTAAAAATTAAGTGGAAACGAAATGGCATGTAGCCCGAGGTATGTGGAAATCATTTCATGGTTATTTCTGTTGGGTCTGAGGGGAAATGTGTGTTGTATTGAATCAGCTTAAAGATGAAATGTAAAGAAAGGACCTTGAAACCAGAGGAAAGAGTCAGGAAATAAAATGTTGTTTTTCTAAATGTGAGTGTCTTAATAATCAGAAGACTGCAGTTTTGCTGCCTGATGACCTTTTCTGAAGGGCAACTGTCACAGGGTGTTACAGATATGTCAGCACCTGTTGATGAATGAAACTTGTCCTTTTAAACACTGTTTGGTCGGTCTACAAAATGAACACCAGGGGTCAGTGTTCTCTCAAGAAATGTCATTGGATACATCAGTATGACTTCACAAAACTGCCTGTTTAAAGTTCACACCCTTCAGTCTCTAATTATTTGTACTTGCATCCTAAAACCACTAATAAATCACTCCTATAGGGGCCTCTTTCCATGTTGCAACAACAGACGAGGCTTGATTTAATCATTTTGGTTATTGCGGCTTTAAAATGTAATTGATCAGCTGTAGCGGTCTGTGGTGATTGTGTCAAAATGCCAGAAAGTTGTTTACGTACTTAAGTTAACTGTCATGTTATTTCATCAGGCAACTATCAGGATGTCTAGACAGTTCAATAATTAATGGGTATTCTAAACCTTTAAAGAGTTTAACTATTTAATGAGTAGTTATGTCTCAAGGACAAGCAGTGGGAAATACTGTTTGTGTAAATATTAGTTTTCCTTTTTTTTTAAAAAAATCTCCAGATCTTATGTGTATTTATTTGCACTCTGGAAATAATTGTGTCACTAGATTTTAATTACAGTCAGTTAGTTGTATGTTACAGAACAAGTGCTTTATTTTCATACCGTAATGTAACTGCAGTGATACTTTAACATCTGTACAAATGCAAAAAAACAACTAACAAAATGGAGATAATGTCATTACAGACACAAATAAAATGTACAAAGTTATGCAGGCAAGAATGGATTCATCAGTTCATCACACATAAACAATGTATTTAAGCGCTGAAATGAGCCTCGACGTACAACAGAAGGCAACAAGTGCTATGCGAACATTATTTACAGACATGTACCACACATTGACTCCCTTCAAAAAGAAAGGTGGTTGCATTACATGTACAGGATTACAGAAATTAATAATGACATTATGTACAATATTTATAGGTTGTTTTTTTTAGATTTAAAATAATACAATTATAACATCATTTATGTGGGGATTTTTTTCTGCACCTCTCACAAAAAAAAAACAAAAAAACACAGACGCATTCACACTGCACCTCCATCTGTCCTGTTTGTCTGGATCCACTGACTCTTAATCTGAATTATTCCAGTTCAAATTTCTTTGAGATCAATATCTTATTTTCACATGCGAGAAGGTTGATTTGGAATGGTCTGACGAGCATAAGAAAGAAGGCTAGCTTCAGTTCAAAGGGTTGGTCCGTCAAAGCCCTTTTCAAGAGAATCTACGTCTCCGTCTCATCAACACACACATCGAACTGCACGCGTAGACTCTCGGGGTTATGACATAAACTTGAATATGAGTATAAACATATTCTTCTCTCAGGTGTTTTTGTTCTCCAGAATAAAAATGGCACCACCTTAACGACGCAGGCTCTCATCTTACAACAAGAACCCTACGTTCCCTTCTTTTCTCTATAGACATGTGATGCATGCCAGGCACGGTGTCTCCTCTAAAAGCCAAACACAGTTAAGTTTCTTGCTGGTGTGTGAAAAAGGGGGGTGTGGGGGGGGATCACTGAGAATTACTCTGACCTTAATATGGCTATTCTACCCTCTGGGATGACAGAGGACAAAGTGCATAGACAGCTCTGCGATCGCTCCACCTGTCAGTGGAATGTATTTCAACCGTCCTACTGCAAAACACAGTGCATTATGGTCATAACGCTAATGAGTCGACATTCCTGGTCATAAAGGAAGGAAAAAAGAAAGAGCGGTTGTGGTTAACGTGTACATCCAACATCGCCAATCTGAACTGCAGGGGAGGCCTGAGAAAGAGAGGAAGAGAGGTTGATGAAGAGGTCAGAGGTCAAATGGGAAATGGGTATTTTTTCTCCTTGGTCAGCTGCTCTTATGTGTAGCAGTAATCCATGACAAAACTCATTCATAATACAACTGAAAACCGAGCAAACGAGTGGCGTTTTGCTGTTGAACTAAGGATTTTAAAAAAGATTCAGGCACATTGTGACATTGAGGAAAGCACAGGCATTAACTGCTCCTATTCAGAAACTGTAAAACAGTTATGGGACGCCAGGCAACAAAACAATCACGCTCACACTTTTCTTCTTTCTCACACACTTTTTTTGTTGTTGTTTTTTTTCTTCACACGCCTTGCTGAACTTTGTTCCGCAGCGTAAAGAAGGCAAAACACAAACAGGTAATATACATAATTCACATGCATGCTCAAAACAACGCAGACGCTCGCAATCGAATGTTTTGTTAATTTGGGATTTGAATCCGAAATGTGGATCCAGATGCAACAAACACACAAAGAGAGGCCTCAATAATTAAAGCTTCAGTTGGTCCTGGAGAGCGGAGGAGTTTGTTTCAAACCCCCGAGCTGCCTCACTGGTATCACAGTGTACAGTTCTGTAGCCGTTAACAGCATAGTATGTCCTTGGGACCTGAGTGGCTTGGCCACGCTGATCATGATGTAGACATACAGTTGAGAAAATGATCAATACTGTGATGTATTGCTTCCATTTCATCATGTTTTCACTGTCACGCTGTACTAAGAATACCGCTGACAGGGAAAAGGTTAACAGTCATATAGGAAAGAAAAGGATCATTACACCCGCTTGCATATTCTTTGTCTTCAAGACATCGTGGTGACAGTTTCAGAACTTAAAGGCAGCAACTTATTCAGAGTCTGTTGCACACACTCCACACACACTGTCCACATGTGACATTCAGAGAATGATGGGACACATTTGTTCAGTCCATCAGGCATACAGAGATGTAAGGTTTGCTTACAGAGATGACAGTCTCAGGCTAATGTCTCTTTCCTCTGGTTCCGTGACCACCATGGTCCATTTTGTACCATAACACACAACAGTTCACTTAAATGCTGCATGAGATTAGCAAAACTCCCTTTTCGCTAAAAGCACAACAAAATTAAAAAAAATAAAAAAGGAAATAAACCAAAGAACATTTTATGCGTTAATAGGGTTGGTCTATAAAAATACATACTGTAGCTACTGTATAAAGAACAGCCTCACAGGCCTTTGAGGTTTTTTCTTGATGGAGGGAGGTGAGGGTGGGCCAGCATGTGCAGCTGGCAACCCTCAGAAAGCAGGGTAACGGGGTAGTAGGGGCCGGTTGTTTGGGGCTACAGCTGGGGTTATAGTCTCTCCTGTCCCTAGTGGATGGGGTTAATGTCTGTGCGGTGGTTGGCTTGCCCGTGCACGCTGCTGCCCCCTACGGTTGTGGTGGAGGTGGTGATGGTGTTGTGCTGAATGACCTGCTGCTGGGAGCACGCTGGGGCTGGACTGCCTGCCGGACTGCTCTCTGGACCTGAGGACACAGCAGAGACATCAGTGAGGTTGGACGGCAGGCGTGTGAACACCATGACCTTCAGTCTCTACGCAGAGGATTCAAAATATAACGTGACTGTTAAACAAATCATCAAAATAAACACAGACCAGGTCTCTTTAATGTAGAAAAAAAGCTTTATTAGCAGATAAATTTCACATGACACAACATGTGATACTAAAAATGGCATTTATGTCACCTGTCACCTCAAAATAGGCCATACATGGATAACACAAAAATGGAAAAGTGAATCACTCAACTCCATAAACACGCCTGATGACTTCTGGACACATTGATGGTGACATCTGTACACAAGCTAGACTCATCGATGAAACTCTCCCAGCCCAGTCTGGGAGTTGGCTCTCTTCGGTATAAAAGAACCATTCAGCCAAAGGGGGGATGTGAGCCTTATTTTCCTGTGCTAAAGCCACACAGGGAGGTGCCTTATCCTAATTACATGGAAATGTCACTTGTATCCGTATCAAAGGGTGGGGCTCTGATGTCATGCACAGCGGAGGAACCGAGGCCCAGAACGGCAATCAGTGAGATCCTGGGACATCCATGAGAGTTTGGATGCCAACATGCAGCCTGTGACGTCTTTCTCACGTTGTGTCTCGGCTGCCTCTGCACGCTGAGGTGCAGTTAGATGGAAAAACAGGTCTCATGCGAGATTTAGACTATGAACTCTCAGTCCAGGCCGGCTAGCAGAGTGTGCAACACCCGTATGTGAACGGAAGAGTCCTGCAGTGAGCGTGGGTGCTGGATACCAGCACATAGGAGCGAAGAGTCTTGGCAGTCACTGTGTGTCCATCACAGTTCAGTTTAAAGCTTTCCTCTGGCAAGACAACTTAAGAGTGTTTCCACAGCAGTGCTGTCTGCACTGCATGGCTAAGGCACCCAGATGAAGGTGTGTTTTTGGTCATATTCCCAAGAGTGTGTGTGTGTCTGTGTTTATGTTTGAGCTACTCACTGAGGTAACCTTGGGACTCTTTCTGCATAGTGGTGATGGGACAGTCCTTGTGTGTGAGGAGAAGCTGCTTGAGTTGGGTCACCTCGTTCTTTAGCATGGTCACTTCATTCTGCAGGAGGAACACAGGAGCATTTTAAGACTATTGTCCAGGGAATCTACCATTAAAGCAGGCTACACTATCATCCTAAATCACTTGATAACTATCAGCATCAGTGTACAGATGACAAACAGTGTTATCCAGTAATCAGTTACTACCATATACCTATACGGTCATCATGGTTATTTCATATGCTGGATTGACACTTTAACACTTTATGTCTGAATATGAAAATAATAACACATTAATCTAACTACATTTGAACACATTTGCATTTCCTGAACAGAAATCTGAACTAAAATAAGCTAACTAAAAGCGTTTTTTGGACATTTTCTTTCTGAGTCTGAAAGAAGACATGTCGTGGACATAAAATAGCCCCAAATTTCAAAATCGACCAGTACATGAAAAAAGCATTGCAGTGTATAGGATGACACCATAAAGATCTTAAAAAGGTACTTAGTCAAAAAACTGTTGTTGCCAGTGAGTGGGACTGGCGATGTGAACAGATATAGAAGTTTAAAGGGTTGTTGCATTTTCTGGGGTTCACTGTATACCTGAAGCTGCATGTTGGTCTGGGTGAGCTCCTCCGCCTTCTTCTCTAACGACATCACCCACACTTTTCTCTTCTGCCTGCATCTTGTTGCTGCTGCTCTGTTCCGCTCCAGAAACTTCCGCCGACGTTCGTCTGGATCCTCGTCCACGACCCGCCTGCGCCGCCCGCCACTTGGGGGCGGAGACTGCAGCTGCGTTGGCTGCATCTGCTGGGTTGCAGGGGACATCTGAAACACAGGCCGAGGGGAGGGAGCTATCAACCAACCACCAATCCGACCAGACACGCAACCATTGTGACACACCTGGTAAACAACCAGCCACCTGTCTGCTGTCAGTCATTCAAGCCTCTAAACAAGCATCTATACATTACCTCCTGCAGCTATATCACGTCTGGCAAATTCCCCAAAAACAACATCTGGTTGTGCCACGTGCCCCGTGAGCTGAGCCGTGGGCGTCAGGAGTGACAGAGTGAGTGAGTGACTGGGCTGATTCACCAGCCTGCCCACCTTGTTAAAGAGGTGTCAGAAGGCAGTTTTCCACCGCCCACTTCCACTCAGGCTAACACCACCAGACACAGTCAAAAGACTTGTTTCTAAAACCGTACGTGAACTGACAGATCTTGACATATACTTGGCAAGGTCAAGTGTTTTCAGTCTTCAGATCATTACCATTTTTATGAGAACCATGGAAAATACAAGCTGCTTTAATGGCCTCCGTGCCTACACAGAGTGTTGTTTTAATGCCTTAATGATACATTTGGAACATACAGTGAATTGCATTTCTCAGCGTCCTTCATCCAAAATGACTGGCATTACAGGGGGCGTTTGACAATGCAAGGACAAAGTATTTCACATCATGTTATTCTTAATGCTGTGTGCAGTGCTTTCAAATAAAATTAAACCAAATATATTCATGGCTAAGATGTTCCAGGACCATTAACCAAGGCTGTCTGTTCAGCATCAGGACCAGCATTTATAAAACTTCTTCAGCACCTGGAGCGAGTTGTGTCCACGTAATGGCAGCTTGGCAGCAGAGGATGATTTTTAAAAGACAGTCCTGAGCATCTTTTATAAAGGGCACTTTATGGCCTCGTCATGACCCTTTCCCTCCTCGGCAGACGTCCGACACTGACCTGTAGCTGACCAACCTCAGAGGGAAAAATTACCTTTGAGATGGTTGCCAGGAAACCACTTGGCATTATGGCAGCAGTGAGGGAAAATGTGCTCATCCACTGACTTAGTGTGAATCTGAAGCATCATTTCCACTATACTTCTATACTAAACCACTAATAGCTGCCTTCAAAACTGCTCAGAGAGCAACTAAAGCGCCGCCTTGTTTCAGCCATGGAACCTATACAGTGTGAGAGGTTTTAATGTGCAGTGTAGTTAATGTGTTATTGAACCTGTGGCTGTCTAAAAGCTTTGGCTCTGCAGGGAATGTGTTTTTGCTTACATGTGAAGAAGAGTGCATTGGAGGGTGCGGTGAGGTCTGGTGCGGATGCCCAGGATGGAGGTGGGGATTGTGGGAGTTGTGATGGGGGTTGTGTCCCTGCGGGTGGTGGTGACCACTCTGGCCATGGCCCTGGCTGTGGTGGTGGTGGCCGTGGTGCTGGTACGCGTGAGGAGGGGCTTGAAGGTGCTGGTGCGGGTGCATGTGATGGTGGGTGCCTTGCTCCTGCCGCGATGACATCATCTCCATCATGTGGCCCATGGAGTTCATGTTGCCGTTGGCGATGGCACCCGGGTGGTGTGAAAGTGCAGCCTTCAGCCTCTGCATAGACAAAATGGACACCAAACATACAGTTTATGAATCGTTTAAAGGAGACATATTATGCTTTCTAGTTTTGGTGTGTCATAGGTTCTAGTGCATGTGAAAATCTGGAAAGTCAAAAAGGCCAAAGTCCAAGCCAATGGGCGCTCCCCTCTCCCACAGAAAACACTGCTCCAGAAAAGTCTCCTCAGTCATCCCACCTTTAATTTTGTGACTTTGTGACATCACACTGTATAATTTATGTCCTGGGCTAGCTTAGCACATAACAATTGATTTAGCACAGCTGCTCGGTTGTCGTTGGCAGTGCTGGGTCAGGCGTGCGTGAGCTGACCAATAAGAGTAGACTGGGTAGTCAGAAGGGTGTGGCCTTAAAAAGACAGGAGCTAAAACAAAGCATCTCTGGAAATACAATTTTTTTTAATTAATGCATTTAAACATATTCTAGTAGCAACCGGAATTAAATTATGAACCTGAATATGAGCATGTATACATATCCTTTAAAGGAAAATTTTGTTCATGCTCTCATCTGTCAGTGTGTTGATCAACAGTTAAAGCAGGTTGCTGTGTTGACTCAGAGATGATGAACGGCTCCATAAATCTATATGTCGGGAGAACAAATCAAAGCCACTTAGGCTGTCCTCTGTGTCTCCTTCAGTCTTGTCATTCTCCTGCTTTACCTTCCATGATTGCCATCCCACCAGTCCCTCCTCCTCATATTCTTAATAGCCTCTCTCTACTCTATGCACATGTGTGTGTCTCTAGATGTCTGCATGTGAGATGAGCTCGCTGGCGAGGTGTTAGCCTCAGACTGCTCCCTTGCAGTTGACCCAGCAGGAGGTTTGTTGCTTTAACCGTGTGGTCTACTTAGGCCTGACTGGGCTGGTGTGTCTCTGCGCGGCCTGGGAGGGAGACCAGAGTCTCTGTGTCCCATGTGTTTACCGAACACACCTCTTCTCAAGGGTCTGTTTTTCTGGGCATCACATAAAGACAACCGCAAGACCAGGAAAAAATTCTAATGCAAATACACAAGTGCCAAAAAATGTCCTCAGGCTGTGTTGTACAGAAACCCAGACAAAATAAAAAATGTGTGTCTGAACCGCTTTAGAATAACAGATTGAGAGCATGTTGAGACTGTTAAACTTCGATTAATGTATATTTATTTAGCAAGTGTACATGTAAATAAAGTAAATAAGTCTGTAAATAAGGTCCAGCCTTAGATTCTGTCTAAAACTTGCATTATTGTCACTTTAAGCAGAGCGTTAGGAGCGAAACTGAAAACAAAGGCATTCATTTCAGGGCTACTGTTGTGAATTCCATGAAGTTTTTTATTCTCTTTCCCAGTGCTCTCTTTCCTCCCCCTGCTCCCTTCCCCCTACTCCCAGCTGCTGTCAGCGGGTCCATGCCGGGTCCAGGGCTCCATATCTTTTAACAACCTTCACATTCATGATTCCCATAGGGAATGGCATCCAGCTGGTCTGGATCACTACTCTAGGACACGACAACATCGGGCCTCCACTCCTCTCTCTCTCACACACTGTCCGTGAGTGGAAAGCTTTTTTACCAGGAGGGGGGAAACACAGTCAAACAAATCATTTTAAAAGTGGAACAGTCAAAAAAGAGCGTACCCCTCTGGTTTGTATTATATTTACAAATTACATATGTACTTGTGAGAGGATTTACAAGTCATTGTCTTCCCATACACAGCATATGTGATACACATGAAACCTGCACAGTGAAATTATGACCTTGCCAAGCCTGTTTTGGCTGAGTAGAGTTTCTGCTCGTCAATCCACAGGATGCCTGACATACTGAAACTGAACGACACTTCCAGACACAAGTTTGTTTTTATCTGTTGGCCCTCATTGTGAATCACACCCAAACCCTGCTAACCACCTTCACTACAGACTCAGCAGCACAACTCTCAGGGGCAACAGCCCTTCTTCTTTGTTACCAGCGAGACAGGGGTTAAAATACCACAGCGTCCACAGGAACACACAGCAGGACGGACACAGGCCTGCAGCTGTCTACAGCATCACAAAGTCATACTGCAAGTCACCAAGGTTAACAAGTGGCAGTGAGAAAGCTCTGGCTGACTGTAATATATTGGTACTATCAACAGCACATACTTTAAGTACCCGTATATGTAATTGATATCTATCTGGACATGCAGAAATAACAAACAGCTATTTGTCATGCATCCAAAAAAGAGAATTGGATTTAAACAAGCTTACAGATATTAATCATAGTCACCGCTGTTGACAAGGACATCTTCCGTGTATCACAGGGTAAAATCTGCAGTTGACAGACCTGACTAAACACCTTCCCTTCAGCCTTCAGCTTCCCAGTCAGCTGGAGAGAGGTGAGGCCCACCCCTCTTGTGAAACAGAAAACCAATCAGGGTTTGACAATCGCCTGCCACTTAGTCACGGAGCAGGCAATCACCTGATGAGTGGAAGCCTGCCGAATCTACAGGCTGCCTGCCGTGATTTTGAGGCCCTAGTAAAGATGTCTGCATGTGGGTAGGATCCTCATTTGACTCCCTGCCAACTAGGCGCTGGGGGAGAAGGACAGAGAGGGTGAAAGGGAGGTGAAGGGGGACAGTGAGAGAGAGAGAGAGAGAGAGAGAGAGAGAGAGAGAGAGAGAGAGAAAGAGAAGGGGAGACCAGCGGTGGAGGGAGATTAGATGGCTTTGAGTGTCTCCTCCCCACACACCATCAGCCCAAGACAGCGAGTGCTCATTTATCAGTGTCTCTAAGAGGTTTCCAGCTGGCAGCGTGGCGCTATCTGTTTATTAATTGAATTAGCCTGCATCCGAAGAGGCCCGGGAGTGTCAGAGTACAGAGGCAGGTCAAAGAGCTGAGGGGCCACTCCAACAAGAGTCAATGGTGATAGTTACAAACAAGGATAGAAACAAAACACAGGGTCGGTGCATGATTAGAGGACTGTCATGACGCAGTAACATCAGTATACATATTTATATTTCTGAAAAAAGACAGCATATCTGGAGCAAAATCTATCCTACATAACAATCAGATACAAGAGATAAAGGAACATACAGCAAGAAAAAATACTTAAATAAGTGGCAGAATGTGTCAAGCACTCAAATTAAAGATGGGCAATATGGCCTTAAAATAATATCACAATATTCTCAAACTATATCGTGATACACAATATATATTTAGACATTTGGAAATCTCTTCCACAGCACTTTATAAATTCATCAAGATATGTTTGGCCCAAAATATTAGCACAATAAGATGTTTTTCAATAATCATCAGTAATGTGGATATAATGAGTACATGGGTAAAGTCAAGTACTAGAACAAGTCTGGTAAATTAAGAAAATGACACTACTTTGCTATACTGCAGCCTTGAAAAGACTAAACTTATACCATGTCGTCATCGAAGGATATCCAAAATTTGAGTCGATTTACAGTAGTCTCATATCATGATAGTGATATAGTATCACTGTTTTTCCAAGCCCTAACTCAAATTAATTTAAAGAAAACTCCACGTTTCAAATTGTGCCAGAAGAGAAAACCCTTACCGTGATATAAACCTATTCCTGAAGCTACCTCTGCACAAGTGCCCGTCGAGACTCCAGCTCGGTTAAGCCCAGCCCGGCCAAAACTTAAGTCTTTGTATCCAGAACCACAGTGACGTTAGCAGAGCGATGATGAGCAGGCTGTGATTCTTAAACACCTTCATCAGCTCCCTAATGACTCTTTAACACATGGTTGTATTTCCCCCAGACTGTGCTAAGCACAAGAAACTTAACCACCACGTGCATTTTACTCTTAATAACACACACACATACATATACATTTCTCCTGCAGAAACATGGCCGCTAGAGAAAACAGTCATTAAATCGGTGCAGGTGTTAGCCTGTGGCAGTACTGTCTGCCCTGCTGGAAAAAAAAATTGCAAAGACACAACAAGAGGATGAGTAGTTCATGACACCATAAAGACATGTCAGCTCCTACCAGGATAAATCTATAAACTAGCAGCCTATATGTGTAATCGTGTGCATTTGACACTACATTTCATGCATTCTGTACGTGTACTTAAAGTAGTAAGCCTATTGATTTTCCATTGTTAAACACAATCCCTGAATCAGCCATCTTTTGCCCAGAGGGGAGCTGTCTCCTCTCAGACCTTTGCCCCCTGACCTCTCCACTCCTACTCCTTTTTTAAGGTTTCTTTCATTTATGTGTTCTCAGGGATACCAGGTGATCACCCATTAATGATATTTATTAATGGCTGCCTCCTCTCTGACACCGGGGGGGGCTCTGAGTGATGTCCCTGTGAGTGCTCTGGGCACATCCTGAGAAGACACTCAGGTTTCTTCTCGCCAGATGACTTCATATCTATTAACCCTGGGCGGAGGAAGCGAGAGCAACGGAGCAGGTACAAAAGGAGGAGACCACGCCCGCCTCAGGATGGGTAAATCAAACCTGCGGAGGTCAGGGTGAGCACTTTTATTCCCCTTAAAAGTGGAGCACTGTGCTATCAGGGGACCTGTGGCCCTCTGGCGCCTTGCAGCAGGTTAGACAGATTTAACCAGTCTGTGGAGTCACAGTTTAAGTGCAGAAAGATCGCAGTTTCAAAAGATCTTCCGCTTCACATTAAGGACTCCACTGAGAAACATTAAAGCTTCTGTCTGTCTCCATCAGCCTCTTGTTCACACCACACCAGCACAGTGATCATGTGCACAGCATTTCTAATTGCATAATATATCATAGCTGTAATTTTCCTGGCCCAGGCTCCTCTACTCGCACTCTAAACCCAACATGGGTTCACCATCTGCAGTTGAAAGCACAAGTTAGGCTCTGCTGCTTTGCCAAGCACTCAGAGGATCTAATTCCATCCTCCTCATCTCCACCACCACCACTACCCACCAGTGCCTGTCTGCAAAACCCACTCTCTGTGCCCTAAAACTCCACACCCCCATTAGTTCAATTTTATTAGATTTCCCTCTCGCCCAGAGAGGCAGTAACATCCCCCCTTCTTTCTCCCCCTCTCTCACACACACCTCTTCCCTGTTCCTCCACCCCCTCTCCCTCTGCTTGCCAAGAGCTGGGGACTGTTAAACTGATTTCCTCAGGGAACGGTGAGGCAGACAGTCTGATGGGAGGCTGTAATGTCGCCCCCTCTCTCCTCTCTCAGGTTCTGGGGCCATGCTGATCAGTGCCGGGCCGGACAGAGCCTCCCTGTGGTTCCAGACACAGACAGGGAGATGGACACAGACCGGCTGTTCTGCCAGGGCCCGGCACTTTGGGTGGTGCTCTAAGGACGAACCGTGGCAGTATGGGCGCAGCGAGACACACGCCCACTGAGGAGCATGCTCCAAAGCATGCGCTCATACTCTTGGCAGCTCCTCCACCCTGTCAAGTTAATGGATGGGCCTCTGACTCCAGTCTGTATATCCCCACTGTTGCCTCTATTGTAAAGCCCTGCTCCAGTGCAGCCTACATGATTATCGCTACACCCACTGCTACAGTCTAGAATACAGAGAGTGCCTCTGAGTGAGAGAGACAGACGGAGCATGAATACAATAATAAACACCAACATGTGTCTTCATTTGTGCAATCAAAAGTGACAGGCAAATCATGTGTCATCATGTTAATAAAAGTAACTTTAAATGTGACGACTTGAGTCATGCGTCATTTCAAAGACGCTTAAAATAACAGAGCTCGAACTCCTGTGTATTTTGGCTGAAACAGGACCCGTAACTTCGACATCACTCACTGTTTATATGTAAATTGTACTCTAAGCTCCAATTTGTGTTTGGAGTTTTCATTCAGACCTAATCTCGTCCTGTGATAATAAATGTATCAACATATTCAATATGTTTATAGCAACATTAGGATTAGGATCATACAGTGTTAATACACCCACGGGGCACAAGTTTCCTCTCGTGCTCCAACATGACTGAGTGGTGATCTATTTTGCCTTTTAAAGACAAGAAATATAAAAAGAAGGCGCCTCTTAAAGGCCCAACGTGCAGGCTTTAGTGCCATCAAGTAGTGAGGTTCCAGATTGCAACCAACTAAACACTCAAAGTCCCCTATGATGGCAAATATGCAAAAAGAAATGCAAGAAATTTGCAAAAGCCTCCATAACCAGTATTTGATTTGTCTGTTCTGGGCTACTGTAGAAAAATGGCTGTAACATGGCAGGCTCAATGGAAGAGCCGGCTCCCTTTGTAGATATAAAGCAATCATTCTTACATAATGAAGACACAGCATTTCAAAAAAGGAAAACATAACTGAGAATGTTATATTTCATTTCCTTCCATAGATCCCCTCAATCCTACACACTACACACTGCACCTTTAAATTTGATCACCAGGCTGAGGACAAGTCAGAGACATCTAGAAATCAGAAGTTGGTCCAACCTTTAAGTATTCACTTGTTTAAGAGATGAGGCAGTGACCTAACTGAGATACACTTTATTGAGCTAAAAATGTCTGACTCAGCAAACTTTTCCCAATCACCCCTCTGGTGTTTGAGCAGTTATTTTGGAATCTCGTTCACTGCTCAGGCTCCAGAGGGGCTCACGGTGGCTGGACCAGTCCAGTCTGGCCCGTGTGGTGGTGGCAGCTGGTTTACCCAAGCTTGGCTCGACCGAAGCCCCATCCCATTCACAGGCCCTGAACCATGACCAAATGGCCTTCACATACACGTCCCATCAGCACAGCTAAAACAACACGCAGTCATCCAAAGACAAACAGATGCGACGCTCTGCGCCGCAACTGCCACCCCCGTCCATAACCCCACCCGCACGTGGTCACACACAGACACATGCACCCGTAACCACTCAAAACAAAAATGTATACACAAAAGTCCTTTCTTAAAAGTCCCGGCTGTTCGTCAGCCTTTAAAGTATCAACTTTGAACTTTCAGCTTTTAAAATTTTGTTTGCTTTTTATAAACTTTCAGAGAGAATCTTGTTTTATCTACATTCGTTTCAACCAAAATGTTCCAAGAGGAGTCATTCGTTGTTCATAATTTTAATACATGTGACATATAAAGTTTATGTGGATTTGGGCATATCAAGGCACATGTGCCAAATTAACTGCCTTTACAAATATGGACAGAGATTTCAGGTCTAAAAGGTGCCGTGAACTTGCATTCTTTCTATAGTCAACAGGAGGGCAATTCTATTGGTTTCAAAGAAATATCTAATTATATGAAAGCTTATGAGAAAATAACCTTACTTGCCATTTGATTTATTAAGAAAATTGATGATTTTATGGTCGCAATCCCTTCTTCAACACAACATGATTTTCATTTTGTAAATTAGTGTCCTATTTAGAGTAAAATAGATGATAAAGGCCATGAGTTAGGGCAAGGCTACCTTGTGACTGACAAGTCTCTACCTCTGTGTCTACTCAGGTTGTCAGTCAAATCTAATCAGTGTCCTATTCATTCTCCTGTCCAAATACGATCACTTCTGGCCAGAGCATGTGAGCGGAGGAGAGCGTGAGCGAGCAGGGAGTGCAAGCAGGAGGATTTTGCATGGAACGCAGAGTGTCGCTGTATTTCCCGCTCACACGGTATGTAAGCGTGACTTAAGAAAAAATAATTTCTGGTTGGAAAACGTGAGTTTGGCCACTCCGTTATTTTAGATGCCAGACTACAGTTTAAGCTAAAATTAAAATACAACGCAGATTTTTCGTCTTCGGAGCAAGTGGTGGCCGGTTCGAATGGAGCGGGATGAAATCTGAGCGGAGCGCAGAGCGGTAATGAGCGGAACAACCTGGAGAGCGGCTCTGAGCGGGGGAGCGGAAATTCTGACCGCTCGGCTCTGCTCACGTGCTCTGCTTCTGGCTCTGTAAAAAAGCAAGACAACGACAGCCATAACGCCAAACCCAAAACTTCAAATGGTAGTCCATAAACCAGCCAGTGTCATCACGGTGGAATTACACATGGGTTAATGACAGATTAACTATCGGGTTACTATAGAATTACTTCAGGTGTTTTTATAATTGAGTAGTAGACAATGACAGAAGCGTCTAGCCTTTGTCATTGTAAATTCTCCTCTCTCTTGTCTCATAGATACTTTAACGTGATCGTAGGTTGTTGTATTAAGTGCCACTAAATAATGTAGAAAGGAAATCTCATAAATGATATCACATTGCTTACCTTCTGCCAGGTTGACTCACTAATGTGAAAAATGCAGCAAGTACATCTATACGAGGTCTAATATTACTATCTATGGCTCAGCAGTGATGAGTGTGGAGCTAAAGATGGCCTGAATTAACCTGTGACTGCAGCATGTATATATGTCATCGCCAACAGAATGAACAGAGCCTGGGAAGTGAGAGGTCGAAGATCTTGAAGCACAGCATGTCCGTTTACTTTGATTTACTATGACTATATACAGCATGTGTCTGTGTGCTTCAGACAAACCAAAACACTTTGGCACTGGTGGAAGCAGCGAGAGAGGGGCCCCTCTATGGTCTCAGTCCAACACTGATAAACTGGCAGGCGCACATTGATCCAGCGGCTCCTCAGTTCTGAAACCACACGCCTCCATAGCAATAGAGAGAAACATCATGTGTTTATCATCAGCAGAGTTACTGACACTGAGTGCTATCTCTACACAACACTACATCTCAGCATTTCTGACCTTGTGTCCTCGTTTGACTGCTGTTTATCACACACCCACGTGTTTACCTAACTAATCACACATATGTACATAACAGATCTGTATCAAATACAATGTGTAAACCCTAGCTTTACGGTTTGTGTTAGCCCACTTAGCCCACAGATGTGTTTTGACTCAAAGGGCAGTGATTGCCAGAGAGGGTGCCAACACACTGAAAGCGAGCCAGACATATACAGTACTCATACACATTCTTAGAACCGGGTGAAGCAGCCCGCAGATTCAGCTGTGCTCTTAGCTCACCGTCCCTCTCCAGTGACATCATACCCTGACAATGCCACCATTCATACAGATGTTGCTTACAAAACCTGGAGTTAGACTCCTATTGTGTGCATGCTGCTCCTCCCCACAACAAGAGGTATAGCCAGAGGTGCTCCGCTACTACGACAGAGGAAAATGAATGGAACACGTAATAGGGTTACCACGTATGCTAATGGTTTAACTGCTTACAAATGACTTCATACTGAGCTAATCGCTCAATCTATCACCATGTAGCAGAGTTGAAACTGACACATCTGTGGCTGCTTCACAAGTTTTCTTTTCTTGGCATTTCTGAACAGAATACATTCATTACTTTCTAGTCTTTACTCTTGTGCACTGTTCAGGTTACAACTTGATCTTTATGCCTATTAACCCAAATGCCTGTTGCAATTCTGTAACTGCACTGAAACATGAGAACAGTAAGGGTTGTGTAAATGAAATGTAAAAAGCCACAGAAACACTTTGATTATTGGTCCCCCTGTGTCCTATGAAATGTTTCTTTAAGAGACGCACTGTTTTTTTCCCTCCTCAAGTAAAAAGGAGTACATTTAGAGCATGCCAGGAATTATGTCATCCACCCATCTAGTGCCAGCTCCGCAGCCAAGAGAGCTGCAGCGAAGGAACATATAGTATTGTTTACCTCATAAAAAACTCAGCACCTAGCCCGATGCTTAGTGACAAATTTATTGTCCTTAGTAACAATGTAAACAATAGATAATTGGGAGATAATAAATAACACATTTTCATACACCGGCCCCTCTGTCTGAAATTAGCAGGCAAGCGGGATGTGGGGAAAACATGGAGCTCATTTAAAATGGACACAAAAACAATGCCAAATCCTTCCACTTTAAAAATAAAGGTTCCACTGACAGGAGCAGCTGAGTCATGTCCCACAATTGGCACAGGCAGATGTAGTTTAGAACCAGCCTGATAAGAGCTTGTTTGGGCTTCCCTTGATACAGATCAGAAATGATAGTAAAGGTCTTTCATCATATGCACAAAGATATCAAACCATCTGAGCAGGAGAGAAGGGTTTTCAGAGGAGAATAAAGTGCACGTACATGCATGTGTGTTTACACTGTACTGTATGTGCATCCACATCAGGGGTGGACTCAACACAACAGCAATATGATAAAGAATTGGGTCATTATGGGTTAAGGATAGCATACATAACTGTACATTGGCATAGGTAAAAAAAAACAAAAAACAAAACTACCTTAATTAATCCCTGGGTCTGGCCAGTATGCTAAATGCTAACATCCTCACGGTGGATCCTCCAGCTGTGACTTCTGCATTGACAGAGGAACTTCTACTGAGACCTTTCTGCGGTTTTTGACTATAATCTCTGTCACAGTTCTTACTGCAGACACTCAATCATCTCCAACAATTTAAAAACCTTCACCAGTAAGAGGGGCTGAGCAGACTGGTTATATTACACTTTGAGAATGATCGAGCAAAGAGGTTGAATCTACTTCCAGTTGTGGAGGGCTTTATGCTAAAGACCCAGACAGGTAATTAACACAAGAAACTCTTGGACATGAGGCCAGTGTGGTGTGCATAAGATGAAACAAGTTTTTAGTAAAGCCATTTGCATTGTTTAATCTAGAAGGTCTGGCAGGTTTACTACTTATACATTCAATCAAAGTACATTTTTACACAGCTAACTGCACTGCTAACTGCACAGTTCTAGCCAAGTTTGAAATCAGGTTGCATCACGTACATAAAGAGAATCTTCAGAGATGTTCAAACATGCACACACTAATCCAGTGTTTCAAGTTTGAAAATATTGGTGCATCTCACAGGATATTATTTAGATTATTGTGCCAGAGGGAGCAATGCATCACCTCACGTGACCTCATAGGAAAGCAGATGTAATCAAAATGGGGGCTGTGGCGCAACAACTTGCTGTAAAAAGAAATAGAAATGCAGAAGAAACAAACCTGGATGAGAACATGTTTGGGTAAAAATATGTTAAATTTGGGTCTACTCTTCAGAAAGAACTGGATGTGAGATTTTAACTGTCACTTTAAATATGTCAACAGCAGTGCGTTTGCTAACGTTAGCCTCCAGGGTTATAATGTTTACTGTTGCTTGGCAACATCGTCAGCTGCTCAGATATCTCCTTCACTGACTAGTGTGGATTTAACCAGAATTTATGATTGATATTTAACGGGTTGACCGACCAGAGTCCTCGCCTAAGCGTTGGAAGAGTCCAATCGACATAAAATCCTCCTGAAACTACTGTAGTGTGAACCCAGCTTAACAGTGCTTTCACTTGTGCAGAATATGAAGTACCCTTTCCATCCCTGTCTTCTGTGAACGTATTTGTGTACATCCTATTTGTCACTTGTTTTTAAGTACCTGACTGCTGCCCGCATGTGTATGAATGTCTGTGGCTGTCTAACTATGTGACACCATGCCAGGAGGATGACACAGAGCTTGAGCAGTCTGTGTCTGTGTGTGTGTGTGAGAGAGAGAGAGAGAGAGAGAGAGAGAGAGAGAGAGAGAGAGAGAGAGAGAGAGAGAGAGAGAGACAGTTCACGAGGCCCTGTGGAGAGCCGGCTCTGAGCGTTGATGTAATGCTTTGGCCGGCGCGCTGTGGAACTTGGCCTCCTCTCTGCACCGTTTCCTCTACGCTGCGAGGGTCAACTATCCCACAACCTCCAGTGCACAACACGCACCATTCTATTCCCCAGACCACAACAGAGCAGAACACAACCACACCCGGCAGCGTGAGCACCCAGTCCTTCACAAGAAGAAAAACACTTGAACCAAAACTAATAAAACACTCGGATCTCAGCAACACTCCCAGACAACAAGCTAAAAGCAATACGGGAAAACAGACAAGTCGGTTACTACACCACGGGGCTTTGCTGTACCACTTAAACGATGGCACTTAAGGAGAAAATCAGAGATAGGAGAGAACAAAGATGGGCACTGATGCAGATACAGTCTTTGGCCCAGAGAGCACAAACAGAGAGCTTAGAGCGAGATATGAGTCCCCAAGGGGCCACAGCAGTCCTTCGGCTCATTAACTATTTACACCAGAGACAGGCCTCCCTCCTGCTCTGTCCCACCACAAAATCAATTAGCCTTCATTAGCCCGGGCTCTGGGCATGCTTTCTCCGGCAGGGGAGGGTTAATCCTGCTACCGAGGCCTCCAGTTACCACAAAATATCAAACATCCACACACATTTGAGTTTCCACTGCAGAGAAACTGGACCGAGCCGGAGTCCTTTCATGTCACAAAGAATTCCTCCAATTTCTCATTCTCGCTCACCATTTGGTGTCTCAAGAATATCAATACCCTCTCTCGACTTTCAACTCCCCCGCTCGCTCTGCCTGTCTATCTATTTCCTTCATGTCTATCAAAGTCCCACTCAATCCCCTTCTCCTCTCTCGCAATGTAAACGCAGAGCAGAAAAGTCAACGTCCGGGTCCGTGCCTCGGGGGTGTGGGGTTACAGTGCGGAGATTTCCCATTGGCGGAAAGTCAACATGGTCGGGGTAATGCGATTATAGCTGGATTGTGAACGTCGCAGGGGACACATGGGCCTGATCATGGCCCAGTTATCCGATAGCGAGGGCCGTATTTATCGACCTGGCCCGGGCGAGGATATTACAGACATAAGAGACCCCGTCTTTGCTTATGAAACCTTTGCTGGAGATTGCACCCTGATAACACAATTAGCCTCTCACTTTCTGTCCACAATCATGGAATTCCATCAGTCGCATTCAGACATCAGGGATCAGAATCTCAATTGATCCAGGTTTGGTCGCATGTGCCTCGTGTCTGTGCGGCCAACTAACCAGAAAGTTGCATGGTCGAGGGGGCCTGCAGTCGTTTAGTGACTGCATATGTTTATGGGAGGCCTAACAGAGCATTTACAATTCAATTACACAGATAGGAGGAGGGGGAAAAAAGAGCAAGATGTGTCTGGATGACGGCCAGAGGAGAGATAAGCCTAATACACTAATATTGTGTTACCCCAGCGTGTTACCATAGGAACAGTTGAAGAGATTCAAAAGACTACAAAGACGATCAATCTTGAGAGAGCAGGAGGAAGAGGGAGAATTAAATGCCCTGGGAATGCTCCCGCTCTCCTCTATCAGAGCAATAACTCTTCTAATGACCTCTGCTACCTCCTCTCTCTCTCTCTCTCTCTCTCTCTCTCTCTCTCTCCCTCTCTTCACAAGATGTTTCTGTCCAGCACGCTCAGCTATCAGTGAACCTCCACAAACACAAACAGCGGCCAATGGTTTGTGATTTTTTTGATATCCAAGTCGAGACACTTGCTCTTATTCGTACGGAGCCTCTTCCATTTTCAGAGGTATTTATTTTGAAAACAAAGGTTGGCTGCAGGTCATGTTGCTACAGTATTTATCAGTTCATATCACCTTGAGTGTAACTGTTAATGAATCTGACATAAATCAAAGGCATACTGTCACTCATTGGCATCCGTACAAGCAGTTAGGGGTGGGGGATTCGGCCAAACTATCGGCCATCTATTTGATCACAAACACAATCCGTAAAATATTCTGATTCTGAGTCTGATTCTTTAATGTCATGCCTGCTACGGAGAGCTGAAGTCACGCCCTTCCTGTAGACCTCATGGGACCTTATATTGGTAAAAATTTAATTGTAATATGAATTACAAATTATGATGTTCGTGAATTAAAAAGAAAATTTCCAAGTCAATAAAGTGGCAGTTTGTCGTAAAAATAGTAAAATACCATCTAGTTTTGTGTGAAACCTCTCAGTGAACTACATTGTCCCACTCAGCAACCTCAACATAAGCGACGACTCAGCACAGAGGAAGTGTTAGCAAAGGTGAAAATCACAATCTAAAATTAGACAAAAAAAAAGGACATTAAACTTTTAGCACCCTCTTGGTTTGTTCATGTAGAACTGCAGAAGTAAGAGGCCATTTAGTAACGTGTTCTCGATTCGCCTGAAAAGTAGATTGTGGACACCTTCGACGTGAATCACAAATTAAAATCATCAGATCAGCTACAACAACTAGCAGTGCTAAAATGCAAAGTCAGACTGAGAGGAAGCTTTCTCTCTCCTCAGCTTTTTACTTCTTTAACTTTCAAAACCCATCTCCATTCTGCCTCTCCCCGCTCTCAGCTATGTCTCATTCCCACCGCTCTAACTGCCTGCTTTGTAAAGGATGAGGTCATTTGATTTTTTCTCCGCTGTGTTAAACTAGTGCTAACAAGTTGCAGGACCTACAGAACATGTTCTGTACATTAAGATATACATCAGGCAGTCGGTGGGCAGCTCAGCCACAACCACATAAAGGGGCCTTTATTCCAGCCCTGAGTCTCCAGTGCTGCACTGGCAGGTTCAGACACAGCTTTGATTACACACCAAATGATGAAATCCACACAGACCTAAGAGCACGGCTTTGCTGGCACAGCCCAGTGGAAAAGAGAGGTTGCAACACTATGAGCTTAAGTGTGTGTGCTTGTGTATGTGTGCGCATAAATGTGTACGTATCCATGTGAATACATGCATATACTCACCATTTTGGCTTCTGAGTGCATGGAGGGAATGTGAGGGGAAGAGCAGGAGGTGCTGTGGGTGGGTCCCTGCATACCCATCATATTGGAGCCCATGGACATTTGTCTCTCCATCTGAGGGTTACAGCACCATGTTAAAAGTCACGCTCACGCTCAAGTTTTTTTCACATATGTTGAATCAACCAAAATTGTTTATTTAGCTCTGATTTTTAAGTCTCAACAAGATGCTATCACTGCTTAGCACTGTTTAAAAAGCTTAGCACTTAAAAGCGTGAAACTTCCTGCACAGTAGAATACGGGGGGCTGAGATGAGAGAGCACGAGAGCCTGATTTCACATGACAGGCTGCCCTGTGCACAGCTCTGTGTGATGATAACTGGAGCTGACCCAAAACAGGAAGCCAGCACGGAGGGACTTAACACAGGAAGCCCATGCAACAGGGGTGTGTGTTTCTGATAATGGTGTGGTGACTGTCAGTCAGACTAACGCGTACAATCTCATCCCGCACAGTGCAGGACTTGTCAATGAGGTGAATGATATGAGAGTTGGTGCGAATTTGTTGTGTGAATACATCAGAATCAGTCTTTATCTGTGTTTGGACCAGAAGGGGGTGAGAGGTCACCTGTGCAGGGTGACGATGTGAGCGGTGTTCGTAGAGCAATACACGCAGGAAAGAAACCACATCTGTGTTAATGTCTGCATGCTGCAGCCCCCCCAGCTGCTGAACTCTAGCTGGTGCGGTGGTCTCCACGGGGAACGGCCCCTCTCCACCCCCCTTTGCCTGACCCCTGCCCCCTCCCTCGTCCACAGAGTCTCAGGCCGAGAACTTGACACACAGCCTTAATTGCACTAAGTGTGTTTTGTGTAAAAATATCACCAAAACCTGCACCCCTTTCCTGAACCGTCAATCTTCCCGAAAATCGCTTAGCTCTTAATTTAATAAACATGGGAGGGTTTTTTTCTCCATACCATAAACACAGGCTGTCTTATGTTACAATGAGAACACATGTTGTATCATTAGAATCCTGATACGAGGACCTTTCTCTGGGTTGTTATCATTCCCTGCTTCTCAATGTGGGTCCTCGAAAGCTTTTTGACTTAATTACAGTGAGGTCTGCATGCAGGATCCTTCCTTTTTACACAGGATCCTTACAAAATGGTGACAGAAAGCATCCCAAAATACAAACGTACGTGGTATGAATATAGTCTGAGTTTACGCTCTTGTGACATATGAGCGAGTGACTTTGCCTCTGTATGCGTGAGTGTGCCTGTTAGTGATTGTGCTCTGTGCTCTCCCTTGTTGTACTCACAGGCATCAGCACAGCGGAGGAACCAGGCATGGTCGGGTCTGGCAGAGTTCCAGGCATGGAGGCTGGCAGAGGCTGTCTCTGTCTGTTTCGTAGGTGCAGCAATGAGGACAGAGAGCCGGGGACAGGCCTGAGAAGACACACAGAGACAGACATTCAGACTACTTTAAGGTTTTTGCACTGTTGTAGATGAGTAACATCATTATTCTTTGCTTTATCATAGAACACCATCAATCTCAACTACCACCAACACCAACACCAAGTGCTTGCATCCACGAAAAAATCACTCAAAGGCTGGTTTAAAACTGTACATGTGGTAAAATGCATGAAAACATTGTTCATTCTTGACCTTGGACAGACAGAAAAAGGAAATAAATAAACACTTAATCAATAAACATGATAAATATAATATGCACTTTCTTGCAACATCTGCCTCGAGTGATTTGAACAAAAGGAAAAAGTTGGGAGTAAAATTAAGTAAACTACAGATATATAAAAAAGAATCACTTTAATTACAGTAGGGAAGACTTTCTACTACATTACATTACTGCACAGAACAAGCTTAATGACTTAAGTCATATTTACAACATTAACTACTGAATGTTTCAAATTTAATTTTTCTAAATAGTTAGGGGGGAAAAAACACACACACACAAAAAGGGAAGAAAGTACCAACTCTCTCACAGATGTCTTTTTGAGCTTTAATGGAACTAGACAGAAAGTTGTGATGCTCATACTGGATTTTGTTTGTGATGGACCGGATCCTGCTGGCTGCAGCACCATGTTTGGATGGGAGGCTATCGACAAATGGCATTGTATGGTCTGAGATCACTAAAGAAAAGTGCTCTGGCATCTTAAAAATAATTATACACATTTATTCATTTCACGTCTGTGCTATTTCAGAGTAAGTGTTTTCCTCTACTTCTTTCATTTTTGGTTTCCACTTGTTTCTGCTGCAACGAAGTGGGACTGGAAAAAAGAGAATGTAGCCGTGTACTCGCGCTGCAGTTCAAAGTTGAGGCATCTTGGGAGTTTTTGGATGCACTTTAAACGAGCACACTTCGTGTAGTACAATGGATGAATAACGACAGTGGTGATGATGAATAAATAATGTTTGTCATAACAACCACATGAGATGTGCATGACGGGAATCGCTTTTAGAAACTGCTACGGCGGTGGAAGCCCTGCGGGGAAAAATCCCCCTCGTTGACCACAAAAGTGTGTGCTGACCAACAAGCCTATCCACACTCACGGCCACATCAATAAATCACATGTACAGATGAGGCCTGGGCTAAGCTTAAACTCCTGACAACAGTCCTGTCACAGTCACTGGCTCAGAACTGCAGCCATGCAAACACCCAGACCACTCCATCTGCACGCGGTGACATCATTTATACAACTGCCACCAAATCCCTGCTTGTAAGAACACTGTTTCCCAGCTGCAGGGTGCAGCTACACCCACATGCATACAGCAGCTACTCAGATGAAAAAACAGACGCTTAATTCCTAACCTGTACCAGGACAATCAATAATTCCCCAGTTATCATTGACATCAGGATGAATGCCCGTCAATAAAGCCCCATTTCCTGGAGCATGTAGAAATTAGTGCAAACATGAGGCATTTAGGTTAGCTGTGTTCAACAGGTTAATGTAATCAATTGACCACGTCATGGCCTGGATTACCGTAATAGTGAGCAGTGATGGAGTGATGGCCAAATGGTGGTGGTGTGTGTATGCGCTGGGTGAGGGGTAGTGGTCCACCAGGGCCAAATGGTCCCCCACCTGAATAAATACCTGTATTTTTCCAGGCCTAAATATGTGCATTTACGCTCCAGACATCTTAGATTGCTCCACACACACACAGAACCATTACCATCCCGACTGTGTGTCATTCCTGTCTAACATCCCAATTCATCACAATCGCACTCATTTAACAGCACGTATGACATCTGAGCAACACTGCGAATCCAAACATTTCCACATGGGAAAAGTCATGAAAGTACAATGAGGTATGCAGTTTAGCTGCGCGCTACATCAACATAGTTTCCCTCAGCGTTTAGACTCTGCCCGCCTTCCAACAGGATGAAATAACAGTCACGAGGCAGTGGCAGTGACACGCTGTTGGCTTTGTGCATAAAAACTGTTTTGCTGGGTTTCTATTCAGTGCGATGACTGCATCATGAGGTTTTTATTTGGGCTGTCAATGTAGAGCTAGATTTTTTTGAGGAGATTGCTTCACCCCAAACTTGTGGAAAAAATGTCAGCGGACATATTTTTAAAAACTGAAACAGTGTTTCCTTTTACAGTTTTATATAACATATCTTGTTCCTTCAGGCAGAGTAAAGAATATTTTAATGTAAGAGGCATTACAGCGTTGCCCTGTCCATATATATAGTACATTATTCTGTATAAAATGTCCATCACAACCTTGTAATGTGAATGTGCTACATACAGTACAATAAGGCTGTGCTGATTTAATCCATACTTGGAGTTGAAGTAGTGTTGCATCACCACAACAGCCTTTATGGAAAATCTGATCAAAATCTGATCATGTGTGAAGCTGAGGTGTAAAGAAAATTAGGAAAGGTTTTTAAAATGAGTAAAAATAGGTACTGTGCTTAAAATCTATTTAATCCTACATAGCGCACATTTGCTCATGAGGAAATTTAAATCATTCCACAGCAGCTCTGGAGAGAAAGATAAAATCAGTTTCTCTCCACGCCTGTCTTCAATTATGATAAGACAATAAAATGCACGAACACAGAGCCACCTGTGACCGTCAATAACTGGCAGAGGTCAGGATTACAGCACAGGCAGGTCGCTGTTGCGCTGCAGGTCAGGCTGGAGAATAAAGGCCTCCTTTGAAGCTTGCACAGGCTGTACTGCTGCAGCTGTCTATAAGCAATGCTCACCTGCAGCAGAGCGGGAGCACGAACAGCGTGTCCGTCACCACCACACACACCAAAACACAACCTGCTTGTCCAGCCAGAGGAAAAACCAAACTAACAACTGACAGCACTTCCTCTGGGGATTAACTCAGTGTTGTGCTGACTCTGCTGATAAATAAAGACATTTCAGACCGACCGGAGGCGAAAAGGCCACTATATATGTATAAAAGACTTTTATTCCACTGCGAGAAAGGACATATCTACGGGGCCAGAACTGTGACTTTGTTTTATTTTGGCATCGAAAACTTTGGCAATAATAACAAAACCTGAACTGAAAAAGGAAACATTGGAATCGAAACACTTGTATTGGGGGAACGCTGTGACACTGAAACAAGTGTTGGCACTGAAAAAGTTCCACTGACAAGTAAAACATGTCTTTATTTATTAGATGTCAAAAATTGTTTCATTTTATTTTGATTTTTGGGGGGATTTCCGTGTGTTCTTGAATTACAGTCTTCTGTTTTTGATCACATTTGTCTTTTTTTTACACTTTCAGTTTTTCTTAAGCGTCACCGCTTGTCAGTTTCTAGGTTCCACACTTTTGGCATGAAGAGGAGTAGTTTGAGGGGAGGCACAAGGAGAGCTTGATTTACATATGATCTCCATACCAATGAGAAAATGATACTCCTCTGGACCAGAGGTTTTTAGCTCCATAGAGTCTAACGTGACCGCACAACTCGCATACAGCAATGGCCTCCACAAGTTCACTTGGATCTCCCAAACTGCAAGTAGTTTAAGTCTGTTCTCTCTGCTGTTGTTTGTTCATGCTCGACCTGGCTGGATTAAAGTTTATCTTATGCTGGTCTGAGGTCTGGAGGTTAGCTTATGTCAGCTTTTATAGCTTACACTTGAAAAGACAATAGCAAAAAGAAATAGAAGTCAGCTTGTCCCTGAAAAACACATCTCAACAAAAGAAAATAACAAAATAATATGAAAACCTTTTAATGTCTGTGTTTAATTTCTCAGTGTCAATCTTTCCTTTGTAGGTTTGTTTTCAGTGCCAATTGTCTTTCTTTCACTGGCAAAGTTTTATTTTTTTGTCACTGATCTAGCCCCATGCATTTCCTCCTCTTACTGATTATTTAGCTGGCAGAAAATTCTGGTAGGTTAACCAAAATAATAGTTCATCTTCCCAAATCTGCGGATTTGTAGCCTCGCAAACCCAAAGATTTACTACTATAAATGTTTTATATGATGGCGAATAGCATCTTCTGGGGTTTTGAACTGGGTTTTGGAAAAAACAAGTAATATGAAGATGTCATATTGGATTGTGGGATCTCCTCTTTGTTGCTTTTTCTGACCCTGTGAGGTTAAAACCAGTCAGTGGTTATCAACCAATGTATTTGACTAAGTCAAGACTTTTCAATAAAACCCACGTCTTTGCTTCAGGTGCATCAATTGGCAACCCGTCGTCCATGTACATGACAAATGCACTTCTCGTTGCACAAGTGTCTTGTTGGTTTTCTCTTCTCTGTCTGTGTTTACATCTGTTTGCCTGTGAATGCTTTATGCACCAGACTGCGTCGTGGATTAGTGGATGCGTGCTCAGAGAGTTCGTGTGTGTATAAGTGCATGTGCCAGTGCGCGAATGTTCATGAAGCTGTGCGTGAACATGTGTGTGTATGCATGTGAGTGAATAATGACAGGCTGTGGCTCCACTGAGGGGATTGATAATAGCCTGGGCTGCAGGCCCCAGGGGAGAGCAGGTAGACACTCTGCAGTCCTGACCCTGCACTCTCACATTACTGAGTGCCTCGCTCTCAGCCGAGCTCTCCTCCACAGTCCCCGCCCAAGAACCACCACCACCACCACCACCACCACCACCAACACCACCAGCACACCACAGACCCCACACCCCACCTTCACTCCACCATGACATCACTGCTAGACCTTCTTCTTCTCCCCTCTCTGAGTCCCTCTTTTGCCCTTTATCTCTTGTTTAACAGTCTATTTCTCTAAGTTATCCTGCTATTTTTCTCTCTGATGGAGCAGAACCGACAATGCTTCATTGTGCGGTTAATCCTCTATGACTCTCTTCTGGACCCCTCGTGGTGCCCACACCTCAGCTCGAGCCCCTCTGGACTTGCTTGCTCTAACCTACAAATCCTGCAGTCTGCACACACACTAAGCTTTACCGTCCCAATCCCCACAGTCCCAACTCCAACTCAAGTACTGGGGACTTAAACACAAGGGGGTTGGCGGCCGTCCAAGAAGAGCAGAGAGAGAGGGAGAGAGCGGTGCAGTCAGTCCACTGACTCATATCCTTCCCTTTCTGACTCCGCTCCAGCAATGATGTAATGCTCTTGGCTTTTCGCCCTCCCCCCACCCTGTGCCTGCCCACCCCTAGATTTCGTCCCTCCCTCCTCTCCTCCTCTCGCTTTTCCCTCTCTTTCCCTCCTCGGCCCGTCCAACATCACTGTTGCTCACTCTTCGCTGGGTGAAGTCACCGCGAGCTCTGGGTAGACACAGCAGCTAAAAAACTTTCGAACGTAACCAAAACAGCCCGGGGCCAAGTTCCAGACGCTCGGGAGACGGTGGTGCAGTCGCCATGGGAACGGGGGTAAACAGAGGGAGAAACAAGGGCCTCAAACAGCTTGCAGCTGCCTGGCTCTCTGAGTAAACACTACACAGGACCTGCCCCTGATTTACTGCCTTTAATCACTGGTGGGAGGAGAGTGCCATGGGGTTTGGACTGAGGAAATAATACGAATCTGATCAAATAAATCAGCCCTAATGGGTTACGACACAGGCTGACTTTTATTAGCGGGCTAGTGGAGGGATGGATGCTGGGAGGGTGCTGCACTGGGATGAATCTGGGATGGGGGTGTCCTCACATCGGGCAGCCTCAAGCTGAGTCGAGCCGTGCCAAGACACAGTCGAGAGATGGTGGTGGATGATACTCTGGAGTAAATTAGCCTGAGTGTTGCGGTATTTATTCACCAAATATGATACTGTTTTGATTCATTAGACGCCATTGGCTGAGGATGGCAGAGATGGGTTGTCTTTCGTTTTCATCTCGAGTAAAAAGCATGTCAGTACATTCCTCTCAACAGCGCATCTGAAAAAAAACAAAAAACTCTTCAGTAACAACTGTGTCATCTTGTTACAGGCTTAACTGGCATCCGTCAGCAGCACCTGACTGGATACAGTTCCCATTTCACTTTCAGTCATAATTCATCGACTAAACTAACTTTATCAGCATGTTTGTCCCTCCCTTCTTTAACGCACTTCTCTTCCTTTTATCCAGCCACCTGATTCCTGTCTCATCCCTCTGTCTCTCGCTCAGATTTCCATCTTCACTTTCCCTACATAGTCTCGCTGCATTTTTCCCACACCTTCATCCTTCTGATCCCACTTTGTCCGCTCTCCCATCCAAACATGATCTATCTTTTCCTTTCCTTGTGCAGACACGTCTTTCATCCTCTCCTCCACCATCCTGGTAGGAGCTCTATGTCCTAACATCTGATGCCTCCCCCCCCTCTCCTCTCTCTCTTTCCTCCACCCTCCTGATCCTTCATTTCCTCTACTCCGTCCACCTCCTATCCCCCTCTTCCTCTCCTCCATCCACCTCTGATCCCTTTCTTCCCCTCCTCTGTCCACCTCTGATCCCCCCTTTTCCACACTTCCCTGCGTTGTGATCCCAGCGCTCCCCTGAGCTGTGAGGCATGTCCCTGTGTGTGAGTTGCTTGTGCAGGAGCCTGCATGTGTGGTGGCCCCGGGGCAGGGATGACACAGCCCCGCTGGAATGAGAGGGAACAGAGTCTGGGCGTTCCTCTACAAACGCACTATTAAACCCACTGCAGTACACAATGAGCTCATCTTAATTCAGGTCAGATGTACATCCTGCATTCTCTCTCTTTCTTTTTCTCTCCTTCCTTCATTTGTAATTGATTACACTGTATACCTTTGTTTTTCTGTACCTTTGTTTATTTGTTCTCCTCCCTCGCCCAATCTGCCGTGACTCTGTGTGCATTAAGCCTACAGTTTATCCGCGGCCCATATTTGCCTGTGCATTAGGACATTTGTCAAGTCAGAGCATGAGGGCACCGCAGGCGTTTTGCAGAGGTCCCGCGCTCCTGAACCCAGAGCGGACCTCCCTCCTTATCACCTCTCTCCTCTGAATGTAATCTAATCATAAACAATAATAAAGGAAGTTTTGTTTAAATTGTGAAGTTCGCGAGGTCAAAGTTGGACCACGGGAAGGCCAGAAGTCTCTGTGGAGGTGTGGAGACTTTCTCTGTTCTGGCGCATGCACAATGGGTGTTGAAATCAACCCAGTTGTTTTATCACGTGCATGGGAACAGGCGTTATGCAATCTAAAAAAATGTGATATGCAATGAATCCTGGAATCGAAGTCATCAAAACCACTACGTTACCAGCAATTAACTGTACTATACAAGAGGATTTATGTAAACAACTGACGGAACTAAGAACTATCAGATCAGGATCAGAATATGTTGTGACAGACTGTGTACAGATTGTTGTTCACATGTTTTATTTGGTTTACGCATGTGACCACAAAGTTTTTCAGGCATGACAAGACATAATTTAGCTGGATTGATATGATGATCATAATCTATATTATGCACGTTAGATCTCTGAGATGAGGAAGTAAGGTGTTTTTACATTTTTTTACGACGCATTTCTGCACATGATTTTACAGAGTTTGTCCTGTCTTTCTTATCTAACTTTAAGGGCACTATGTACGTTTTTCAACCATCTTCCTCAACTGTGAAAGCAATTTATTATTAGCCATTTTATGTATTGAACTTTTCAGGACAATTTTGTTCCATTGTCTTATATTCTTTCACTGTAGGACTTCCAGGTGGGCAACATCACTGAAAATACAAGCCTATTTTGCTCTTTTGTAAACAAACAAGCAACATATGGCTTTAAAGTGCATCTAAAGCTCACATTAGCTCTTCCAAATTGCTATTCCACTCTTTGTTTTACTGATTATCAAACTGTTCTATTACGGGGAACAATTTGGATGATTAACCACACCTGCCATCATGTCTTAATAGTCAACTGGTGTCCATGATGTATTATTATGTGAGTGTTTTTTCCATTTCTCAAACAGTTTGACCTGAGGAAGCTCTAAGTGGGATCAAAATGTTTGCTTTATTAGTCTTGGGTAATTTTTAAGTGCAGGCGTTGCCTTCGTTTTCAAATATTTTCATTTTAATGAGAGCCTTGATCGTATGTAACGTGAGAATAACCAGTCTCTTTATAATCTATATTATGTAAAAAAAAAACATGTTTTAAATGTGCTCTATGACTGGAAGACAGTAAGATAAGAGTGAGTCATTTGTTAGTGTACAAATGGTCAAGAAAGCCAGTTTTGATTTTAATAAGATCTTTTGCTGCAGTTGTCCTTAATAATCAGCATATCACCAAATCTTCTTGAGAAAATAAGTTCACAGCAAATGTGTCACCCTACACTATGGGTTGCATGAAACCCTGTTGCTTCAGAAGGCATGCAGGCCAACAACTTTTTGTGCTACTTCCCTTAAAGGCAAAAACAAGGAGCTCAAGTGGCTGGTGGCTCCGAGGTGTGAAAAATTGTGCATTTAAAGCAGCATGGGAAACAAAACCACAAATTGACTTCCTTCAGAGCGTTGCACGGTGATGTGACACGCGAATTGTTGCACACAGTGTGACCAGGGTGGGACTTCACCAACGAGACACATCTTACAGATTAAGGCAATGCAAAGTGCAAATTAGTCTGGTTTAAGGTAAAATTAAGTGTTTGTGGCACATTTGCATAAGAATAATATCCTCCTTCCTTACTTGACTTTTTAAAATTCAAAATGCACCACAGGCCGAGAAAAAATTCTTAATATTCTCTTGTTAGATGGAATCAAATTAAAACCGACCCCATTTAATAAAATCACGTTACGTACACAGCCAAAGTACTTCAATACTACAACATCATAAATTTGATGATCGGATATTTGACCCCATCTGTACTGTAATCACTCCTCACTAACCCAGCTGCAGTAAGGTTGATTGTGCTATGTAATGGAAACAACGGGACTGAATTCCTCTTCTGAGCCAGAATAGAAGAATGTCATTTTTAATGCCTTGTGCCCACACCCAAACCAGCACATCTCCTCTTACAAGTCAAAAGGTTGAGGTTTCCACAAAATGTAGTATCTCACACAGTTGACGGGTAATGTCCAACGTGTTTAACTCTGACATAACTCAGCACCATATGTTTATAATTGAAAGGCAGAAAGCATTCAAATCTGTTGGACGCGGCTTCCCCTTTGTATGATAATGATAGCCGTGACATTAAGATCTGCTGGCTGTTCCTTATGCCTGGTTTTAACACTGGTTTGTGTCAGTTCAGCTCCCCAAAGACCTTGTTTAGGGACTCGGAGCTGAAGGAGAGAGAGAAAAAGAGAGAGAGGTCCTCAGGTTTCACAGCTGCAGGCCCAGCTCAACCCTAAAGTAAATGGACTTGAGGAAAGCCAATCCTAATTGATTCCAAGCCTCAAAGCTCTTTAGTAAACATTGCGGAGCAATGAAAATGACTTGTTATCCTAATTCATTGGATGCTCACGCTGTGCCTTCAGCAGAGCCGAGAACGAAGAAAGCAGATGGACGCGAGATTAAACTGATTTTGTTTGGTGATTTCTTCTCACTCACAGATACTTTCAGCGCGGAGATCCATAAAGTGTGCCATGATTAAAAGCTTTACGGGCCTGTGGTGATCACATACACAAACCGCTCCATTCATGGTGAGGATAACTGTTTCTTAACTGTCTCCCTGCTTATCATAATTCACACTAAGATTAAACATTTGCACAGTAAAGTATGTATCCACTGTGGATTAGTGGTGGAATGTAGCTAAGTAAAGTACATCAAGTACTCTACTTACGAGCAAATTTGAGGTACATATTTATATTAATTTAACTCATCTTCATTTCTTTATACTTCCATTCCACAACATTTTAAAACCACATATTGTACTTTCTGCTCCTTTACATTTGACAGCTCTAGTTACAAGTTACTTTCTCATATCTCAATTTTTCTTACCATTACTGTCAAGGAAAATCCATGAAACTCCAAATCAGGTAACCTTGACCGTGAATTTTCAAATAAACCAAAGGATTAAGTGTTCCTTAAACGGTTGAGAAAATTTCCTTCTCCCTAAGATAAATAAACTTCAACCAAATCCACCTGGATTAGCTGGAAAATGCATTTTAAGAAAGCTGAAAATAGGGCTGTTTATCTGAGCTTGTGATATGTTTTTTGCTACAAACCATGAATCTGATGCATTGCTATAGATTTTAACTACCACACACTATATAAAATAGTAAAAATTAGCAGTAAAATTCATCATAATAATCACTGCATAATAATGACATAATATGATATAATAGAAAAAGAATACTTCCATTTTACATTGCTGATGATGTTTTAATACCAGGTTTTAATAGGTTTTAAAAGCAGGACTTTTACATGTAATAGAGTTTTTTTTACAGTGTGGTATTAATATCCTGCCTTTTACCACTGTGGTGGATAAAAAACAAGTTTTAAGTGATTGTTTTTCATTACAAAGACATGGAAAATCCAAAACATGTTGGAAACTCCATTTGAGGTGGGTTAATAGGACAACAAGCGTCATAGGGAACCACTGATCTGACCTTCAGTAGGCTCCCTGACTCCCAATCTGGACAGAGCACAGCTTGCCTGTGAAGTGCAGCTTCTGTCCATAGGAAATTCCTGTGGAGAGACCCTGTGCACGAAGCCTTTGGTTGGCCCTAATGGCTTCCTGTGGAAGCTTCTCAGTGTAGGGGTTTCCTCAACCCATTTTCCTGCTGATGTGAACTTTTCCAGATCAGTTTCTGTCGTGTGAATCTACTCATCCTATTCCTGTGTTAGGATCCCATCATCTTAGTAAACAGGTGACACGTTGGCTGTTTTTGGACTGCTTGGGGAATACCTCAAATAATGTGCCACAGATACCTGCTGTTTAGACTTATGTGTCATTCTATGGTTGAAAATCACCACCACATGGCATACCGGCTCTGTTTGTGATGTGTTGTGTGTATGCAAGCAGTAAAACCACCAGCCTCTCAACAAATCAGTAAGCGATTTGTGGTCATAAAGGTCTTTGCAGTGCAGAGGAGTTCTTAATGACAGGTAAACTCAGGTGAAGCAGGCCCAGTAGAGTCTCTGTTACTGGCTGTGATTGCTGCTCCTCCAAGGGGATGAAATTCCAACCCCATCCTCAACAAAGAGCCCGACGGGGTGTCAGTCAGGCTTAGTGATGGGCCTCCCATCCAATATTCACTAGCTCCTCGAGCTGTAAGTCTACACAGGACAACCTGGACACAGCACAGGCATAACACTGAGCCATCTCAATGTCTAAATCGCGCACCACAGGTCGGGTTTACAGTAACAAATCCCTGGCACAAGTTCGAAGGTCGTTAGGGTTAAGGGACTGAATGAGGTCAGTGGAGCGTCTTCATGAAGACGCATGTGTTTATAAATGTTTGTATGTGGTAATGAAAATATTTATGAAACTGTACAACCTTCTTGACCAATACATTTGCAGGTAACTAACGGAGCAGCACACTACACAGATTGATAATAATATTGTCTATACCTGCTGATATCAAACACCTGTAGAAGAGAAATGCAACTCTGAGGTTGTGGCTGACATTCCCATACAGTGAAAGAGAACTATTTTGGAGCATGAAATGCTAAACCGTTGTAAAAGCAGTCACGGCTGAGGCTTCAACAATGACCTCATCTTGTCCTCTGGGACCCTCTTTGGCATGCTCTGCTGTGGGACAATACTGAATGAACAGCAAAACATGAATCGCTAGCCCCCACACAAACTGCTCCAAATGTAACAAAACACTGACATTACCTCAGAGAGTATGCAGGGATGACAATCAGCATGGACAAAAAGGGACCAGGCTGAGCCTGAGGCTGTTGCTATAACAGGGGCACACTTGAGGTGAGAGGATACACTCCGGTATCAACACCTCTCATCAGATCATTTTCTTTCTGTCAGCAGTTCTTAACAGTGCCTCTATGACTCTGTCATAAAGAAGAAACTAATTGAAATGGATGCAAAAATAAAAACACAAACAACAACCCTTTTCTTTCTGGCCCACTCACCCTATCTGTCTGTTGGTGGATGGAGCCTGAGTGATGACGGAGCTGGACTGAGGAGAGGGCAGGGCCTGCTGGATCACTATGCTGGTATCATGGTTGCCCATCCGTGAGTGGGAATGCTGGTGCTGGCCTTGGCCTCCTTGGCCATGCAGTGAGATGCTCTGCAGCAAGGAGAGAAAAGCAAGCAGAGGTTAAGAATCTGGGAAGAGTTCTTCCAGGCAAGTTGTATTTTCAGCACATTTCATGCACTTACAACTGTTTGTCCTTGGGCTCCATTGACCCAGCTTGAATGGGTAATGAGAACCTATGTTAACTATCATGGACAGACTTTTCTCGGTTGAGTTGGGGAAACACTGACAGTCAAATGACGAAACAGATATTTACTTGTTATAAATTAAATAACTCTGTACTATAAGAAACAACTTACCTCCAAAATCAATTCACTGATGTGGCATCAAACAAGCAGTTGAAGTTACAGCCACAATAAGCAAATACAGAAAAATAAAACATCTGTATTGTACTGATAAAAAAACATTTTTCCGTGAAGAGCTGCAAAGATAAGCTGTAGCTAATTATTCTGATAATTTGTGCACACGTTTTTTAAAACATCAAACATTTGCTTGTTCCAGATTTTTAAATGTGAGGATTTGCTGCATTTCGTTCGTCTTAATGACAGTAAATGAAGGATTTTGGGGTGTTGGACTGTTGATTGGACAAAAGAAACAATTTTGAAGATGTCACTTTGAGAAATTGTGATGAGCATTTTAAAATGTTTGTATTACTTGTAGGGATTAATTTATTGTTGAGTCTCATTCCCAGGTCAAATTAGACTTAACAATCAGCTATCTTTCCTCTGAATGGCCTTCCCTACCCATTCTTTAAAATAACCAATATTGAAAATAATGATTAGTTGCAGTATGAAATGAAACAATATGTCTCAAGGCTCAACTCACAATACTTGGCATAAAACAAGCAGTGAGCTGCATTAATTTGCAGAGTCGTATGTGAAAAAGCTATCAATATCAAATACAACAAGAAGAATAAAGTAGAACACAAAAGTTTACCTGACAAGCACTGACCCTGAAATACACATAATTTTCACTCCCACAGCATCTTGCACCGACTCGCCTCCTGCTGACTTAGCAGAGCCTCCCATCATAAACCACACAGGCTGGGGAGGCTAGACGAGGCTGACCTGAGCATAGACGATCTCCAGAGCCAAACCACCCAGACGACAGCTTAGCTACAGTGTGCTCTGCACATCTCTCCAGACATTAGATAAGCAGTCTGTCTTGTGGTGATTTGACTAGTACAGGTGTTTCAGGTGAAACCTTCACGGGCCTCAGGGGCAGATTTATAATGCATAAACGATCAGGTCTTTTGTCAAATGTCAAAGCCCTGTGACGCTGTTCACATGAGACATCTTGCCAGGTCTTTCACTGCTGCCACAAAAGTTGTCTCAGGGGTCTGTCCTTACTTCTGGGAAGAAACAGGACTCCTGCCCTGAGAGGTGGCTTGTGAGCTGTTTGAAGTTACAGGTGGAGAACCTGATCTGTTTTCTCTTCACCTGTGGTGGGTGACAAATCTTCACCTGCTAGCCCTGTCGGTCACTGTCAACAAAACTGATGAGGAGAGGGGGTGGTGTTCAGGCACTATGAGGGCAGGATGTGCAACTCACGACTAAACTTGAGTGGAAAAGGAGCAAACACGGCAGAAACGTCGGAATCGTTTACATACCTTTGGTTAGCTCTTTAAAAAAATGAGGGTGTGAGGTGTGGATGCTACGAATCTATTAAAAGTGTGCCAGCTCACAGTGTGTGGGCTGCTATTAGAGACATGACTGATGATATCACCTGATAACAGATCACAACCACCTGACCTAACCCCTGTGGGTGGCTGTGGCTTTGGGTTGATTGTGGCTGTTGATTTTTAGCCTGAGGCTTTCTTTGTTCTCCACCCAGCAGTACCTGTTTACTGTCTTCTTCTTGGGCCTTGCAAAACTCCTGCTCAATGGAGCAGTCCAGTTCACTGAACAATCCCACCTCCTCACAGTTCTTCAAGAAGCGTGTTGGTGTGGGCGTCTGGTCTGAAAGTCAAGAAGAGGCTTTTAAATTTTTAGATTTGAAATCAACTGTTGTTAATAATGCTTGTCAGACTGAACGCACAGTAGCATAGATCAGCAAGCAAAATAAGGACCGATATTCTGTTACTCATCATGTTTGGGATGTTATTCATTGATATCAATTCTATTATCTTCCAATATATATTTCATTTATGAGCAAATGAACAATATCAATACATAAATGTAACAATGTGATTCATTGTACAAGTGTTAGGGAAAGCTAATTTTCATCTGCAGTCCAATCATTAGTGAAACATACCATACATACAATAATAGATCTGCACCAAACAAGAAAACAGGACACGTGTTATAAAATATCAGGACATCACACACACCATGTTAGCAAGAAGTATAGTCTAAGTGGACAAAGCAGAAGTAGATATTTGATGTCACAAGACCTGACAGTTTGTTTTCATTGGGTATTCTTTTTACTGTTCAACTTTTTTATTAAAAAATTGGTTTGTGATCTTTATGTTTGGTTTGCTTTCTACTTTCTAGCCCCACTGGTTCAGCATGATGATCGGCTGAACTAGTTTCCCTGATAGTCGACTAGTCTAATGGTAGGAAAACACTAGGTTAACAGTCAAAATTGAACACAATTTTATCTATAAGGTTAAACATTGTCCAGAAAAGGGTTGCATAAATTATGAAAGCCATTCAACACCAACAATCACAATCCTCAGCGACCATATCTTATGTGAAATGCAGCTAAATTGAGGGGCATGTTGAGCCATGCATTATGAAGATTGCCTTGCAAAACATGGTGAGAACTTGCCAGATAAAAGTTTACGAACAACATTTACTGAAAACAATGTTAAACCTAACTAGAAAATCTTTAGGAAGCATGCCTGGCATTTTCATTGGATGAACGCAATCCCATAGCAAAAACGTAAATACACGTCAAACACTACAGTTAACCGGTGTTGTCAACATGAGTAACAGATGTCATCATGCAATATAAATGTGTGCATTAATAACATAATAATCATACGATTTACCAACTAGTATTTCTGGTGCCAACTAATTCATGAGGACTACAGTCACACTACCAAACACAAACCAACAGACCTCTACAGGAAAGACTGAAGTCTAAAGAATGTGCATTGGTATTATGTCTTTGCACTGTTTAAAGAAAACATAACCTCTGTTCTGTTAGTGAGAGAGAGATACTATGCTTGACACCCCCATTTCAGCTGATAAAGTACAGATCCCACCAGCGGAGTGGGGGTCTCATTTGTTGAGCCAAGTCAAGCCTCGGCATTCAACTTGACGTTGTGGGGGGTGCACGGAGATCAGGTTTCAGACAGTTGAAGGTGATTTTAGGATCAGGCTTGTTTCAAAGGCTAAAAGCATACTTGTGGTCTGTTTATCCATTCTGGCGAGACTGGGGATTGACTCAAACTTTCATCATGACCTGTGTGCCCAAAATACAAATATACATGTTTTCTTTTGGGCTGAAAATGTAACAAGTTCTATTAATAAGAAAAAAGAGAGGAATGTCAATGTTTTAGTTGAAGAAAAATTGGGGTTAACTTTAGGTCAGCAATTATAGCACCAAAAGTTATAGAACATCAGCTTAAGGCGTGTTGCCATGTGTTGCTGAGCTGTAGCTTGCAGTATACGTACTGACCACTTTATCCTGAGTTCAAGGTCTCAATAAGAGAAGTGGTCACAGCCGTAACTCAGTCGTCAGGCGATAAGAACACCCGGCCTAGAAAATCCGATCCTGCTGTCCACTGAGCGTAAATAATACAGAAGACACAATCACAACGGTGTTGCTGGAACAGCACACACTGTTGTTGCGTGTGGTCTGGCAGTTTCTAGGAATGAAGATCTATACTTATGGATTGGCCTTGGCTTGTCACTTGCTTATGCAGTATACTGTATATCTATGATTCTGTGAACGGTAATTTAATGTGCTGATCAACATATCTTGTCCAACCTGCTATTAATAAAACCTTCTCATATTGCCTCAATTGTTGAGACTTACGCCACCTCCTCAGTCTGGTCACCCTGCTGCCGTCTGGCTGCTGCTGCAGTACCACCAGACTACAGACCAGTTTTGAAAAAGTTCTGTTTTGATGGCTTGATTATTCATTCATTCATTAATTTAACCTTTGTTTTTATGTGTGGCATAAAAGGACTACAAGTGTGATCTCATCATACAATCTTGTGCCGGATAATGATACCAAATCTTGGTCATCACACGACAGAGAAGAGAAATTTAGCCTAATATGCAGATTTTTCCAGTCATACACGTCAGCATCTCTGTGGTGTGTGTAAGTGGTGTGCGCTGAACAGAGCTGAGCTTCAGTGTGTCATATGATTGACATTACTGTAAACAACTGGTATAAAGGGCGCCATAAAGTTTTCTGATGATAGACACGTGTGTCTGGCCATGAGTCACCACGGCACACACCTGCAAATGAACTACAAAATGAACCCTGCTGAGGTAGTGTGTGTGTGTCTGTACTGATGTAGCCATAACTCACCTGATAACATGTTGTCGTTCTTTATAGAGGGGAACTTAAGGGTCATCTCATGTTTGTGTCGATGTATCATCAGGTGGTCCTCCGTGGGGAAACGCTGTTGAGATTTTAACATGTAATGTTAATGTAAGACTGTCATGATACCAGAATAGCAGAATTTTAAACTTCTGTACAATATTTGTACAAACAAATGATATTTGTTACTTCTTTTGGACAAAAGAAAGAAGGCCTAGTAACTCAAAATAGGATCAGAATCCCGGTGCAGAAAATATCACTGAACACATACCAACACATATGTATTCATGTTAATATCTACAGCCACGGGTTGAAAATCAGATTCTAGATCTGTTTTTCAAATGCTTCAGAACTTTCAATTCTATGGAATGCAGACATGGCATTGTACATAACATGTGGTTTTGAAAAAGGATCATAGTATTGATACTTTTGCCCATTTAAGTCTGTACAAAGACAAATCAGTGTTCTGTTAACCATTTATAAATACAAATAAACCTGTACACAGAAGGTTTAGACCAAAATAACATCCATTGTTACTCTCCATTTCAAGAGTTCATCCGATAAGACAATCAGCAGTGGTGTTGACTTCAAAGAGCTCTTTTTTCTATAGGTACTTTTACACCCACAGCCTTATTTACAGTTTGTGTTTCACTCAGTTCCATGCTATTCTGTTTCTCCCTTATGTGTGAGGTAGTAACCCACTCCTTAAGCCTCTTCAATGTAAACCTCTTCATGTTACAAGCAGACGTACACACACACGCACAGCATCATTTTGTTTTGCCTCAACACACTCACCTGAGAACAGCCAGGAGCATTGCAGACGAACGGCCTTTCCTGGTCTGAGTTCATCACTCTGGCCACCTTCTCATAAAACTGTGTAAAAAAACCACATAAGAAGAAAGCAGGAAGAGGAGGTGAATGCCTGAGTGAGTTCCCCCGCCAACATTCAGGAGGTAAAATACACTCATTGTGTAAAGCCATGACATAAAATTGCCAATGCACCCGAAACAGCTGTGTGGTTATTTTCTAATACTAAACATACAGTTTTCTCACGCAACACTTATGCACCATCTAGAGCTGCAACGATTAGTCAACTGATCTATTTCAAGCAAAGACTGGCTGCCGTATATGAAGAGTCTTTAGGTTTTAGACTGTTGGTTGGACAGAAGAAGCAATTTGAGGATATTACTTACGATTTCTGGGAAATTCTGGAGAGCACTTTTTGACATTTGATACACTAAATGATTCACCAATTAAGCATTGAAAACAATCAGCAGACAATCCATCCTCTTAAATGACATCAAAGCTAAGATTTGAGTTTTGAACAACTGGGAACACTGCAGAGCACTGCTATGCATGAAAGCATACAGCAACAATGTATTTCACACATATACTGTGACAGGTTTCAGGTTGAATTTGCGTTGGAGCAATGATTGACCAATTTTTTTTTTTTCTAGTCAAACACCACCACCACGCTGAAACCACAGCTTCAACAAGGTGTCCTCAAGTGTTTATTCTCACCACAAAGTGACAGAATCTGCTTTGGCTCATTAAGTCTGTCAACTACACATACTGCCTAATGGTAATGTGAAAAATCCATTCCCATTTACTCACCTACACAGTGAGACAAATTGAACTTTAAATGGCACATACTTTAATCTGATCATATCCCCTTTTTTTGAGAGTTGAGATTCTATTTTTGACTTTCAGTAACATTGTGCTGCCTTAGTCATTTGGCACACATCTCATAGTGAGAACATGAAAAGGAAGTAGTGGTAAAAGAGCTGCACTGCATGAGGGATGGACACAAGGTGCAGGTTATTAATAACACAAGTTGGTTTTAAAGCTTGCAGATAGTAGACAATATATTCCCTTATGCTCAACGAGTGCCACATGTGTGTTTTTATAAGTAATTGCTCATTAGACTACAGCTATAGCCCTGCATCACATCAAATGAGCAATGGCTTCAGTTAATGTTTTAGATGCTTTAATAATTTACAGTTAACGAGAGGACAAACTTTCCCAGAAAAGAGGAGTTCCTACCTGTGCTGTGCTGGAAAAAGTATAAACTGAAACCAGACACTCATAAAAAATTAAGGGCCTACAAATTCTGTAAATATTACCCCTGTCCATCTGTTTACTTAAAGCGACTAAATCATGCACAACAACAAGGTGGATGCATTCAGCTTAGCGATATTGAAAACAGCCCGACTGTATCTCAGGATGTCAGAGAAGAAACAATAACAGGTGCATTTAAAGAGCATCTCAAGATCAAACCAAGAGCAATGACATGTCATGTAAAGGTTTAGATGTGCACTTTAATCAATCACTGCATTTGATGTCTCTCAAACATTTAAATATTTAAACCATAAAGTTTTACAACAGCTTACACAACTGTTCCTGTAAAGAGTATATGCAGCATTAGTTTGCCTTTAACGGTGAGCAAAATAGGTAGAAATGTGTATCAACAATATGTTGTACATTAAAGTCAACAAGACAACAATTATAGCCTGATACATTTTGACAGCAGACTGCATTGTGTACTAAAGCTGTCACGTACCATAAGAATCAGTAGCAGCTTTTGGTACATGACAGCTTTAATTCTTTAAATAGTAATATCCTGTTTTAAATTATTATTTCAACACATATACAGCGTGTATTCTGCGTTTTATTGAAGCAGTTGAACACATCACTGATGCAACTTCAGACAAAATTACAAATTATGGTCCAGAAAAAAATATTATTTCATTATTCTTCTCTGCCTTCACTCTACAGTTCTCTCATTTCTGATGACTGCTGGCTGTGGTGTCACAGTGTATTTCTTATTCAAAATTCTTATCAATGCTTAGTGAGAATCAGTGTAGATCATCGTCATTACTGATGAGCAGTGACTACATGCCTGTGCTGCATATGCTCAGCACTTTCTGACAGCTGTTTTTAAAAGATGTAAAGTGACTATAACAAGCGTTGAACTAGTCTTTATTAATCCCCTCCTCAGAGCAGCACAGCACTGAGGGACCACCTTCAGCTTCGAGCCAGATCAATAGTAGGAAGATTCTTAACCCTGAACACGCAGATCTTTTGGTATGACATACGCAAACATGCAGGAGTGCTCCGGTGGGGTTTGAACGATCAGTATGCCTCACATTATTGACTCTCAGTTTTTAATCTAATAAGTGAACTGAGACTTGACAAACTATTCAAATAGTGCCAGGACAAAAAGTAAAAGCTAAATTAAGAAATCTTTAAGAGTCTACAGTAAACAAATCTGCAGCTATTTTGTTTTTGTTTTCTTTTTTCTCCGTCATGTAGTACTGCTCCAATCCCTTCAACACTGACAGTTCGATGTCTGTTCAGAGAATAATTATTTAATCAACAGCGAGGAGTAAGCTGTAACAATTAGTTGATGAACTGACTTGTCGATCAAAAGAAAATAATTCGCCAACTATTACGAGTGATCGTTTCAGTCATTTTTCAAGCATAAATATCAAACATGGTTCAAGCTACAAGGATTTGCTGCCTTTATTTCATTTACTATAAATAACGAAGAGTCTTTGAGTTTTAGACTGCTGGTCGGACAAAATAAGTAATTTGAAGATTCACTTTAGGCTCTAAGAAATTATAAGGGGCATTTCCCTTCGACGTTTTACAGCCGAAAAGATTAATCGATTAATTGTGAAATGAATCAGCAAAATAATGGATGGTAAGAATAATCACTGGTTGCATGCACTCTTGATAATGACTGGATCATCTGCAGTATTTACAGTTGAAGCTGCACCAAGCAGTTCTTATTAATCACCTGCCACCATCAACAACTCACCAAAACCAAATCGTATCCAAGTAATCCAAGTCAATACCGCACGTCTGATGTCGGGCATGAATACCCTTCATACACTATGTACATGTGTGTCGCTTTCATGGGTACAGACTATTTCCTCAAGCACAGTCAAAACACTCAAATGTTGTGTTATGCTAAGCAGTGCTGTTTTCCTAACAAGCTGTACTTCATGAGCAAGCGTGCAGAACAGGGTTCTGGACAGGGTCTCTCTGTCAGGGAGCAATGAGCCCTGGTCTCTCTTTCTGTCACCAGTTCACTCCAGCTCTTCTGCAGGGCCCCTGAACACTCACCTGGTTTCCTTTGACACAACAAACACGACTAACACTGCTGATCCTAAACCAGAATCAAAACTACAGACCCGGGATGACGGCAACTGTAGAACCAGGGCTTCAAAAAGCCAACCAATCGCTGACTATTCATGTCTTAAATCAACATTTTTTCCATTTTTTTTTTAATCTCAAATACAGTTAAATTTAACTGTTTGTACAATTGATGTTATGTCCTGGCCTTTCTTCCTGAACATCTGCATGACTATGACTCACTTAATCTAAAACTAAAACTTTTCAATAAACCAACAGAAAGCTCTGGCGAAAAACAAGAGAGTATTGAACAGATGCAAAAAATGTAACTGTTACCTTCCTTTTTCTCAATAGAGACTTGATCATTTCATCACATTTACCAGGAAATTCAAACCATATGACGCATAAAACTTTTAACCATTAAATTCTGAGAAAATGCCTCTGTGAATTATCCAACAGCTTTCACACTTCAAATCATCGGTACTCAAGGCCCCTTACCTTGGAGGGGGGCACTTGGCTCTCATTTGATATCAATGTTTTAGTTTAGCAGAGGAAATTTGGTTACACTTTACATTAACTACGTCCTGATGTGTGCGAGGGGAAGGATTAGGGGGTCCGGCATTCGATTTCAAGACGAGCTCGGGAGGAATTCTCCAGGTAGGGCGCGTATTAGAATTTAAACAATATGGTGAAGGAAAAGAGGGGTCGGGGTGCAAAGGCATATGGGGTTAAAGCAAGCACAAACATGCGCAGCTATTCAAATCTTCGGCTCCCCATAGCCTGGGCCTTTGACAGCACAAGTTCAAGGCAGGATCACGGCGAACCCTGAGGCAGGGAACATGGCCCTCTTAGACGGTGTCTGCCCTGAACTTCTGCTCTCCAAGCGAATATGTGACAAAAAAGAGCGCTGTAATTCAAAAACCTCAAGACCTGTCGATTACTGCTCTCTTCCACCACTAACACAAAAAGACACGAGCATGACACTGATTCTTACTTACAAAAATATTTAATATGATTGCTGGAAGAGAGAAAAAAGCCCTAGAATATATTTGTATTAAAAATGAGCAAGTCAAAATAATGACATACATACAACTGTTGATTGAACCGTGATTGGCGCTGGGATATAGGTTATTTGACCCATTCATGCATTAGCACAATCATCACCTGAGGAATGTTTCACCTTGAGCACAAGCCACAACCATCAACAAATCATAGGTCACGTTTTATTACTGCGAAGAGCTGCTGGACTGCAATCAAGCTGTAACAACTATGGGAAGAATTACATCTGTATCAAGGTTACTAAATTACAGGAGTTATCCAGTGAATTTACTGTCTTTTCTAAAAATATGTATTAAATGTAGTTCTTCATATTTTGACCAGACTGATTCCCTTAGGTGAAATATTATTGAAATAAGATATTTGAAAAACTAATTTATCATGAGCCTTAATTATTTCTATTTTTATTTATTTATTTATTTATTTTTGTTTCGCAAAGGCAAAAACCTAACCCTTGCATCAAATAAGTAAACACGTAATAAAGCGAATTCATCTTACAAACTTTTCCTTAAACTGCTGCTGTCACAACTTAAATCCATAAAGGTACACCAGGGCCTTATTCTCCAGAAAAGTCCACCTCAGCCTTTATTTAATGACCAGAATGACTAAATCCTCATCAAACTTAAACACCTCATTATCAGGTGTCATTAGCACAGCCAGTTAAAGGGACACATTAAACTGGGCTGATGTAAAGCATCGTGCATGAGAAACGATTGTCACATTAAACACAATGACAGCGGAGAGTAATCAAATGATTAAAACAGCTTTCTACGTTCTTTTCTTTTCTTTTTTTTTTCCTTTTCGTCTTCTCCGAGCCGTAAAGCGCGCCTCGTCAGCACAACCTTCCTGAAAGTAACCCTCAACATCTCAGCGCTTAATCAAATATCGACCGGCCTGCAGAATGACGTAATGTTGGTCACACTGCTGTTCAAGAGAAAAGGGAACGTAAATTTCACGGGAACACGACCATCACTCTTCTCTTTTTCTTTTTCCCCTTTTTTTTCTCTTCCTCACTTTGACCGGCATAACAGCCAAAAACCACCGAGCTATCGTTTTCCAGACGGTCGCTGGTGAACCGCAGCGCGCAGCAGAGAGCCCGGGACGACCGCCGGCTCTGCGTATCCCGAGATGGGACAGGCATGACAATGATGCAGGCGATCCAAGCGGTGAGGTGGGTAGGACTGATTGGAACACTGGACGACGTGCCAAATTAATAATGATAATAATAATATTTAAAAAAAAAAAAAAAAAAAAAAAAATCCTCCTTTGCAGTGAGCCTTTGTGTAGTTTTTAGTCGAGTGTGAGATGAATTCCTGCAGACTTGCCTCCGCTGCTACCTGACAGACAGACAGACAGACCGAGCAGCAGCAGCAGCAGCAGCACTTGACTCCGCGTTCAACTTCCAACAAGTCAACGCACAGACAGCGAAGTGAGATGACAATACGCCCGCTCCAACAGCACCAACACGACCCGTTAGACCGCCAAGTTGCACGCGTCAAATGAGTAGAGAAAATGAGGAGAAGAAGAAGAAGAAGAAGAACAGAAAAAAAACCCAACTCATCTGGAGCAGGACCTGCTGAGGCGAACAACAAAACAAGCTGTTGCATGAAGAAAAGGAGGAGAAAAAGTAACGAGGGTCGCTCTGAACAAACACAACGAACCTGCAGAGGAGCGTGCACGGTCCTCTGCATGCTGGTATCAAGGGTTTCAACTCACCAAACAAGTGTAGAAAATGTGAAGCAGTCTCTCAGAAGAAACCACGTTGGACTGAGAAAAGATTACAATACGATCTATTTAGAGAAGCATAACGTCACCCCCCGGTGACGTCACGTGGGATTCCTGAACTTCTAAATCATTGCGGTCCGCTCGGAGGCGGCGCGAAGCGGGGCGGGCGGGGTTTGCGAACGCACGCCCCGAGAGGCATGGACGGACCACTGCCTGGACCCCGGGTGGGTGTGGTGCGAAGCTGGAGCTCCGGCCCGGATCAGTCAGACATGCTAATGAGCGCGCCGTGGCGCATCTTATGACTGATAACAAAACCGAGTGAACTCAGTGAACTGAGCGCGAAGTGAGATGCAATCACTGTGCAATCACACTCATCACTTGGAAGACACTGAACACACGAGAGACATCACAATAGACAATTCGTTCCCTTTTAATAGGCTGATATAATGCACACGTTTCTCTTATAATAACCATAAAAGCCACTCTGAACTTCCTCACTTTTAGAGAACAATAGATCTGGTCTGCTCAATAGATCTGTTCTATTCAAGTGTCCCAGAAAGTGTGACAACAAGTCAGCATGCCATCCTGAAACTGCAGCACCTAAATGGAATTCAGCCATTGTTCATTTTATTTTCACACCTGCGCTTTTACCACTGTGAAAAGGGTTCATGGGACTAATTATATTCTGATACATTAATAAAAATTGGGGGGAAAATGAAACGATAGGTCTATTCTTCAGAGTTTAAATGTCCTCCAAGGTGTGAGGGAGTTTTATGACAGCTATCCACCTGTGAGTCTACAGGTGGCTGTCTGTAATGCAATGACAGTAACGGCCAGATTAACTGCATTGGGGCCCAAGGTACAAATGGGCTGTTGGGAAACAATTACCCCCCCCCCAATACTCCCCCAGTGCTACCTGGCCTCAAAGTTGCAGACCGTGTTTAGATGAAGAGGCTTAAGACAAGAACATATACAGTAACAGGAGCCACTGATCATCAGTGGTGCTGCCAAGGGATATTATACATTAGGTACTATTGATTTAAATGAATAATGTATATTTTTCGTAATAGTTAATTTGAAAGAAAAATAACAAATGCATAGCCAGTCAGCCACTGTTGACTACTGTCAGGGGGTAAAAGGCCAGTGGGTGCTTTTTGGTTTTCTCCACTCAGATTTTAAGTTACTACCCTTACAAAAGATTTCTGGGGTTGTCACTGACTATCATTCTGTAAATCATTTCAATTAGAACAGCAGGCCTGTCCTCATCAGAAAAACAACCATATAGGTCGAAAATGGAAGCAGCTCATTATGACCCATATCTAAGTTTGTTGTTTGGAGGTGAAAAGAATAGAGTATAAGCGAATAAATCTTTATTGCCCACCAGGCTGGAATTTTCTTTAAGGCTCTCCAGATACACAACGACTAAATTAGAAAGTGAAAACAAAAACAGACAAGCAGATAGTAGCAGCCATAGTACATACTATAGCTTTAAGGAGGAAGTGAGGAGAGGTATCAAGAGAGAAAAGTCCATATAGGGAGGAGGCTGGTGTTGGACGGTCAAGTTAAACTAGTACAGAGATTTATTTTTATGTCTAGTGTGAAACCAGAAGTCAACAGTGAGTGCTCTTATCTGTGGACAGTGATATATGTTGTTTGCTGACATCAACAGTTTCAGTCATTCAACTGTGAGGATGTGTTGGGAATAGGAGCTTTTGGGGCCCTTTAACTTCTGGGGCCCTGTAGTCAGCCCAGTTGGTAATCCAGCCTTGGTGACAGATTTTATATTTGAAAGCCTCAAAGCTGCACATTACTGTCAGACTTCACTGTCTCGGCCCAAACAGTTTGTTTTCATTGCTTTTGGCTACTCTTCTAAGAGTCAAATCAAGCCTACGTCTACTGCTTTCATACATGCATCATCAACAGCTTCACTTGCAGATGAACCGAACGTGTTTTAAAAGCACATCGTCGTTCCAACCTGCCTCGTCTAAAAACGCGGTGTCTTAGCTACAGCACACTAGAAAAGATTTAAACAGCTTTTGAAGTACAAAGCATTTATGTTGGAGCTCTGTGTGACCTGCTGGTGCCAACTGGCTGTGATTTCTTGGGCCACAGACACAGATAGTGAAGCCATCCTCGGCTCCAGGGATTAATGACTCCTCGCACATTGAGAAATGTTTACCACTCGCCTGCGACCACTCCACTAGACGCACTAAGAGCTCTGTCAGTGAAACAATAACGCAGTCTGAAAAGCCCTCATAACTCAGAGCCTCTCCGCCTCTGTCTTTTAACCGGAGCTTTAATCAACGTTTATGACATCCTTTTGTCTCTTTATTGCCAATATATTTCCCAACCAATCCAAACATTATGCTCCCAGAGGAGCAGACTATTAAGGTTGGAAAGAGCCGATACAGTTTGGGTCAGTGACCCACACTAAAGCAGATTTGATCTATATTATACTAAACCTTTTATTATTATGCCTTTGTGCAATGCTTTTGAGTAAGATCACCTTGGGATGACTAGCACCACTGAGGATGCTTTGTAGCAGCAGGTGCAAAAGGTGAAGGCGGCTAAATGAAATAAAAAGGCATTGTGCAGGTTTTCAATTTCTAAACAAAATATTAAACACCTTCAGAAATATTTTAAATCAATTTAAAGATGGAAAGCAGGTGTTTAAATAAATGGAAACATACTGTAAAACATTGTTTCCTGCTCTCCCCACATTTAAGCAGAGATGAATGTGCCTGCAGGGACTGAAGTGTGAACTTAACGGCATTCAAATTTACATCACCTCAGCAAAACAGGTAAAATGACAATTTAAAATAATAGTACATTCAGGGTTTTTTGTTGTTGTTGTCTTCATTTCTAACAAACATCCTTTCTTATCCAAAGTGTTAAGCTGCATGAACACTGTGTTAAAAAAGAAATGAAACAACACAGAATAATGTTCTGTATCGTAGGCAACTGGACTTAACTTAATCAAGGGCTTAATTACTGCCAGATCCCGCAACTCCCTCCCGTTACTTAGAATTGAAGAAGCCTTTTGGATGAGAGGTGAAACGTCTTTGAGAAACTGAAACAAGTCTGTTCGCTTACGATACAGCACTTAGAATTACCACGACCTGGCTGACTGAGAACCTTCATCAACGCGATACAGAATATTTTTTTCCTTTCTGCAGTTCCCGGAGTATATTCTTCATCCTCCTCCTCACAAACTGCACGTACATCTCCCAATTGCCCATATTAATATGGATGAGTACAAAAGTAGTGTCTGAGAAATTCTGAACAAATGTACATTATTCCTCCTCATTTTCAACAAGAAGTTTCCAGAGTGTGGAGGCAGTTCATCTTCATTCATTGTAATAGCATGTAAGCTGAAGGCTGATTTGATTTGCTGTAATGATTTCTATAGATGGTTTCACAAAGATAATAATGACTAAAGGTCTAATTATATGTGAATTCTGGGTAAACTGAGATTCTTTGCAAACCAAAGACCTAAACATTCTTAAACATGAAGCTGCCATTCTACGCCTACTTTAAGACAAAAAATGTCAGGGACTGGAGTCCTGTGGTGACTCACCTGGTGGAGCGTGTGCTCCATGTAGGCTGTGGGTCCTTGGCAGCGGCCTGGGTTTTGTTCCGACCGGCAGCCCTCTGTCCCCCTTTCCTCTCATAATCTCCAGCTGTCTCTACTGCAATAAAGGCACAAAGAAGCTGCAAAAAATAACTCAAAATTCTCATGGGATGAGGATAATGTGGCAAATCTTAACTAATATATCTTTACAAAACCAGTTCTCTGGCAGACTTATTGGTGTCATTTAGTTTCTGAACTTCAGAGAAGGATGTTAGAGCTGTTGACGGGTTGATGATCCGGAGATGCTGCATGAAGAGTCAGACCACCATAGTATAACATTGTTGACATCCTTTTTCAAAGACGGTGTTGGCTGTGAAAAAAAGCGCACTAAATAATCCATTATGCTCTGCTATCGTGTTGAAGACAAAGCATCAAAGAAAGATACAGCCATAAAGTCCTTACAATTACCTACTGGGTTGTGGGATTGATTTGGAATTTAACTTCATCATAGGAATAAGGAACTGTGTATATGTTTAGACTTATATCTTTTTGAAAAGAATGGTCGACTGATTAAAGGTTTGCAAAGCACTTATGAAGGGGAGACTTGGCTCCTGGGACACCAAACATCGCTGTAGTGTTATGGTGGAACTGAGAGCCTAATTCAACAAAACATATGTGCTGGGAGGTTCCCAGTAGATAACCCCGGTGACATTCCTGCACTCAAACACTCAACCCTGTAACATTTACATTAGGTGGCTGGTGAATGATGCTGCCTGTGTGATGACTCTTTAGATTTATAACAGAGGAGGGTGATCTCCTCTGTGCTCTGCATTGTGGGTGAGTACATCATTCATTTGGCATCTGGACTGGGCTTCTGTGTGCGCTCAAACTGGATTATTAAGGTCATTTGTAAAATCAATTACAAATGTTTTGTGGCTCGGGTTTGAAAAAGTGTCATAAAACATGGATGATAATAAAAACTCTGTAGCTTGTATTTTTCTAATTTATATAACAGCATTGCATGAATAATGTTTTGGATTCATTTGTAGAGCATTTTATTTATTGTGTTGTGTTTTTCTTTACAATTTACCTTAGTCAGGAGAACCTTTTGTTTTATTAATTTGCTACAAAACAGTTATCAATTAACAAACACATTGATGAATTAAGCTTTAAATAAATTGGGGGAGTTTTGTAGCAGGTAAGCCTCTGCTTCTACTATGTTTTGAGACGATTTAACTGTGCATTATATGTACAGAAAAGTTGTATAATTGTACGTAAATTGGAATAAGTCTCTACTGGGTGTGAATTTTGAGACACCAGTAGAACTTGGGTGTCTCTCATTACTGTTACTGGAGGGCATATAACTACTGAACAGTGATCAAATGATCTTGTCGGTGAGCTCAGACTTATATTTCACATTAGGGCAACAGGGTTTAGTTACCAGCAAAGTGTGAAATGTGACTTTTGCTGCATGTGTTACTACATTGGGTTAAACAACCTCTTCAGTAAATCTCCACCACTGAAACTCACAAATCCGTCTATTACCTCATCTACATTTATGGGTTGTAACAAATTGAAGAGTAATGATTTGATGTAGTTACGCTCGTCAGGCACAGCCATCAATAAATAATTGTGGGTAGGTAATGCGTGCATTTCAAAATGAAAGCCATCAGCTTCCTCAAACAAGAGGCAGTGTGTGATGTCATGTTTTCAAAGTAACAACCCACAGATTTCTCAGGCTTTAGTGGAACAAGTTTTCTGAAAATGGGCTGATCCCACTGGTGACCATTACACCATCACCAGGCACAAATTCAAGGTTACTGCACAGTCAATAAATGCAAAATATTTGATAGAAAAGGACAAAGTTAAAGACAGTATATCACATAACTGTAATTTCACATTTTCAAAATTTGATTGCTTTGATTTTATATTTCTATAGATGCACACAAGATTAATATTTACTGTTTACCGGCGATACATAACCTTACCATCAGTTATTGTCTACAGACCTTCCACTTTGTCTTCAAATGACTGTATGATACCCTCTCTTCCACTGAAAACAGATAAAGGAAGAGCAAGTTCATATTTTATAAAAAAAAAAAAATGAAATATTTAATATCTGTAGCACAAAGTTAAATCTACACACACAAAGCTGCAGTTGTTTACTTTCTGTGGCCTCAAAATACCCTTGATAGTTTGGATTGGTGTTAGACTCCAATCTGACTGCACAGAAGAGTGACTCTTATTTATCCACTGACCAACACTGCCACACTGTGGCCATAAGAAGCCTTTCAACTACTTGTTGATCCAATTTGTGAGCCATGACACAACCGACCTTAATCACGAAAATCTTTTTTTTTTCTTTTTCAAAGAAAGGATTCAGCTGGTGGTTTGAGGGAATGTTGTTGATTATCTACAGACAGTCCCTCTTTCTCCCCCATCCAACCAACTGTACACAAATCACATGCATCAAGTTAGACAAGTTTTTTAAAAACACAATTTCCCCTCAAAACTTTAGAAATAAAATTCAAAGTACTTCATAGTTACCTAAGTATATTTCATTGGAAAACTGGCTTTAAAAAAAAATTGGATACATTGTCTATTCTTTTTATTATTATTACTATGGATCAAAATAATGATAATAATAATATTAAAATATTATATAGCTTCAGTTTATTTGTTATTATAATAAATCCACTACTTTTGTTGAGGAAAATGCCCTAAAGACAACACAGTCATTTAATATGTTTACAAAATGTACACTGTAATAATATGAACAATATTCTATATTCTATCATCACAGTGGCTTAATAAAGCAGCTAAAGTGTCTTCAAAGGAGCATTTAGAGAATTAGACTACATAGAAGATATTTTGTTAACTGGTGATGAAATGTTTAGTTGATCTGTTGACTAATGCATTATTCAAATTGGTCAGTTAACTAAATCAACCTGATAAGGGAATTATTCCACCTGTGATAGTTGATTTATCATACCAAAGTCTGATATAGCCCACAGTAAGGTATCTATTATTTTACAGTTTCAGGTGTTGTTCACAGACACTTAACTTCACCTCCAATAAATACACATTTTTGATTTTAGGCTAGCTGCTACATGCGTTAAAGCGACACTATGTAGTTTTGGAGAAGAAATCCAAACTCAGATTTGTAATATTTACAATATTGATGAGATGATAATAATATAAACAAACAACTATTTTTTCTACATCACTGAATAAACAAGCTGTTCACAAAGGAAAATTCAGGTCCCCAGAACACTGTTTGAAGATCACAAGATGGCAGGGTCCGCCAAATATAAACAAAGCAAAACGGTATTAAGTCGTGTTACTCGTTGATCCAGTTTGTGATCCATGTCACAACTGACATTCATCACCTTTTTTTAGGTATAAAATAAAATCAGTCCTGAAGACCTTTCTGGTCTGGTTAGAAATTCTTCCTCAAAACTACAGGGTGCACCGTTTCAAAACACCAGTTTGGCCTCTATTGCTTGTTTTATTGTTCCAATTCTAAGATGAATCTTGATCTAGTGACATGAATTCAGATTTGTGTGAGTTGTGATGCATGTGGGCTAAATGTGTGGCTCTTTATATTACACGTCTTTGTAAAGAGGTCGTGCTTTTGTAATGAAAGCCAAGCCGACTTACTTCCGGCCTGTCTGTCGCTCTCCAGCTGGTTTGACGCAGCTCGGAGGAGTCACCGCACCGCTCCAGCTGTTGCCACCGCTGTCCGCCTGCTGTCTCCCCGCTGCTCGCTTCTCGCTGCTGCTGCTGCTGCCTGCCCTCATTTCCAATGCAGCAGCGACCATGACAGGCATCGCCGCTGCTTCTTTCTTTTCCAACGCTTGCAGGTTCGGGGGCTGCGGACTTCACTTCGACTCTCTGGCCGAGCTCATCGTGCACATCGAGGATAACCACATCGGTAAGCGCCCTGGTAATGAGCGCCGCAGCTAGCAATGGCCGAGGTTTGCAAGCTAGCAGGAGTGGCTAAGTTAGCGAGCTAGCAAGTTACTTCCTGCGTCCTGACAACCCTGTTGCTAGGTGGGGTGGCTGTTGATGCGTCGCTGTGGATGTTACAGTTCCGTGTTCGCCACCTGTAATCACGTATCGCCGCTGTGTCGGGGATTAGAAAGGTGTACCGGCCACAGAGCTGCACCGACACATCGACACAGACAGGAAGACAGTTTCTTTACGCTCCGTCGGCTCGCTCGTGCAACATTATCGCAGGAGGCCCCCGCGCTCAGCTGCCGCGGAAGCGTCATGAGTTCACTCACAGTGTGCACGAGCCGATGTAGGTACTGTCGTTGAGTATCGGCAGTTCACTTGTTCTGCTTGTTAGAAGAAGGCATCTTAAATTCTCTTTTATTGACCACTTCAACAACTGATGAGACATTTAACTTCACATCTCTCAACCCGTCATGAGAGCAGAGTTTTGTAAAGATGCAAGATGTATTTCCATAGCATGTACCTGTCTAAATCACCTTGTTGTTAGGCTATAGATCTGATACTAATCAACTGTCAATGTTGGGCCAGTTTTTAAATTAGCAGGTATATATATATATACCTCTTAAAGGTGCAATAGTACCATTTTTGGTTGAAAACATTCCAAACTTAACAGAATGTGAAGGAATACCGGTTTTGCAGTTACATTGTTTATGTGTTGTTTTTTTAAAGCATCATTAGCAAGCTGAGGAGCCATCCACGCTCGTCCCTGTCCAAAGCACGCATTCCCAGCAGAGTAAGCACTTCACTGGTGCACCAACTGCTAACTGCACGGCTAACTGAGCTAACTAGCTAATGGGAGCAGCAATTAGCATTGACCCTGGTGATATGCTGGCCCCTATTTGTTTTGAGGTGGAATTCAAACACAAATTGCACCTTTAACCATTCATTGTCTGTCAGCTGAAATATCATACACTGTGAAGATAATAATGGCTTTCAATCGTGTTTAGCCTTTGTTGTGTTGGTCTGTCCATGCACTGAAATGAGAATAGCTTTGAGCAAAAACTTTAGGTGGAAGAACTTTAGTGGAAGAAATTATCAATATTTTGAAAAGCAGTTTCTTGCCATGTCGTTTTAAAGGATACAGGCCACCCATAATCTGAGTATCTGAAAAAGTAAACACCGTGTTACCTACAACAGTAATGAATAGATTACACTTGACTGCATCATGATTAACACTAAAACAAGTGTAACACCATCATGCAGGAGAACAGTGCAACTTTATCATATTGATACTATATTGCGTTTGAAAATCATGTCCAGTCCCACGTCAGTGTCGGTCTGCCAACACCAGCACATAGCATGTTCCACGCTGTCATCCTCCTGACTGCACATCAAATCCCACCATAGTCAACAGCGCCACCTCTAGTTCATGCGAGGCAAGACAATAACAAGAATTACCTGTAGGTGGAGATGGAAACTCATTATGAAACTGAAACATTTAACCCTCATTTACAATGAGGTTGTCTGATTGAGGAAATGTAACCACTGCTGTTTGAGTAATTGATGCGACAACAGATTTTCTTCACTGCAGCAATTTTGGCGTGAAACAGCCATTAAGCACAGGTGTTACTTGTGACATCGATGGAGGTTTGGCTCTGTTTAGGCACAGCGCATTAGCTAATGTGATTAGTAACACCTGTATTTAAAAATCACTTTAGTTTGTGAAATATCCAACATGTTGTGTCGTATTTAAGCAGAAAGAAACTGAAGCAATGAATGTGCTATACAAAGCACTTTGTCATTGTGTCCTCTGTGTGCACAGGTGAAGAAAATGTTTTTATTAAGTTGAGTGATATGTAAAATAAAAGCGTGGACTTTATATGAGTACCTCATTTTAGGGTTTTTGATTTCATTTCCAGCTGGTGCTTAGTGCCACAGGCCAACATGTTTATAGCCTCTTTTCACTTTATTAAAAAATACCTACAAAAGAAAATCAAAGCAGCAAATCAGTATTAAAAGAAATATATGTCACTTTATTATTTTACTTATTTATTATCCATACTTTATTGCTATATTTACAAAAGGTTAGTAAGTGCATTTGGTTTTATTTGACATGTATTTCACATCATATTATCAGGAACATTACATTTTTGTTAAGTGTTAAAACATTTATATCGTTAAAGCTTGATCTAGGAAGTGAAATTCCCCTCCTCCTACTTGGACACTCTTTTAGTTCCTACATCTGTTTCCCAATCTAATATTTCAGACTCTTATTATTGAAGCTGACAAGGCACAGCTGTCTCTGTTGTTCTTGTTTGTTGCTTGACTGGCTTTAATATCCTCTGCCCTCTGATTGTGTGCTGTGCATGTGTCCGAGGTGTTAGCCTTAGAAAAAAATGCCTCCAAATGACTTATTGGGGAATAATGAGGCAATTAGTTGGCCCAGAGTGGAAAAACTTTGCTGCCCCCCTCCTTTGTCCGCTGGCCTGTGCCCACTCTGAGAAGTGCGAAATCTTGCGCGTTGTGCCAAGTGCCTGTGAAGCATAATTACAGAGAGAGTGCTTGATTTGGCCTGTCTTCCTCCTCATCTGGTGGCCTGCTGCTTAAAGCACATTCTCCTTTATAATTAGGCGCCTGGAAAACAAGCGCACATTCTTGTCCCCATTTTCCCCAGCCGACCTGCCGGTCAGCTCTGTGGACAAGAGGTGGCGCTGCTCTGCTGTTGGTTGAGGTTGCTTTTCTTGAGATGCCTGGTCTGAACAGTAACAGTATGTGGTGGATATTAAAGGCCAAAACTTGCCTCCTCTGCTCATTTAACAATAGAGGTGCAAGAATAAGTCGAGTTAGAGAAAGTTCTTCGCCAACTGTTTTCAACCGATAAATCTTTTCAGTAATATTTCATCAAAAAAGTCAAACATTTGCTGGTTCCAGCTTCTGAAATGTAAAGATTTGCTGCTTTTCTTTGAGCGTTGGTTGGACAAATGTCTCTTTGGGATCTAGGAAATTGTGATGAGCAATTTTCAATTTTTTTTCTCCCCATTTGTTAGACCAAACAATTACCATAATCGATTAATTCTGAAAAAAATGGCAGATTTATGTATAATATAAATGATTGTAAGTTGTAGCCCTGTTTAACAACTATTGTGTCAAGCAGTGACCGGCTTAAATAGCAGTGCTTTAGTAAATGAAAACATATTGATAAAAATTATATATGTTAAATTGAGATAAATAATCCTGAAGTTAAGGGAAGCTTATCCTTGAATATTTCACGATCCTTCCAGTCTACTTTTGTGCACTGCAGTACTTGAAGGGAATTAGCACAGCTACTTTGATGTTTAAGAAACCTCAAGACTTTTCTTAAATGACTTAAGTTTGAATCTTATTAAACAAATCTCAGATAAAGTGTACAGAATAATTTCCAGCCCACATCAACAAAGCAAACTCTGAATAAATCTGTCATTGTTCCTCCACCGTCCTCACAGCAGATTCAAGTTGACAATGTGAGTGTTGGGTGGTCCCTTTAGACCTTTGTGAACAAATTCAGCTAACTTTAAGAGAGCAGATGCTAATGAGCCCCAGAAAACACCAGCGAGAGCAGAGGAAGGTTTTAACACTGAGCCTAAGTCATATTAAGCTTGAAAGATCTCCTCAGTGGTCTGGTGTTCTTGTGCGGCATGAAAAAATTGCTCATGCTGAGCCACTGAAATGTTTACTTTGTCACTGCGCGACCAGGCCACTGTAGACCAGGAGCAAATAGCGACCATGTTATTTAAACCTGTGTGTGTGTGTGTGTGTGTGTGTGTGTGTGTGTGTGCTGCTGGGGCCTGAAGTGTCCAGGCTTGGTAACAATGCATCTGTTTGTTGCCAATTCTCACTGGAGGCTCATTTAGTAGATTTTGGTATGTACACCCCCCCCCGCAAAAAAAATCTGCACGGAAGTAATAAATTTGGGAAGCAGTAACTAGTTCCCTGATCTGTGCACCTGGTGGGCCCTAATTACATTTCCCCATCCCCCGACACCGCTGCTCCTGTTCCTGTGTGGTGACTGCGACGTGAGGGGCTCCTGTACTCGATGAAACATCCCTCGCAGGAGATAATGTACAGCTTGTGTTGACGTTACGCAATGTGGGCGTGCAGTTCGTTGCAGAGAAAAATGGAATTTATTGTGAAAGATTTTGTTCGATGCATTAACGGATGATGATGAACATTAAGCCACGATCCAGCATGCTGTAGATATGAGGATTCTTCCTTTACTACAGCTGCATACCTGTCTGTAAAAACAGTTTGATTGAACCTAGGATGTTTCATTTATTGGCAATTTGACACCCCTCTTGACTTAACTGGTATGGATTTGAGCAGAAGTGTTTGAGAAGTGTCTCTTGGATTTTTCAATCTTCCGAAAGAGCACAGATTTCCTGCAATTTTAACACGAACACGGTCAAATTCAAAATATGATAAATGTCAGTCTAAAAACTATAAAAATGAATCCATTAGACAACTAAACCCATAGTATGTCAAGATTGCTGCTAAGGATAATGGGAGTTGTCTTCATTGTTATACAACCATCATTGCCAATACAAATCTGTCTGATGTAACTCAGGCAGAAATGTGCACAGACGAGATGTTTTAAGCCTTAAAACGTCTCGTCTGTGCACATTTCTCAAAGAGCTAGGAAGGAAGTCAGTAACAAGTCTAAACCTTAAAATTTAAGGTTTAGACTTGTTACTGACTTCCCTCCTAGCTCTTTGAGATATCATCTGTTATTCCCTGGATTATTATAGCAGGAGGAGACCAAATGAAATGCAACATTATATTGAACAAGATGACTGATTTCTCTGGTCCTGTTTAAAAACACAGCACGTGTAGATGTTAATGTGGAAATGTAACATATATCTTTAATAGATTGTTCAATGGACAGAAAGTTAGGCTTCAACTGTTTTAATAATGACAAAGCAAGCACAAATGAAATTCGATTTGTTTAAATTTGTTTATTTTCTTTATTTAAAGCAAGAAAATCAATCAATGACGATTTTTCTCGTCAGATTAAAATTTCTAATGTGCACCTTTAATATGTAGTTTTTAGGTTTTGAGTTGTTGACACATTAAATCATCTGGTCATCTGTCTGAGAAACTAAACATTTTGGGAAATTGTAGTCATTTAATCACTTAATGGAGAATATAATCAGCAGATTAATCTAAAATGAAAATAATTGTTAGTTGCAGCCCTTGTGCGAATCACTAAACTGAGAATCCACATGTTTGCAATGAGCAGCAATGTGTGTTTACTTCTGTGTTTGCACAAACATGTCTTTGTAGAGATGTGTGTGACTCCGTGCATCTGTAGATGTTTAAGCTGCTGTCTGTGCTAAACGTATTTATAATGGATCATTTTAACCTCCCCGTGTTTTTTTCAGTAACCCGCAAAGGCAGCTTACACATGGAGCTTGACTCCGTTTCATTTCCTCCTCAGAGGTCACATCATAATGAATTACCTGTGCCACCACTCCTGGTAATGTCCCCCGCTGCTCAGAGCCGCCATAAACATGTCACCATAATGCTCAGCACTCTGCTCTACCCCACAGTGCATTTGGCCATGAGGGTGGATGGGAGAGCCAGACACCGGTGGAAATGAGAGAGGGAGCTGTGCGTCTGGTGTGTGTGTGTGTGTGTGTGTGTGTGTGTGTGTGTGTGTGTGTGTGTGTGTGTGTGTGTGTGTGTGTGTGAGAGAGGGTCGTGGAGGCCGTTATTAGAGGGCAGCAGGCGTCACTTCCCCCGTTGCCTTAGGAAGGTTTGTTGTGTGATCGTCTCTTGGTTTCCTGTGGCGGGCCGTCATAGGGGCCCTAATGAGAACATGTTATTGCATCATGTTTTCTGCCCTCATACACTGCAGCTACTGACTCGGGCAGTCGAAGTTCCCATACAAATGCTACACATACAGACACCAACAATCGGCACAGGCGATGCTTCATATATGTCGTATATATATCGTCAAGGTTTGTGTTATCTTGAGGCTAAGCAGATTTGTTGTAATTAGAAATCTCTGGGGCCATTACGTTCTAGTCTAGTGTGTAAGATTTGTGGCAACTGGGAGGCTGAAATGGAATATAATTTAGTTTTCATTCCCTTAGAATTAGTTCATCTTCAAAATGCTGGATGGAAACTCTCAGACTGAGTATAGTTTCACCAAGTGTTTTTTTAATTACTTGAAGCAGTTTTTTGATTTTCTGAATGAAATATGTTTAATCTGCTGTATGACTTTAAAAAGAGCCAATATCTCCTTTTAACCTCTGCTATATCTTTGTTATGTTTTGCTACTTTTGTGTCTTTTTGGCTTTCTAACAAAGCTTGCATTGTCGATGATAGAAGTATGTACTGTTTTTCTCCTGTGGAGCACAATGGACTTTAAATTTTGTTTTGCCACCAGTTTTGTAAAATGACAAATAAATGAACCCTTCACCTTGTACATGACATTGTACCTTAAATGAATCACTGTACCTTTTACAAAACTATCACTGGTGCTTACAGGAACTGATTGTTTGCCTCTGGACCCAGTGCTGCTGAATAAATAAATCCCCCTTTTTGTTTCCCAGAAGGCTTCTAATAGTCGGCCACCAAGGTGGACCACCTGTGTAGTTTGATTAGAGAGGTTCCCATCTCTATTTGAGGTGCCTTCATTCTGGTCCTTGACTGCTGGTGGCCCCGAAAGAATAGCAGGGTCTGCAGGGGACTGGCCCCTGCAGGCCTCTCTCTCCCCAGTCCCCACCTGAGGTGTGTGTGATTTACAGTGTGTGGGAACAGATTGATCCACTGCTGTTTGAGTGGTCCGTGAGCAGGCCGCCATACCACTCCTTGAAGCACATTAGGGATCTTAGGAGGGATTTCTTGTGCACTCACGCACACGCATACCAGCCCACAGCGCTCAGAATGTTCTCCACACTGCCTCCAGCCTTTGGCTGGGGAATAGTGCCATTATGAATGTGTCTTTCCTACTCTGTGTTTCCATGACTTTGGCTGGAGAGTAGAGAGAGGTGTGCTGTCCTTCTCACTGGGGATAAATCCGCTGTTAATGAAACACTTGCTCACGACTGAGGCCTTGAGAGAAACCTCCTGAGCCTGAGGCGCTGAGGTTTAAGCTGTTCCTCAGGCCTACCTGCCAGTATCATAAAATTCTGCCACTATTTCATCGTCAACCAGGCGGCTCGGCCTTAACCGCTGAGTGGATGATGGCCTGTGTCATCGCTCTTGTGCACTTTTCAGTAAGACTGACATTGGTCTGTTGACTTAGATTTCTGTTTGATCTCTAAAATGTGTGCTTTCAAAATGTGGTTTTACTCGTCAATGGCAACTTTCACCTTCTTCTTGACATATTAAGCCAGAAGTATACTATTACACTATTAAATATGGAGAGTGCAGTCTGTGCTGTATGTGTCTTATATTGACGTTTGCATGTGCACAGGTGGGTGTCTGTACTTTCATTTTATACACTGTGTTGGTATTCCTACAAACAGTTTTTGGTTTCATCTACATTTCAATTTGCATAGATTTCTAATTATGGCTTCAACATGAATTGACATACTTGTGATTTGCTCCACCCAAAGAGAAGTTAAATTAATTTAAGACAGTTTCTTGTGACTAAATTGTAAAAAAGTATTAGAACTACAGTTAAGAATACATAATACACCAGTAAATAACCAATTTGTGTGTCTTGACTAGATGTGGGGATTTGAAATTCTTCAATCTGGTATCAGTAAATGACTTAAACAATACCATTTTGGATACTTTATTTTAGAGAATAATGTTTCCATTGTCTTCGCCACAGCACTTCCAAAAGGTTTTACTGTTAGTGCCAAGACAAACAGATTGCTTTCCATTTACTTCAGAGTAACTACCAACTACACAGGACAAAATGTGACTTTATTTATCCATTTAGCAAATAATGGTGACATGAAAGCAGATAAAAATGCCGCCAGACAGCCTTAATTTTCCTGGGAGACAGTGAAAGTGATCTTCAATCCTCAAACTACAAACTTCGAAAAACAAGTCTATTGCCAGTTTGATTAAAATCTAAGTCTAATAAGTAACATTTTCTATAATGACAGTCATTGATGATTGGTGGTACAGATGCATCCCAGTTGGCTCTCAAAAATGACTGACGTTTGATACCAAGCCGCAGTCACGTCTCCTCAGACACACCTTGAGAATACCTGTTCCCATTAAAGTGAAAACTAGATCATCTAATGGTGAGAGTGGATCACGTAATGGTGAAATCAGAATCATCAGAGAGTTCCATCAACATCTGATCCGTTCGTCTTTGGCACACCGGTCTCTCTGTCCAGCTGAAATTTAATGGAAATCTGTTTTTAGGTGTTTTGTCCTCGACAAACAAACACACAAACAGGAGTAAAAGACTGTGGAGGTACTAATAGAGCATGACTCAGCGTTTTATTACAGCCTCCAAAAGGTGTTGCTGAACAGGAAGACTTTAATTACACTATTTCATGTTTTGTATCATTGCCATGGTCATTTTCAAATTATATCCACTAGTACTGGACCGTTTCTTTTTTGCTTGCTGTTACACTTGCTTCTGACAGAGTCACTGTGACTCACGAAGGCATAATTTAAAATTAAATGTTACAAATAGCCTTAGGTGTGAGTGTTGTGCATAAATGAGCCTGTGGATGGAAACAAGCCATAGTTTTAACCACATGGGGGTAGCAGCCTTTCGCAGCTCTGTCAGAGGCAGACAGGGAGGCTCAGCTGGTAAGTGGTAGACACTGTTGTTTTATGGGGCATCTCTCTTCTCCCACATGGACGGCAGTGGGAAGCGAGCGTTTGAAGTCAGGCCCGCTTCACCTCAGGGTGTGGAGATTGGCTATTGTTGTACATTTAGCACCGCTGAGCAAGATGAATGTCTGGAGCACAGCATGGGAAAGCTCAGTATGTGTCAAGTGTGGTCATGTATGAGCAATGTGGTGTCTGCAGAGCACAGCTTTTCAAAATGTGCCATGGAAATTCAAAAAGAGAAGGCACTTAAGATGTTGAGCTCTCCTTCTCTATGAATTCAAATATAACAAGTGGACATAGACCTTTTTTATTTTATTTTTTATTTTTTCAAATGTATATGTTTGTGTTTAGCTGATATATACTGTATCTATCAATTTGGTTTTATCTTTGTTCTGTAAAGGGGTCACACGTAATAATAAGTCACCTTGAATTCATATTCCACCATATCACCAGATTGCTAACTGCCGCTAACTATAAACTATATTGTACGTATACATCCTGTAGCTACTGTAAACTTGTTAGCTCAGTTAGCCATGCACCTATCTGCATTACCAGGGGAGTGTTTGGAGGCCGCTCGGAGAAAGAGGTTTTCAGGCAAGCTAGCTAGTTAGCATTGGTACATCAGTAGATATCTCTTTATCACAAAACACAGATGTCTTTGACATAGCATCAAAACTAATAATTTTGGTTAGCTTTTGAATGTGTTGAAAAAAATGTTACCTTTAATGGTGCTATTCTTAAGAAATTTAGCCCAATCAAGAATCTAATCAAACTCACAAGAGAGTAAATATTCTGATGGGTTAGGGTTAGGGTTAGGGTTAGGCTTATTTTTCCCTGTACACATTCTGAATTCAAGTTTCTCTTTTGCCGGGCAAAGTCAAGCTGAACTACCTCGTTAACTTATTATTAAACACACCTCACTCAACAGAAACAAAGCCTTTTCTTACATATTGCACCTTTAAAACAAAGCTAATTAATGACAAAAAGGAAATACGTCAAGAGACCGGCTTCAGCTTAAAAAACTGTGGAGCTTCTCCAGGAACACTAAACTAAACAGTGACTGTCGTCTAGACAGTGGTGCATGACATCATGTTTTAACTAATTGTACTGCATATTGCACAATATCCTGCATTTTGATTATTTTTACTCGATAGTTTTTATGAGCTTTTACCCGTCGAGTCAGCTGTGCATGCATGCTCTTGGACAACCAGCCTCCTCAAATTCATGCACCCACATTCATACCTAGGTCTCACCCAATTTAGCCACAGTCCTCTACTGTTTGCCGCTGAGTGTGCTGGGCACACGGATATAGTTTTTTTTTTTTTTTAAGCAGTAGATCGCAAAGGTTCAGTCACAAGTATACATCTGTCATCTTCAACAACATCCAAAGATACAAACATAGTTCAATATTCATACTGAAAAGTTTATTTTTACAGATGTACGATAACAGACACGCAATGAGGCCTTGTAATGATGATGGCGAAAGGTAAACATAAACAGTAAATAGGTGCTGCGTCTTATTTTGGTAATCTGATACAAGAGATTTAAAATGTTTCACTCAAATTTAAAAGCTCTGTTGTGTATTAGTCGTCTGTATTTGCTGTAAATCTGACAGCAAGGTATGCACTGATTATGTTTCAACCACGTATTTCGATGTTGACCATATGACAACATTTGGCATTGTTTACAGTTAAAGCATCTGCCTAATTCCTCCTACTTCCTGCCTCTGTCATCTGCTCAGACACAGATCCTCGTCTTCTGGAGAAGCAGGAGCAGCAGCAGCCAACATATGTTGCCCTCAGCTACATCAACAGGTAAAGAAATGTCATTTTTTATGGAAAGAGAAAATATTTGCATTATAGGAGACGTTATGCTCTTTTACAAGTTCATAGCTTTACTTTTGGTTTACTACTAGAATAAGTTTACATGATTTAATGCTCAAAAAACACATACATTTTCTCATACTGTCCACTGCTGCAGCACTGTTTTTCCCTCTGTCTGAAACGCTGCTGTCTCTTTAACACCCAGTCTGCTCTTATTGGTCAGCGCACACATGCCTGACCCAGCATCGCAAAACTAGCTGCTAGGCGTAAATTATGCAGATATTTGTCTCTGTGACATTGTGTGATATCTGTGGGAGAGAGGAGTTTCTGTTGATGTGGGCTTTTTAACTTTGAAGACCTTTTACATGCACAAGAACATACTGTATGTAAAACACTGGAGGAAAAGTAAAAAACTAAAAAGCATAACAGGTCTCCTTTCACTAAATGATAACTAAATCTACTTATAAATCTGACATTATTATGACATTAATGTTAATGTTTTTAATCTTTGTCCTTGTAAAGATTCACATACCTCCACATCAGTTAGTATTACTATCTCCTACTCCTATGCAGTGTTTGCCTCTGTGAGCTTCTACCAGCAGTTTCAAATGTCATCTGGTGGATTGCTTGGATGAATTACTTCAGTATTTGGTAGCAGGGTTTTTTTTTATTGGCCTAGGTTCATCCCAGTCCTCTTTGATATGGTGCTTGAATAGTGGTTTCAGTGGCAACAAGCCAGTGTACAAGAAGGTCTGCCGCTGTCTCCCGGCCTTCACAAGCACATCTTAATGTGGTTATCTTTTAATTTGTTAATTCCACTTTTGCTTTAACAATGTCTATGTTAACATTTCATTTTTATGATACACATTTACCAAAGATTTAACTATCCACCATAAACCCTGGTGTTCTTTTGATGGGAAAAGAGCCAATGATATTTTCCAAACATGTCTTGTTGCAAAGCTTCAGTAGCAGCAACATCAGTGAGGTTCCACAGAAGTACATCGGATAAGATGACATAAGCTGACCAGTCATCCATCCCGTGATTACAGGTTTATGACAGATGCTGCACGGCGAGAGCACGAGGCCGTGAAGAAGAAGGTGCAGCCCAAGTTGTCTCTGTCTCTGACAGGCAATCTGTGCCGCAGCAGTGTTTCCACTCCGCCTCGCCACACCAGTGGAAACCTCACCCCTCCTGTCACCCCACCCATCACCCCGTCCTCTTCCTTCCGCAGCAGTACACCAACAGGTACATAACCACACTTCACACACTCAACTCTCCAGTTAGATGTCCAGAACTTAGTGACGGCTGGCAGTGAAATACATGTTATCTATTGTTAACAAAGCAAAGAGCAGAGGGGTCATTAAAGTGTATTTACAGGTCTTGGGGAATACTTTGGCATATGAGAAAAAAATAGCACAAAGCTGCATTTAATTGCAATCCAGTGATGTCACTCAGTGGCTGAGTGGCATTGTGGGTAATGTTGGTGCCAGGTTTTGAAAAGGAAGACGAATGTGGTGAAATAAAATAGGCAAATTCTCTGGTTCGGCTGTATCAAGTTTGGTCATTTGTTTATAAACTGCCCACAAGGAGTACACTATTAGAACAGTGGACAGCTTTTGCAACCGGGAAACTTCATTACCCACAATGCAACTTAATGGCAGCTATAATCCTTATAATAACCCCATTTTTCAACAGCAAACAAGTTTATTCGTATACACCCCATCATTTTCACCCCCTTTTTCACTCTTCGAATGATAGGACATTGATTGATATGTCATGTTCATATTTTGCTATTCAACAGCATTCAGACTGCACAGTAAAAAAAAAAACTGTTCTCATAGTCCAGCTGACTTGTCTCATTCACCAGTCTTCATTATGTTTTAGCTCTTTTTCTTGTAATATTTTCCCATGTGCTTGTTTATGTAAAACATGCACCCTTTAACATTCTGTTTTGTTTTTAGCTGTTGTGGTTTTGCAGCCAGTCTTCAGCCATAACATCCTTAATTAATTAAAGAAATTGCAGTTTGTTGACCTCAATAAAATGCATACATTCTTTCCCACGACTGGCATATTTCAGTCTTCCTGGAATTCTGGGCACTGTGACACATGATGCAGAGATTATGGGAACACTAGCCCAAAGCACACGTTGAGAACAGTCCACACTTGTCAGCCCGAAGGCTTAAAGGCCGGGATTTCACCACCAGAGATTAGTCACGAAGAGTGCATAAATCAGAGTGTCGGCTCGCTTAATGGCATGTCTGCCAGTGACGCCCCGAGTCAATTACTGTTCTACTTTCTGTCTTTCACCTCTCACAGGTAGCGAGTGTGACGAGGAGGAGGTAGACTTTGAGGAGTCTGACAGTGATGAGTCGTGGACCACAGAGAGCGCCATCAGCTCCGAGTCCATCCTCAGTTCTATGTGCATGAACGGAGGAGACGAGAAGCCTTTCGCTTGCCCTGTGCCAGGCTGTAAAAAGAGATACAAGGTAGGCAAATATCCTATAAGATTAAACATAATGTAAATGTAATATAATGTAGTGTGAGATATTTTTTTTCCTAGTAAAAACCTGAGATATTAGAAGTACCAAGAAGAAAATGTGTGAATTTTTGGCTCACAGAAATACCCAAAACTGGATTCTCTGACGCTGACAAAGGAAAATCAGTTCTTAGTTGGGCATTACAGCATGTCAACATGCATACATCTAGTCCAGCGCAGTGATGTGGAGTTTTACAGCATTTTCCATTCACATCTGGCATGTGTGGTTGGGATAAATTATGTGCAGCTTGAGAAAATTGCATTGCTGACGTGAATGACAGGGTTATGGGCGATGACTTAGTCTGAGGCAACAGGCAGCATTAGGCATCTGTTTAGGGGCAGAACAGGATAGATTTGTAACAAGAGTGCATTTTAATTTCTCCTCTCTATAGTTCATGTCAACCGGAAAAACTGTAAAATACGGCCAGAATTGAAATTGAAAAAAAAAATCAAATTAACTATGTTGATTGAGAAGAATGTGAAGAAACAACAGTGCGTCTATGTGTTGTGTCACAGAGACGTCTACTGAAGTTAGCATGCTAGCCAGCTCGCCCTGGCCCGTCCTGTCTCGTTATACCGCTCGGCACCGCAACAGGCTACATTTCACTAGCTTTCAGTGTAATAAATGAACAAAATAACCTCGCAAAATGTAAATAAAGGAAATGCTCATATCTGTTTTGATTGCCAAACAGAAAAATACGAACGAACACCTTTCAAGTCTTTGTTTCGTCAAACTAATATGAGCTTAATTGCCTTGTTAACTCATCGTAAAAGACACTTCATTCCAACTCGACATAAACAAAATAAAACTCACCAAAACAGTCTTTCTTTTGCTTTCCACAATCACGTCTGGTTCGGTTTTTAAAAAAAATCCTCTGTTCACCGAGTAAGATGTAGGATGCTAGTGCCCGACTCTCTCTCCCCTGGCGCCAAATGCCTCCCCTGACCCCGCCTGAATCGGTCCTGGTCAGAACCAAAGTAGCCGCGCTCACTCTCAGGCTGCTAAACCCGGTTTAGCTGTGCGAAGTTGCCCCTGGTGATTGTGATCCGAGGTTGTGGTCCTGGCAAAGTCTGGCACAAATGGTTCCACAGCCAACTGATCCATGAGCTAATTAGCTAATGGTAGCTAGCCACAGCCAAGGATAGGTAGGAAACAGCTCTGGTGATATGTTGCCCCTTTTTGAAGCCACCATTGGATTCTGGTCATATCCTACCAGTGACACCTTCAAAGGTGAAATATATAATTAAAAAAATGTTTAAAACGTTCCAAAATGAACAGAATACGAAAGAAACAACAGTGTTGATGTTATGTCAAGGACGTCAATATAGCGTGCTGTAGAGATATCTTCTGAAGTTAGCATGCTAACTACTCACTTTGTTCCGAAAGTAAACAACACCAACACAATCTGTTGCACAGAACTCCTGTTCAAGCAGAGTCAGCTAGCAGGAGCATTAGCTGCATGGCTAACTGAGCCAACTAACAGCAGCTACAGTTACAGTTTGCATTTACTCTGGTGATATTCTTCCCCTCTGTTTGTTTGGCGAGTTTGAGAGGTGGTCAACTCTTGCATATTGCACCATTAAGTATGTGTGTAAGAGACCATGTAAGTTGTAGGAAGCTCTGTCGTACCTCTTACTCGTGTAGTAACATGTTGGAGGTGGACGTGGAAAACAATGTCCTCTCTGTTGCCTCATTACAGAATGTGAACGGAATCAAGTATCATGCCAAGAACGGCCATCGAACCCAGATAAGGGTGCGCAAACCCTTCAAGTGCCGGTGTGGGAAGAGCTACAAAACATCTCAGGGTCTCCGCCACCACACCATCAACTTCCACCCACCCATCTCTACTGACATCATCCGCAAGATGCAGCAGTAGAGAGCGGAGTGAGCGACCAGCAGTCTCTTTCGGGCTACTCTCCCAAACATCTGAACACCACCATCACCAGCTGTTTCTCACTCCACCCCCCCTTCCTCTCACCCTCACGGCCCCTTCTCCTTCTCTTGTCCCACTTTGTAATGACACTATTTTTGATTGCATGGTATAAATGTGTTATTACTCATCTTTAGTTTTTATTCAGAATGCTGAATCTTTAGGTAGTTCACAGTTTTGTATTTTGCACATTTAAGCTATCAGTTATCTATTTGACTTTATTTTAGTTTTGACATATGCTGCTCGTTGATGATGAGGGCATGTTTTAGACAAGAGGAAGGCCACACCGAGTCACAAGCGGCCTTGCATGTACAACAGGGAATCCTGCTTTAAAAGCTGCGTGAAGCCGGAGGAACTTTTTTGGGAGAAAGGAGCCACCAACACCTTCCCTCTGTTTCATTTGAGTCTAAAGATGTGACAGAGGAAAATGAAAAGAAAGAAAAATCTGAATGTTTGTGGTCTAACAAGAAATCCAAGCCGACAAAAGTTTCATCCTCAATCATTTGACGTTTATAATCAGTTGTTGGTACTTTTCCTTTCATATCACAAGTATTTGAAACCTTTTTTTAAAATCAGTTTTACTGCAAACACTTGTGTGTGAGCACCAAAGGATGATCTCAGGTGACGTTTGCAAGCATTTCAACACCACAATCCTGCCCAAGTGTCTGATAGTATTTTTTCCATGGGATCATGGGAACTCTGCGTGCCATTGTTACTAATGTTCCCGGTCACTTTCCTGAAGATTCAAGCAGTTTTCTCGCGCTATTTTACAGTGAGGGATTGAAGCACTTTTTGTAACAAGTGGCCAACAAATCAGCAATTTTTTTGCCAATAACTCGTTTGTGGTGTACGTGCAGTAGATACCAAAACGAGGCGAAAGGCCTCCAGAGAAGAAGTTTGCGTCGCTCCAGTGGGAAGATGTACACCAAACCTGAGGTGTTTCTGTGAGATTTCTGTATGTACAGTAGTTGCCTTGAATTGTAAACCATTCCAATCAGTACAGATCTTTGTATGGCTTTGTTTTGACGTTTCAGACAAATTCATCTGAATGCAGACTGCTGAGTCCAGACAGAGACTCAGCTGTCTTATGAAACCATGTGATTGTCCTTTTCACGGATAGTAGAAAACAGGGCTGACAGTAGCCATGTACTCAGCACATTTACGTTCTCACAGTCCTGTTGTTAGACTGTGAAGGAAACACGTGCGGCTCCTTCTTTGTGCCAATAAAAAAATGTAATGTCAGTTGAGGGTCAGTTGTAGAACAGCATTTAAAGGGTAACTCCAATCAATTCTACACATTAACGTGTGTTTAGGGGCACTACAGCATATGTAAAAAAAAAAAAAAAAAAAATAGTATTACAAAGCCTTTTGTTGCTCAAAGGCATGCTGCATTGTGATTAATGTAGGCTCTAGGTTTTGAAAAGCAATAGCATAGCACTCCTATAACATTGTTGGACAGTTTAAAAAACAAAGTTAAATTGGTACAACAGAACCAGAGATACTACCTCTGTTATTCCACTCTTCCTTTTCAAAAGTTGGTGCTTATGTTAAACGCAATGCATCTTAGCCACTGAGTGACATCACTGAAGACAATTTATCAGATTACATGCAGCTTCCTTTAAAGCCACAAAAGGCTTTATACTACTTTTTCACATATGCAGCAGTACTCTCCAAGAACTGTTAACGCAAAGTGATGTATAAAATTAGTGGTGACATCCTTAAATCCCTGAAATAGTGAACCCCAGATCATAAAATACCACAAGGTTGGGGATTTGCCAACATTGAGCCATTAGGTGACATCTTCACTGCATGGATGTAACTGAAGTCAAATGGAGAATTGTGACAGTATTGTACTGCCAGTGTGGAGGAAAGTCTTTGATATAGTGTACAGTGAATGTATTGTTCTGTGTTAAGTGCATTAAATTATATTTTCATATGTTTCTGGAGTTTAAAAAAAAACAAAAAACAACAATAGTATAATGTGTATAAATCAGAGGTTGTTTGGAGAAACTAATGGTGATGTACTGTATTTCTTCAAAAAGCTGCTTCATGTAAACTTTTGTTACAGTAAGAATAAAAATTCCTGACGTGTCTCACGACTCCTGTTATTGACCAGCATTGTTCTGAATACATATTAAGAACAGAAAAGCCATTTCCCAGAGAAAACATTGCTCATGAAACACCTCGTCACCATGTCTCACCTTTGCATTGATCAAAATTGACAAACCAGAGCAGTCTGGATATTCTATTTGTGTATTGTAGACAGAGGCAGAATACACTGAACAGGATGAGAAAACTGATGTTTTTTGGGCTCTAAATAATACCAAAATATAAAATACACAGGTGAAAATTAGCTTAGCATGTGCTCTTTAAACACGCTGGTATCAGATTGCTGCTCGTTATCAGCCACCACACGAAGAAAAATATATTGTTCCATCTCCATTAACAACTGGACATGATTCAGTTTTTTAAACTGACTTTATTAGCTCATATTAGATACATGAAACTCACTTAACAAATGAAATATTTCTATGAATGAAATAACTTAATGCTGTAAAAGAGAAGAACGAAAAGAGGGAATTGAACATAAGCTCAGCATGCACTGATTAGCTGATGATATGAAGGTTCTAAAGAATCCTGACACAAAAACTCCAATTAAATAATTAAAATCAAGAACAAAGGAAACCTAACGTAACACAAATCTATCATACACAAAGACATAATCAAGGCTTTCACAATATCATTGGCTTTAATTATTCTAAAATAGATGATCTGATGATAAACTGTATAATCATGTCTGAATGTAATCAGTGAAGATATCTCCCTGACTGCATATAGTGCACCAAGGCTGCGGTCTATAAAGAATGCGCAAATGACGTACGGTGATGTTTCAGGGGGGAACCATTTGGTTGGATGTTTTAAATGTAAGTTTGGTAAACACTTATCTCTTTCCCTGATTCGTTACGTCCTGTAGTAACTGATCTATGAAGCCAAAGTTGTTATTTATACATACAACAGTCTCATCCCCCCAAATTATTCCTCAAATTCAAATGAAGGGAAATCTGCCACCAATAAAAAAAAAAAAACCCTTCTGATTTGCAAACAGATTCAGTAGCCCTGCCATTTACACTGAATTAGGATGCCATTTCAAAATGTCACATCACTTCAAAGTGTTTCTCTAAGTTGTAGTAACAAAGCGAAAGTCAGTAAAGTCCTAAAGAGTGGATCTTCACACCGTTACATGCAGAAAAGAGTGCAGAGTGAAATTATTTCAGTGGTGACAGGAAATAGGCAGACCGGATGTGCTGACTCTCTGTTGCTTTAGTCGAAGTTGAGCGGGTGGCCGTCGAAGTGAGTGAGCACGTGATTCTCGAACACTTTCTGGTCGCAGTCCAGCGGGAACTGCTCGCTGCACATGGGGCAGATTTTCCAGTGGCTCTCCACATGCTCCTCGAACTTGCTCTGGTCATAGTTGGGCGGGAAGATGACCTCGCACAGTGGGCATCGCTTCATGTCCATGCTGCACGTATGGTAAGAGGACAGAAGAGGAGAGAGAAAGACAAAGAGCGAGAGGGGCGGGGAGAGAACGCTCACGTTAATAAGCAGTGAAGTGATGATGTGGGCAAACCAGGAGCGCAGGCTAATAAAGAGCATCTGTCTGATGCGACGTGGGTGGCCTGCTGCTCGACTAATGCCAACAAAAGGGGGCTGTGCAGCAGAACAAACACTTTACACATGTTACAATGCACAGGTTTCGAAAATCGTAGAGTGCAGCAAACCTTGATGGCATTTATGAGAGTTCGGGTGTGTGGGTTGTGTTTTACCTGGGATCAAAGCAGAAGGCAGTTTGTCCATCATTCACAAATGGGCTGTGGGTTTCAGTTGCTGCGGGCTGTTCGTTGGTATTATCCTGAGAGAGAGAGATAGAACCTCATTTAAAAAAGAAAATCCACCTACATTTGAGAACATTTAAGACAAGTGAGTAAAGGATGTAAATCGTTAGCATTTAGCTTAATCCTACCAACTTCTTGTTACATCTACCAAGTTCTTTATTCAATCTTCTCTTTCTTTCTCCTTCTTTTCCATGACTTTGTCAATTAATTTGTCCCTAATGACTTTATATTATTGTTTTATTTAGGGCTTAAATATTTTAATCAGTGCTTTCAAGAAGTATCATTGTCCCTGGGGTTCTGTGGGATGCCAGTCAGAAATACCTAATTTCACATTAGCAGCTTTAATCAATGGAACTATTAGTTTAGACTGGTTTCCTATAAACCTTGCTTCCGCTGCCGGCCCACTGGCCTCAATACTTCCCACTAAAATAAATCACATTAATGCACGAAGGATGCCCATCTGCCACTGCGCAACAAAGACAGGAAGAGGCATCGTTTTTCCTGGTTGCTATGCCCTGATCATGGAGGAACAACTGGAATCACTGTGGAAACGTTACAGTGCAAAAGAAAAAGAACCCTGCTGATGGAGGAAGCCCTCGACAAAGAGAAAAACTGATGGAAACTGGGGTAGAGTGAGTGGACGGGCATTCACTAGATGGAGAGCGTCAGTGTTATGTCAAAGTCTGGTCACCTGCCAATATGCCTTTCCCCCTAACAGCTGGACTTGACAGAGTTCAAAACGGTCACTCTTTCTACAAGATCAGTAATCAACAAAAACTGCCTTTTTATTTATAAAACCTGCTATTTTACCCTTTATACATTTTTTAAAGGTCAAATTGTGATTCTTACAGTTGTTTTTTGCTTTGGATAGTAGCCGGGCTGTTAGTGGCAGCACGTTGCTAACACTGTTGCAAACCACCGACAGCAACGAAAAAACTGTCTATTTCCATGTTGAATTACTGATGAATAACTGTGGGTGTTTCATTATTTATCATTATATATTTCTTATATTATTTATTTTATTTAAAACACAAATAATATTTACTTGAAGTTACAGAAAACTAAATACCAGAATCAAAGGATGTAAATAAGCTTGTAGGTAGTAGTTTGTTTGTTTGTTTTTTGAATTACTTAAATTGCATAACGAATAATGTTTTGAGAGGAAATAATCTAACATTTTGCTATGATGGTTGTTTTTCACAGTTGTTATTTGTGGGTGCTACTTGTATGTTTAACATGTTGGTTGGATGAGGATTAAACTGCATACTGCGCTAAACACAGCAAAGTCTGAGAGGCTTACATTATTGTTGTTTTGCTTCTCCTCTGACTCCTCGTGGCCCTCTGGCCGGCTGTGGTTGCGGGTGGGTTGAATACACACCACATTACTGTCCCAGGAGGGTGGACCCACAGGGGGCAGCCTGAGCAGCTGGTCATCTGAGAACTCCTCATCCCCCTCATCTGCAAGGAGAAGATTCAGAGACGTAGCGACTGTAAATACAAGCCAGCGATTTCTGCCAATTGTGACTGGGGAATTTTTAAACAAAAATGTTTGCGTTACTTTGTGAAAAGGATACCAACCTTTTGAGTCAGAGATGGAGTAAGGGTTCCCAAAATGAAGCTTGCTGGGGCTCTGAGAGACCAGCAGAGGGGTGGGGGCATCCTGGGTGTATGGGACAGGGTACTGCAGGAATAAAGGCACACTGGACTGGTTACTCTCCAAACTGGTTTTCTCACCAGCTCCCTGATCTCCCTTCCTGCTGCTGCTTGACTTCTGACGCTCCTGGGGAGGAAACAGCAGCGTTTAAACTAGACTCAAGACCAGTAGCAAAAATAAATGCTACTATGTGGATCAACATGTTTTCTGTGGGGCTACATATCTGGTTTCATCTCTCTATGCCTCCCAGTCTGTCAAGGAAAGTAATACATCACAGCTTAAAATCACACAGCAGTTCTAGAGCTGTGACTTCTAGCCTTTTCTCCTGCTCACACAAACAGTTTAATTAGCGCTTTCATTAAAAAAGAAACCCTTCTCATTTTCAAAGGGAATGGGACGCTGTGTTTTATTGATGTTAGTTGCAGACGCCAATTTAATTTATAGTCTAAACCTCAAATTGGGTCATTCTGCTCCTCTTAGCTGTAACAGCATTACCTCGAAGCAATATTTCAGGCCAGCGAGGACCTTGCTGTGGTCCAAAGTAATGGAATGGAAAATAAGAACTCATTTACTTTGCTTCTACAATTAGAGGCATATTAAACACAGACCAGATTGGGAGAGGGAAAATGGCAGAGGAATGGCACTTTTCAGGGAATTTTTAGAGTGGAAGAAGTCTATAAAAGAGAAAATGAAAGCTGTCACTAACCCCCTCCAGTTTTTCCTTCTCCTTAACAACAAGTGCGAGCGTGTCCTTCAGTTCCTTCAGCTCCCGGCCCTTCTCAGCTACTTGGCTCTGAAGTGAACAAAGACACAAAAACCGAAGAAATAAGGGACATTTTCAGCTCTTAAACAGCTGACATGTGCTGCTGATTGCAAACTGCATCATTGAAATACTTTCAGTGCATGACATTAATTGATCACAGCCATAAAAGGCTTCCCTTTGCAGAGGACTGATTTATGTACAATACCGCCCAAAGCAAAACAACCTGTTTGAATTCCTCTGAGACACTAAGCAAATATCCGCCTGACCTGAGCCAAGCACAGCATTAGGCAAGCAACTGGAGATGACTCCTCAAAGCCAAGCTTCGCTTGTCTCCACAGCCTGACATAAACAGCAGTAAAATGTCGTCTCACAGATAGGCCTGCTCATAAACAACACTGTCAGAGCGTCTATGTTCAAGGGATGAGAGAGATAGCATCAAAGGCTCGATCCCTGAGCTAGACCAGCCATACCCAGCGGTAAAAACACAGTAAGTGTCCAAAGACAGCCCCGCTTGGAAAGCAACAGAGCGACACAATCAGCAGACGACCTGAGCGCAGTGCTACAGTAAGTGTATGCACTAATGAACTGACCTTGTAGCGATCTTCCTCTGCTGCCAACTGCAGTTTCAGGTTCTCATTAGTCTTCAATTGTTCCTTAAATTTCACTTCCATCTTGGCCAACTCATCAGCAAACATGCAGCTACGATCCTTCTCCTCCTAAAGGGCAGTCAGACATCAACCAGTGCTCTTTTTTGACATATTCCTGTCTTAAAAACATGCAAAAAAAAATTTCTTACCACCAGCATCTGCTTGCATTTCCTGTACTTGTCGTTCCTGTCAGACGCCTCTCTGCTGATGCCTTTGAGCTTCTCCTGGATGATGGCCTCCAGCATGGGATCAGCGGAACCTGGACTCCCTGCGAGGACAACAAAGGAACAACAGTCATTGGCATGCTATGTTACAACCCACCTACATACCTGTATATCAAGGGGCAGAGTCTAAAATTGAAATATTGATTGACTGATTTCTAAATAAAAAATATGTAACACAAGGCAACCAACTAAGAAATTACATTGCTGGTCAACACAATATTATGAACTTTATCCATGATTTTGACTAAATATTCACTGCAATTATAATTTAAAACTTAAAAACTCACCTGGCACTGATGTGTCTGGACTCACTGATGCAGGGATTATTGTGGCCTCTTGTGCTGAGCTTCTCTTCAGCTCCTTCACACAGGGGAAAAAAAAACATTAAAATCAGCTACAAATGGACAGAAACAATTAAATGATAGGAAGTTAATTGATGCACACATGAGCTGGATACAAACAGGATCAGTACAGAGCAAAAAAATAACTTAAGTTAAAAACACAAACCAAATCTTCCAAAAACAGTTACAAGATTCCACAGTATTTTAGTGGATAAGATGTTTTTGTATATTTAACTAAGTTTGTAGTTAATTATAGAGACACATTAAAATGTGTTAATGTCTTGCATAAGCACACTAAATGATAAGGATAAAGATGAATTTGTCTTATTGTAAGCTGTTTTACCATTTATTCAATTCAATAAATTAGCAATAACAAGTGGTAAACCTTTTCACTCTCAGGGCATTTAGTGAGACGTGTTATGCAGGCACAATGTTGCAGAAATCTGATCCAAGTTCTGCTCTTTCACTTGTCGAAGACAAGTATACAGTATGCTGGCTGGTATCCTGTGGGACCTACCCCTTGCTGTTCAGAGAGTCTGAGCACTTGTTTTTGCAGTCGCTGACATTCCTTGTATTTCTCCTTGTAGTGTTCTGCAGCCATGTGCAGCCGCAGCTTCAGGTCCTCCACTTCTCTCTGCAGCTCCGCTAAAACAGCTGGGTCTGCAGCAGCTTCTTCCTCTGCTTTGGTCTGGTGACACAAAAACATGACACAAATATCAACACGGTATTGGGCCAAGTGCAAGGATCCATCTGAGGTCATAAAGAAATAAATGCAGGGATAGAGGGTGCCATTATTACCATCCTCATCATCATCATCATCATCAGCAGCAGCAGCACATTTTTTGATTTAGTATTGTGAGTAAACATCAACAATGTCTATTAGCATTTTTTAAAATAGAGGAGTACATTCAAATTTACACAATTAGAAAGCTGTTACGTGAAGGGTTGTGTACCCCAAGAACCTGTACGTTCGGGGAAGAATGTTGATTTTTTTTTTTTTTTTTTCAGTTTAAATATGACTGTGTCTGAAAAGTTTCACTTAGAGGCAGGACCAGAAAAACCCCTCTCAAAAACATTTTGCTCTGTTTCCACTCTATTCAGCAAATAACACCTCACTTACTTCTGTAAATTTTGTCCAACTGTATTCTTTTATGATGTATCATTATTTCTTCACAGACCAAATATATTAAAATATTGTAAATATATTAACTAATTAGACACTAATTCTTTGTTCGCTGATGTTTGGGATAACATACTTGAGATATTTTATTACATATGTTATCTAAATTATTATTTGTGTACACAGACATATGTTCCTGGACATTATTATATATTTATATAAACATTTTCAAATTTGAATTATTTTTCAAAAACCTTTTCCTTATTGGTACAATTCGACCCTGGAACATCACCTTCCTCATGTCTACCATTATATCAACCCTGTCCCATAATAAGTTCAATGTGTAATGCTAATGAAATTACTGTTAGCAGACTGATTATCATCCTTACAGCTTCCTGCTTGGCCTCTGCCTTCATCTGTTCCACCAGGCGCTCCAGGCGGACGCACTGGGCCTGCGCTTCAGCCTTGGCCTGGCGGAGGGAATCGGCCTCCAGCTTCATGTGGTAGAGTTCAGACATGGTCCGGTCGCGGGTGCTGGAGGCATCCCTCAACTCAGCAGCTAACAGGGAAGACTGTTGCTGGTTAGCCTGGAGCTGCTCCTCTTTCTGCCGCAGCTGCTCCTTCAGGGCCTTCATATCTCCCTGCCAGCAACAAACACGTTTAAGGTGAAGGGTTATGTGTCAATATGGTTTGGATTATTCCTGTTCTTGTTTTTAATAATCTTCAAATTATCATATGACATAAGAATTCATCTTCAACTAAAGCTTTAAAACAAAGGTCTTTGTACCAAGGGGGAAACTTTGGCCAGGATTTCTCTGTACTGTTTCTCCTTCTCAGTGAGGCACGCCTGCAGACGTCCCACCTCCTCTTTAAACTGGGCAATGGTGTTCTCCTTGTTCACATCCACAGACTTCAGCATCTGTAGCTCTGCACTCAACTTAGTGTTCTCCAGCTCCCGGTTTTTCAGGTGAATCTGGCGCGCGCACACACACATACACATGCAAACACACACGTAGAAGTTATAAAACACAAGTTATAAAACATGAATCGTTGACTTTTGCCTCATTTATACAACACCATCACGATCATGTACCAAAGAACATATGACTATTAAAATAAATGTTGCATGACCTCAATTACAAAACAGAGATTGCGATAGGCCCATAAAGTTTTCCCCCGTGCTACAGCCCCAGTGTGATAGTGCAAGTTAAATTAGGTATGAGGTTTTAAGGCTTCATTTCCGTGGCGACACTACACTGTGTGGCACTCCCAGTTCCTGTGTGGTGCCCACCACAACAAAGACGCTGAAACACCAGACGGACCAGAGGAAGACGGAATAAGGCATGCCCTGTTTAGACTAAATGTTTGGGCAAGAGTGTGCAAAGAAATCACAGCAGTAAAAACAAAAACGGGAAAGTCATTGACCTGGACTTCTAATTTGGGTGAATCTAATAGAACAAGATATTATTAACAGTACAGATTATAAAACTGTCACGAACAAAGCAGTCGACCGAAGCCGGCCCCATCAACATAATGGTCATGTCACATGAAAGGACACAACTGCAATGCAGCAGCTAACTGAACCCTGACATGCTTTATTGTGTTAATAACTCTTATATGATAATGCAACACTTTTCAGTAAATACACACAAGAAACATGTTAATACTCTCAGTGCATTACCTTGTAAAGTTCCTTCTCATCTTTCTCATTCTTGAGATGAGATTCGAGTGCCTCCTTCTCTGCTATAAGTTTCTTCACTCTATCCTTCAGACTAAACAAAAGGGTCATAAAAATTGTTAGATACTATGATGGTGATATGACTTGTGACCATGCTGATATTCAGTGTTTAAAATAACCAACAGTTTTAAATAACCAACAGTTTTTGCTGTTTTCATGCACAACTCACAGATGAAACAAGCTGCTGGCAGAAAATATAAGTGGCCAACTACTTTCCCCGTCTGGATGTAGTAATACATTACATCAGAAACAAGGATGTGTGAGATGATTACAATAGCGAGCTATGTTTCCTCTTGAGTAGATGTTACAGCTAAACATAATTTCAAGATTAGATCCAAAATTCTCACAAAAATTGTTTTGAGTAATGCAGTAACCAGGCAAAAGTAACAAAATCCAGCAATTCAACAAATCTGCAACAACCCCCTCCATCATGAACTCACCTGTCAAGCTCAGTTTCCTTTTGTAAGCCCTTCTGGGTGACACCAATCAGATCCTCCTCCAACTGTATAACTCTGGCTGTGGCCTCCTCCAGCCTCCTCTTTACCTCCTCTTTCTCCTCTTGAAAGGCCTGGGAAGAATTCTGTACCTCCTAGGAGAAGATAAAATATACAGTTGAAAACAAGTGAAATAAAACTACAAGAAATAAAGACAACACATCAAATAAATAAAACACAGAAGACAAAAACGCCTCACTTAAGTAGTATCAGTGTCATTCATAAAATAAAAAAATCTCTCAAAGTGGAGGTAAGACCTGCATAAATCTAGGCATGACGTAATAATGTTAACTTCTGAGTAGCATACCACGTTCCATCTCTGTGATTGACTCTAAGCTTGTTCAAAACATAAAAACTTTATTGTCCTTGAAAGGCAAGTCTAAATCAAATTGAACATAATGCCTTGTTGCAGAGCTTTCGAACTTAAACGATGACTTCAAAAAAAGCAAAGGGAAATGATTTTTTTTACAGTTTGTTTATAGACAGATTTTTGGAATCTTTATATTCACACCACATAAAAAAATCATATAAAAGTATAGTCATAAAATTAACAGCCACAAAATCTGTAATCATGTTTTCATCTGAAAGCCATTTTAAAAACCAGCAGATTTACGGCCGAGGACAGCAATATGAATTATTACTGACACTCCTTTTAAGACTTAATGCTACGCTATAAAAAGCTGAATTACAACTTTGATAATACAGACATTCATATCCGTCAGAGTTTGATTTATAATTTGAGTGAATCATGAGTTTGGGTAGCTCTGCATGTTTGCAGTCTTTCGCTAGGGGGTGCTAAGAGACTGTTTGGCCAAATGTAAAACTGTCCATGAATAACTCCAAGAACTGGAACATCAATCATATAATTTAGCACTTTTATCAGTATGTTCTGCTCAATTAACAACAAGGAACAACATAAAACAAAAAAGGAACAAGCCCTCTTGCTTCACTGAAAACATTTTCACAACAGTAACAAACATTTTTCTCCCCTCCCTAAATGCCGCCGCTCATATCCGCCTTCAAAAATGGGCTCGGTCCACTCTCAGCTTACTTGGTTCTCTCTTCTCAGCTGGGCGCAGGTTTCTTTCTCCTGCTCACACTCCTTCTGCAGGCTCTGCTTCTCGGCTTCAAGCTGCTCCTTCTCCTGCTGCAGGAGGGCCATGTTTTTGACCAGCTCGTCTTTCTCTCTCTGGGCTTCTTCCACCTTTTGCTGCACGCAAAGATAAATTGTTCAAGATGTTCAGATCATTCACGTTATAACTGACTTCACCGACAAAGTGCACAACTATGCTAAAATAGTACATAACAGGACTGTCATGATAATTATCAATTTATCATACACAGTTCATTGCTCTTTAAACTGTGTACTAGGACTATTACACTATCATACTATCAATACATCAGTGGCTTTAAAATCTTTTAATGAGAATTGTATCATAGATCGCAATTATTTCTGGGACAAAATATAGTCCATCATGAAGTCAATCCTGACAATCCCCGTGTATAATTGTGTAATGTTCACCACTGTGAATTATGTGCTTATGAAACATAAATGAACTTCCATTTTAAGATGTGACAGCTAAATCAGATCTGAGAACACTTATATACTCAGTAGAGCTGCCAGGGTGGGCTGTACCTCAAGGAAGCCAGCCTTGGTGGTGACCACCAGGATGTCAGAGTTGCACTCATCCTCCACAGTCAGCAGCTCGTCCTCTGAAGGGCTGTTGGCACGGAACTGAAATGGGGTGCTGGCTCCCCGGATCTCCCCTTTGTGGGTCACATAACAGAACTGGTAGAACTCGCCATCATCATTGGGCACATAATATCCTGGGGAAAAACAACATTCAGTCAGTGAAGGAAAGCAGCAGCAGCAACAACAATGACAACAACAACTTTGAAGTCATCCCAGTCCTTAATTTATCTTTAAGGTTTTCAATCAGTTATGAAAAGGAGATCAAATATTTGTGTGTGATTTGGTTAAAGGTAAAGTTCCATGAAACAGTAGTTTGGGGAAATGTTACTATTTTTTCCCACTTGTGTAGAATCAGAAACTAACAAGTGCCTTAAGGAGCGATCCTTTTAATGTATTCGGTCTAGTCTGAAATTGTTTCAAAAAGCAATATAAGGCTATCTTGACTCAATTATTGAGTGTCTGGGATCAAATAACATAATTATGATCTCATTGACATCCCGGAATTGAGCAAAACTAGGCAAGTAAACTAAGGGGGGTGAGGGGTGCCTTTCCCTAAGCTTTGTCTGAGAAGAGGCCCAGAGGCTCAAACTTTGACAACCTGTGGCTTGACTTACAAAATATATAAATATATATTTATTTAGTAAGTCAAGCCACAGGTTTTCAAAGTTTGTGCCTCTGAGGCAGAGGCTGTATATATAAGCGCTCTTTGCTGGGTTATAACTTTGGAATAAGTGTTGAGATATAGCTGAAAAACTGTGCTGCAGTGACTCAGTGATCTGGAGCACACACTGCTCATGTTGCGGCTTTGAATCTTAAAAAGCTAGTAAGACATGTCTTCCTCCCCTTCGTGTCACATTACATGACTTTATAAAAAAGTGTATAAAACATTAAAAAAAAGCACATAAACTGAAATGTCATTAACACCAGAACAGATATCCCTGGGGAAAATTCCTCATTTAACTCAATCCACTGATTTGGTATTAAAGTTTTAACAATCCTCTGAACAGTGCTCCGATATGTGGTTATTAAAAGGTGTCAAAGTTATATAAAACTATGGTATGATCTTACCCTGAAAGACCACTGTTCTGTGGACTGCGGTGCCTTCCACATAGTTCTCAGGGAGAGGTGACCACAAGAATGTGTAATAGTCCCTCGCTGTGCTCCAACCGACCTGTGAGACATTGTGGAGAATCCATTTAACCAGACATTCTCACCACATCAGTGTAAGATAATAACAATGGAGGATTAACAGGGAGACTTCCCTGAATCCACACAGTGCCACTTCCAAAATATCTCAAACTGCCTTATTACTTTAATCACCGGGGTTCAATCTATGTCGAGATGCTGGTACAAGTCCATGCAAACTGTGACATTTCTCCTAAGGACAAAAACGATCACTTGTTTAAACCACTCCAACTCCTGGTCACCATGTGCATGTGGCTTGGCCCGTGTCATGAACAAGCCCAACTGTGAAAATGTAGCTACAACTCACTTTAAACAGGAAGAGGAAAATAGGTGAAAATTTTATACATAGGTGACTTGAAAATGAAAACCCAAATGTAATTACACGCATTTTATGTGTTGTTAACTGATGGCTGGTGATGGAGGGGTATAGAAAGTACATACATAACTTCAGCCCACTGCCATAAAACTGTCAAACAAAATCAAGAGTCACATCGAGCTGGCTGGCTCTCTGCGTGCACACTCAGGCACATGCACACACGCATCCACAACAAGCCCAATCAAACCAGCCTCTGGCACATAGATTTGAGTCGTGTGATGTGACTCTCAAAGTTTTGCACGAACTACATTTTAAATATTCCTTCAGATGTTTATAGATACTGTTGCAACAGATGTTTCTGATGTAGACAGACTTCCTGTTTCACTATCTGGGCAGTTCACTTTCTCACCTGTGTACAAACAGCCTACAGCTACAATGCCACAAGTATTCGTCGGAGCCAGAGATAGGAAGGTTCTGGCTCTGCAAAACCCCCCAATTGTTACTGGTGCAGCTCCAGCCTCCAGCAGTAAAGAACAGGAAGCAATTAAAACATGCACCTAGTTAGTGAGTGTCATTACTGAAGGCTAGCCCTTACCAGTCCACTCATTAGAGCTGCAGAGGTGGTGGTGGCTGAAAACTCTGAGAGGAACTCTTTCACTTACAACAGACTGGTCTGTGGTGTGCATAAATGGAGGGAGAGACGACAGAGAGGGTGTATAGACACCATAAAAACACAGACTGAAGCAGGCAATGCTGCAAGAGTAAAATCTCCACAAACACACAAGCAGTTACAAGCTACCAATGCAACAGGTATATTTAAAACATAACATGTCATCATTATTCCAACCAGCGAAGATCTGCGAAAAAAAAAAAAAAAAAAAAAAGCTGACAGAAGCCAGTGGCAATGTTGCTGCAGGAGGTGATGTATTGTCTATGTGCCAGTCAGACTGTATAAATTTGGGAGCGACTCCTTCATGAATCACGCAGATAGGCTGTGCTTGGAGACAGGTTAATTATAAAGCCGCGCTTGCCTTCTCTGAGGCCACTCTGACAACCTGTCCCAACAACATTCCTCCATGAAGCCGAGAGCAACTTTGCTTCACGCAGCATGGTAAATGTTCCAACATCAAAGGGCCAAAGGCTGCTTTTGTCCATGTGCAAACAAGAACCTGTCTCTCATCTATTCATCACCAATAGCATACTAGGCTTTTCTTTGGAATTGCCAAGTAAGTGTATAATTTAAACATTTGTAAATTATTTTAGTCTGACATAAATTAAAAGTCTGACATAAACTTAAAGAAAATGTTAATAACTTGTTTTCAATTTAGTCCAAACTTGTAATTTTTTCAACAGTTAAATGTTTCAAATGCCTAAACCACAGGACATTTTTCCAGCCTAACCTCCATCACTCAACTAGAAACATCTGAAACTGTATTCAGGTCAAAAGCATACCAAAGAGACAAACCCAGAGAACATGTTAGCAATCCAAACAATCTAAGGCACAACTAGCTCTACTTTGCTGGGAGCTAAGAGCTTCCAACTCTCTGTTCAGGAGCGAACACTGATGCACAGCCTACCCAGGCATCTATCTGCATACAAATGCTACAACTTGGCACTGACTCTCTCATCTGTCAGCATTGCCAGGAACATTTACACAATTTATGATCGTGCACTTAGCCTTTCGAGCTCCGCTATGTGTTTTAGAGGCTCAAGAAATTAGTGATTTTAAGATCCACACTGCCAGTTGGTGCCTCCCTTGAGGCTAAACACAATGTGATGTGGCATCCAGCTACAACTGAGTGCCAAATCCAATTTTTAAACAACCTCCAGGCATTGGCTGATCCTTCTCAGGTATCCTAACGTGACCTCATTGCTCAGTGGGGCTTGGCAAAAAAACATCTGTATATATCAATTTCATGAAGCCAAAAGATTATCATGAATAGCACATAATAAGTGTATGAATCATGGACACAAGCTTTTCAGATACAGAATAAATATATTGTTTTCATCACTTACAAAAAAATAAACAATAAATATGCCTGATGTTCAGCAGAACTGCAATTATTTGTCTTGGCTGGCTTAACGGCATTACAGTATGCTTCAATAATAAGTACATATAAAAAGGAGCACAATTACGTCCTGCCCATCCAGGGGGAAAACCAATTAATCACTCCACTGACTATGTATTGCATGAATGTGCTTTCTTATCACTTGTCTGTTAGCAAACAAGAGAAAATGGTTTTAAGCTGCAGTGTGGGGGTACATACAACCAACAGGGTAAAAAACACAGAACTAAGTGTTGACAAACTGAGACCTTAACAAAACCAACGTCGACACAGAAGGCATCAGAAGGAAGAATGGGACAACAACTGGGAATCCTGACATTCAGTATGCCTAATGTTCTGTGTGGAGCAATAAACTGCAAAAATGCTCAAATAAGTTTGTTTTTGTTGGTAAAAGTGTTATTTCTGCAGCTGGTATGTTTGATGTAGGGTTATCTGCTGAGCCAATCGTAGTACTTTATTTTGTTTGTGTGTTTGGTTGGTTGGTTTGTCAGCAGGATTACCCAAAAACTATTGCACAGATTTCCACGAAGCTTGGGTGGAGGATGGGTCTTGGTCCAGAATTTGGTGTGGATCCTAATAAAGGCATCGATCACCTAATTCCTTCTCAGTCTTTGACATTGTGAGAAGGGTGATTTCAACATTTTCATTAACTTCTAAAAGGGGATAATGCATGGATCCTGAAGGTATCACCTATATAGGCAGCTGGTATCATTGTTTTTGCAATTTCTGAAGCATATTCCTACAATGTTGGCTGTGAAAGACCTAATATGAATCTGCTGTTGTCAGAATAAACAGCTGGTTGGAGCCAACACAATGTAAATGTGAGAGACTAAAAAGTGCACAACTGCTGCAAAGCATTTGGGGTTTATTTTCACTGCAGCTTTGTTAGCTCTTCAGCCCTTGGTTGCATATTTTGCCAGTGACTGTTTTCCCTCTGGTGGGTGGGTTTTTTAGAGTGTGACGCATTGCACCCTGTCTCTATGATACATGTTTATTTGTGACTCTTAACACCAGAAGCACATTCAGGTAGGGTGCAACACACAACCACAAAGAGCAATTACTCTGATTAATCTGGTTTATTTAATCTTATCTCTGGTAGAACATTTTTTAAAAAAGCATGTGGGTCTAGAGGAGACTAGAGTCCTACGCTTCTGTCTACATCCACAATTCACTACAAATGAAGCCAAAATAAATTAGGACTACCGTATTGGATTTAATCTGCTCCTTAAGCAAGATCCATACGGGACACTATAGTGTGTGGTGGGGGTCAAAATGATCAATTCCTTCCTGAAACCTGAAGTATAGCTGCATAAGTCTGATGTGTTAAACAGCATGGACTGATAGATTTGAAGTCATTTTAAGATAAGCCAAGACATTATTATCATTAAGTATGTAAGAGGATTGCTCACCTTGAATATGCCAACCCAGTCCTTTGGATTTGGTTTGATGAACTGCGTCAGAGTGTAATGACACTCCAGTGCAGCGTGGGGCAGGTAACTTTTCCCCACATTCTGGAAAATGACGTGGGCAAAGTTTGATGTGTCCATGTTGTTGCTCAATAAAGTCCCGTCCAGGAACAGTGCCATAAATTACTCAGCAGTGGCTACAAAGGAAGAGACAAACAGCAAAATATATGATTATGAGAAACAATAATAAACACAAAAAACACTAAAATGCTATTGATGACAATGAGAGTAAGTGAAGAAGCAGGTCAGTTCTATACCATAAAACTGGAGGAATGATATCAGTATGAGTATGAGCAAATATAATGATATTTAATGATGATGGTGGCTGATGTGTCACATAACTTTTTTGCTGACACATCCATGAGAAACCGAATCACATGATCTGTTTCGAAGGCTATGTGCTTGCTCCATAAATGTGTATGATCAAATATGTAGTCTTTCTGAAAATGTAACAAAGGACTGAATGACTTTCAAACAATTCCACATTTTTTTTTAGAATGAGGATTTCTTCATTTTTTCATTTATGGCATGAAGCAGTAACAAAAAAAAAACAACAACACAAAATTAACTGCAGCAAACAATCAAAATTGGCATTGGTTACTGGCTTAGTTGTTATTTTTAACATCAGTATGAAACTTGTCTGTTTAAGCCCTGAATAGCTTTATTGAGGAAATAATTATCATTTAAAGGTGCAGTGAAAGTGAATCAGCAGCGTTTTGTTCTTTCCTTGTTTGATCAGCAAAAAACGATGACATGATTTAAGCCCAATAAGTCCCAATTTAGGAAATGCTTAAACTGAGGGATTTTTTGGTGAAATTTGATTGGATTTCACTGTAGGACTGTACTGCCAATTGTTTTACTTCTCCTCAAGTGAGACATTTTCATCTTAAGTGGACCTCTGGGAAGCCCCTGACAGGACAAAGTTTTAAAAAAATCCAAGTTTGCCACTAGGAAGTTGCTGTCACATGACAAGCAAAATGGTAATTAGTCAGTGGGAAATCCAAGCAAGCTCCATTACACCCATGTTTACATTATGAGTCATGACCCCTTGCTTCCAACACATGATGGAAAAACATTCCAACAGGTAAATGTGACCTTAGTCATCTCCATACAATTTTTAATTATCTGGAGCACCCTACATATTATTGATGGCCGTCATATAACAATTACACCTTGCAGTGGACTCTTAATTGGTCTAAGTGCTGTGATGTATATACCAATGACTGAAGATCAGGTGAAGACAAACTCATGATAAATATGTACTGTAATGTAGTTTTTTTAGCCACAAAAAAAGACTATATAAATATATAAATGATTATGTTATACAGCTCTTTTCCTAAAAAAGCAAAACTGAAACGTTTCTCCCGAGTGGAAATACTTTATGACTGGACTGGACTGTCCCTTACTCAAAGCATTAACATACCGGATTTCTGTAACTTTACTAGGTTATAAAGGAAAAACTGTTACTTATATTCTTTAATTTGTACAGACTATATTTGTGTTTCAATACATTAAGAAAAATAGATCGTTCGGTTTTTGTTTCAAAACAAATTTGTTTTATCTAAGTTTGTCCCCAAAAAGTTTCGGTTTTAATCCTCAACTTTTAAGAGATAAGAAAGTGGCGTGTAAAGAATGACGCACGTATTAGTTTTACATTTATGGATTCGTTGTTTGCAGCATAGCTTTACCATGAGTGTCATAAGTAGGCTAGTATTTACCTGTTATGCCTTTTTAGGCCACATCACGTTGGGTTCTACCAACCCTAAATACAGTCACAGTGCCACCTCATTCACGATTAATTAGATGACAGCGGACTCTTCTAAATATAAATGACCTTAATTTGAACTTCATACCAACAACAAGGCCACATGAGTTCTACTTCTGGGTAGATTTTCCATTTGGGCCTCAGCTCATATAATTTTGTTCGACGTAATTAGGCCTGTGACAGTCAAAACATTACCTCGGAGGATGATCGGAAACTCTAAACACTGATGTCACTTTCAGCCATCGAATAAGTTCTCAACATGATGTCAATCACTAAACAGAATTCTGGAGAAAGTACACGGGAATGGCTTAAATTGACAACTAGCAACTACAAGTGACGAGACGAGGCCTAATATGAAAACACTGATCATATCTGGTTACGTTAGCCATGCTGCGAGCTAACTAGCTAACATTAGCAACACGCTTAACTTGACAAGATGGCGCGTTAAGCATGAGGCAAACTTACATTTATTCTTCGGTATTGTATAACCTACCAAGCAAATTCACACTTAACAACTAACCACAAAACGTTAAGTTTGTTTAGAAACGTCAAAACGCCCTTAACGAAAAACACAACAGCTAACCAGAGAGCACTGCTATCAGCTGGAGGACAAGGTTAGCTAACGTGAACAGTTAGCAACATCGTCGCTCGAGTCCAAGGTATTATTTGTTACATTTATATAAATAAAAAAGCCCTTAAACATACCCAATTGTCATGTTGAAGAGCAGCTGAAATCCGACTATATCATAAAAACAGTTGTTGACGCAGTTCAGTGCTTTCCCGTCCCCTCTTCCTGGAATAATAACAACATTACGTCATTTCCGGACAGGGGACCTGGTTGGGAATCCCACCCGTCTGATTTTTTTTTTTTTTTTTTAAATGCGATCATTTAGATAGTGAACCAGTATTATAAAAGTGGATTTTTATTTGATTTATATGAATATATATGTATGGCAAAATAGGAGATAGAGGCATAATAAAGGTTATTTAATTTTACAATAGGAAGCATTTACATACATGAAACCATGACATTTACTAAGGTACTTATACTTTACTTTAAACTGATTACTTTATAGATATATATTTATAACTTTAAGCACTACATTTTAATTTTTAATTTACTATATTTATTTAAAAACTATAACTTGCATCTGGCGTTTTATTGTATTTTTAATGAAAATGTGAATTTCAACTTAATCATAAAATAGGCTGCATTTTCATGGACTAAAGTACTAGCATATCTTTAAAATAAGCTCCACCTTGTCGAACTACAACAGTAAACTCTTCACACATTAAGGTGTCCGCAATGATTAAATGAGAGCATATATACATGTTAAGTTGTTTAGTTTAAATACTTTAAGTGCTACTTATCTCACCAAACTGGACATAAAGAAGAGATTCCTGCTGGAAACACTAGAACATCTCTCAGTCCACTTTCGAGTTTTCATATGTAGTGTAAAGTTATAAATATACACATTATAATAGTCAATCAATGTTAGTATGAGAGCGCATACATTTCAGGCCCGCCCCCGCAGCTCATTGGCTGATCTGGGAGGCCGTGCTGAGAAGATCTGTTATTTGATTGGTGGGACGATCCGGCATTAATGTACGTGCGACGACGTCAGACGTAAGGTCAAGAGGAAAGAAGCATGGCCGCTGTGTTGAGAGGGTCTCGGTACCTAGTGGGAAGGTGTTGCAAGCATGCAGACTTTGCATTTGGTAAGCAGAACAAACTGAGCTTGTAGACGCATCGTGCACGTCGCTGCGCTTCGTTCAGAGGCTCAGGTTGTCACTTACGAGTTGTTTGTGGCCTGAAAACACTACTTTTGCTCGAAATGTTGGGAGAGAAGTTTGAGTTCAATTTTCGCTGGACCGAGTTGATCAGTTGCAGCTCACAGCTCACAGCTCACTGGTTCAGGAGCTTTTCTGTTGAAATGACGTCTTGTTTCCATGCAGGGTCGGTGGCCAGAGCTGTGTGCTAATAGCCAATGTGTTTCGACTGCTATGTATCAAAATGTAAAGGGTGGAAAATGTCCGCATATGCTCCTTTGTCCTCCTGTGTCCTGACGTTATATTTAAGGCACATTATGTAATGACAGTCACCGTGGCTCTTCGTCAAGTCAGACCCTTCATAGGGAGATGGAGGGGGCTCTAACAGGACAGCTTTGAGCTTCTTTTACTTTAGCATCATATTCGTTTAACAGAAAACATATTTATGTTTGGGTTTTTTTTTGTTTGTTTCCCTTTGATATTTACTATATGGGTAAAAAAATGGTAGTTGAACAACCTCACAGGAAATCTTTGTTAATAATGTGAAGATAAACCACAAGGGGTAAAAGTTACCTCTTTAACTTGTTGTTTTTAAATGTACAATGAAATAAGCATGTTTGCCTTTTGAAACAATGTCCAGTTATCAGATTCAGGAAATGGTAAAGTAAATATTGATTTGTAAGGTTGGATAAGGTGACTTTGGTTGTTGAAGGGCGATTGTGTTGGAATTACACATGATGAATGTTGGACCTGGCGCTCCATAGAATATGCTGATATCCAAATATAGGTGGATAGATGGACATTTTTCGCAGAATTACAGTGATCCTTTAGATGTGGTTATCATACATGACAAAAAATATGTATTGTAGGCAGGACATTTTATTTTCACTTCAAACTTAACTGAACTGAAACAGTAGACTTTAGCTGAAATCAGCCCAAGCATTGTTTTCTGCACTCTGTTCTTAAATCTTTCCATGTATGTTGACAACATATTCATTGATGGCAGTACATCTGTGATAGGCCAATATTGGCCAATAATATCGACTAATTAATGTATCAGTCGGGTTCTAAATTGAATTATTAGAAATTATTAGAAAAAGAAATACGCCAGTCCACCTTCTTCACTGTTCTGATTCAAATTCAATACTTGTATTTGGACATTTGCAGATACTGATCCTGAAGCTTTTTCTTTTCTTTAGTATCATAACTGCTTCTTCTTCTTGGTATTGCATCTAAGGTTACATGAGGTTGTAGTAAACCACATTGTGCTGATGGAATGTATTAAATGTCATTACATTCCAAAGCTATATTAGTTGAAATGTTGGATAAATAGACTTTACTTACAAATAGGAGTATATTGGCAAATTGTCATGGTAATCCCCTTTTAATCCTTTATCAACTACTAGTAAGTAGATTTCTAAACATGAGGTCAAAAGTAATAAGAGAATTTCAGAGAGTGCAATGAAAAATTGTCAATCAACCAATGACCTCAGTCTGATCTGATAAGTGAATTATGTCAGTATCAGCACTTTGTACAGATGTTGGATCGGATCAGTTCCAACTCTAAATAAAATGTCGAAATCTCAAGAAAACTCCTACAGTTCACCAGGGATTCAAAAAAAGGAGGTGCTTTTATTGTCTAAAAAGCATGCCTAAGGAGATTTTTAAGTCTACATGTATCCATATCCAAAGAGTTTAGATTTTTTTCATGTAAATCAAACATACCTAAGATATGACATAAAGACTCTTAAGGAAAAAGGGACATCTTGCCTAAGCAGACATAATTTTTGTTTTCGAATATGTTATAAAGATACTGTGTCTTAACATTGATACATTTGGCTGTTTTGTTGTAGTCTCCACAAGGTCTATGGCCTCGAAGACACCGGTGGGGTTTGTTGGTCTGGGCAATATGGGAAACCCAATGGCAAAGAACTTGCTGCAGCACGGATACCCAGTCATAGCTACAGATGTGTTCCCGGAGTCTTGCAAAGAAGTGCAAGAGCTGGGCGCTCAGGTGAGAATGTAGAATGTACAAAAAAGCTTTTTAATTATTTAAACAGTTTCCACCTGTTGGTTCTCGTTTTACCTCATGATCCTGTCTTTTTTCAGATTGTGGATAATCCTGCCGAGGTAGCAGACAAGGCCGACCGTATTATCACCATGCTCCCCTCTAGTCCCAATGTCATCGAAGTGTACACTGGACCCAACGGCATCCTCAAGTACGCTGTGGTTTTTCCTTCAATGCGTACATGATAACCTCGTGGATTTAGGACTGATTCTAAAGTGTCAACTTGTCTCAACAGAAAGGTGAAAAAAGGCTCCCTACTCATTGACTCCAGCACCATTGACCCCGCTGTCTCAAAAGAAATGGCCGCTGCTGCTGAGAAGATGGGGGCAGTTTTTATGGATGCACCTGTATCAGGAGGTACATTTTACATTTTTGATCAAGTATAGGTTACAGATTGCTCTCTAAAGTCAGTTTTTAACCTTCACCTAGTTATACCAAATGCAAGCCCTCTGATAAACTCTCACAGGTTGTATTTATGTATTCATGTATTTATAATATGTGGTCGTCAACCTCAGGATTTCGATAAACGGGCAACTAAATCAAAATTTTTTCTAGAAAATATATACCTAATCTATTCAAATCTTAATATACTTTGTTACTCTGACCAGTCATGCAAGCAAGGTAACTAACTGTTAATTGACTGATTATTTTCTTGATCAGTTGGTTATTGTATGTTTGCTAAATTCAACTCAAATTCCCCAAAAGTTAAGAAGCTGTCAAACACGAATGAATCAGAATGTGATCATTCACTAACCTGTTTTGACTTGCACTCAATTGTAAAGTGTGTATAAAGAAAATGTGTCAAATGTTTTTACCTCATCATGTGAGATAAGGACAGCAAAGGACCTGAAAAGTTGTTGAAAGCTCAAAAACACCTGTTTGGAACAGTCCACAGGTAAACGGGGTCATGGGTAACAGTTGATTGAATCATGACTGGGTATTCACAAGCAAGGATGGGATGCAGTTCATCATGTTTTGAAACGCATTGCTTAAAGTATATTGCTTGCTAAAACCATTGTTGGTTTATTTGCAAATGATTGCATTCTTTTATTACCAATGTTTTACACAGCATCTCAACTTTTTGGGAATCTGGGTTGAAACAAAAAAACATCACTAGTTGACATCTTGTTTTTATCACAGGCCGAAACTCTTTAGTTAAGATATTAAGTTAACAATAACTTTATTTATATAGCACCTTTTTTAAAAGTTTAATTTACTGAGCATTGCAAAGTGCTTGACAGAGGGGCATACAACATATAGAAGAAGACCAGTATTGTGGAGGACAGTTGTCTAAAACTGGAATGATACAACAAAGCTCAAATTGTCTAAATCAGGTGTTAAAAGCAGCTTCATACAAGTGTGTTTTAAGAAGTGACCTGGAATGAGGCACCGATTCAGCACGCTGATCTCTTCAGGCAGGACATTCCATGGTTTGGGGACTCTGACAGCAACTGCATAATCACATTTAGTTTTTTACCATAACTTTGCAACTGATAGCAGCGTTTTGATCAAATGAATAAAACAATCAGTAAGTTAACAAAAATAATAACAGATTTTTTTTCTGTAGTTTGATTAGTTAATGTTAAGTTGTAACTATGTTTCTGGAGTTTATTACAGTGAGATTAGCTCCTGCATGCAGGAGCTAATGGGGATCCTAATAACCTGAACCTAAACAGTATTGTAGAATACAGGGAAGGAACTCCGACTCTTGGGGCATCATGTTAACTAAATCACAAGCTGCTTTAATGTTGTCAACTTGCTGAACTTGAGACTTTTCAACACTTGTTTTAGGTGGCAAATCCAGTGTTGTCACTTAAGCCGCCTTTTGCTTCATTTACGGGTGATAAACAGCACCGACAGCATCCATCTAAGGAACAAGGGGAGAAGGAGGAGCAGCTTCTGCCTGCACAAATGTTCCCAACTTTAAAATGTGTGCTCTCTGACTTTCCTGGGGGTCCAGGCAGAAACACAGTTTGTTTGAACTTGGCCTCGTCAACGTCAGGACAGCCACTTTCTTTGAATTGATTTGGGTCCATTTTACAGCCTGGCCCCAAAGATTAGTAATGATTTATACGCTTCCGTCCTGTGGTAGTGCACATGGATTAAACTTGTCCTGCTTTCTGCCTTGAACTTGTGTATGTGTGTGTGTGGTGGTAGTTTTTTAACTAGTGCGAACTGAAGTGTGTGTCATACTTTGATACATCTCGTCAATCAGCTCCTAAATGAAACTTTTTGAACATCTCCAGTGGTCAGATGGAAATCAAATTACAGTGGCACGCAAGTGACTGTTTAATCCAGCGTGGTTAAAGTTTAAACTTAAAAGCACACATGGTGGTGGGGACATAATTGAGTCAGCATGTGTCTGATAGTTGTTTCTTTGTGGTTTAAAAAAAAAATGTTAAGGACCAGATGAAATAACTGCCATCTTTCATTTCTCCTTAAACTAGAATGGTTACTCTATCAGAGGCTGGCGTAGACGTCTGTAATAAATGAAATGGAGGCAGATGATTTTTGACAGGACTCACCACCCATTTTTCTAGTAGACCTTCGTGAAATAACAAAAGTATCTGCTTGTTAAGTTGTTTAGATGAGTTTTTTTTTCTTCTCCAAGATGCTTCAAAAAGAATCAGGGTTTTACTTGTAAACAATACTCGAGTTTTGAGTCTCCCTTCTCACTTTTAAAAGCGTCAAGAGTTTTTCACAGTTGAGAGGAATGCTTCCACAAACCTGCTCTAGTATTTTAACCAAAGGCCGTGTTTCAAAAGGGAGAAATACAGCTTTTGTTTTGTTTTGAACATCCGACTTCATGTTTTAAACAGGTCTATCCTGTCAGGGTACTTTGTCTTGCTTTTCAGTAAATTTAGAAATGAAATAGTAGATTCTTATTTCGAATTTCAATTACTTAAATCTTTTTTATTTTCATATTACTTAAACTATTCAACCTCAAATGTATTTTTGCCACCTCTGTAACAAGTCATTCACTATCAGCATTCAGTGTTGTTCATGATGACAACTTGACTGTTCTCAGAAGTCAAACAAATTGTATTTAGATGGCCCAATTTCACAATCACATTGCCTCAATTCAGTTTTTATTTCACAGCTTACTCATGAATTTTGAAACTATAACCCCCTTTTGCCATTTCTTGGCTTGTCTGTTAGCTCCCACCTGTCTTCAGCTGCACAGTCATTGTAGCTAGAACAAAGTGCTGCTGGCAGATTGCTCATGAGGAAGGAGGAAACGTATTACACCCATCTTGGCCTCTCTCCACTGGCTTCCTGTAAACTTTAGGATTAATTACAAGACTATGTTGGTTAATTTCTTGGCACCCATGTGACTTCCACCTGGTTATTGTGTAGCTGAGTTTTAACCCCATGTGAACCTGATCGCACCGTCAAATTTACATACAGGATGCAGAAGCAGCCGTTTTTAAATCTGGACAAAGGATGACTTCCACCAGAGTCCCTGAGCTTTGACTGGCTTGTCTATTTTCTTTCTTTCTTTCTTTCTTTCTTTCTTTCTTTCTTTCTTTCTTTCTTTCTTTTTATTTATTTATTTATTTATTTATTTATTTATAAAGAAATGTTTTCAAATACTTGCTTTTAATAACTTACTGTCTTTGACTGATCACTATTTATTATACATCATCTTTACTTCACTTTTTTGTACTAACTTTTTTCTTTTTCTTATTTTTTACATTGACTTTAACCTTGCATACAATACTATTGTCTTATTTTACTTACTTTACTTACCTGATTATGCTCAGGTAATATGCTGAAAATATGTTACGGTCATATTATTGTTCTATTTAAGTTTCTCTTGTTTTTTTTTGGTTTTTTTTCCGACAGTATAGAACAGAATTGTCAAAGACTTGAGTAACACGCAAAGACATTTCACTGTATTTAATTATCTCACTGGAAAAGTTCTGCTTGCGCGTCACCTCGATGTTCCCGGGACAGTTTTGTCAATCAGGATAATGAAGGGTAGTGAGACAGAATATATGGACCCATGTGGCTGTTATCAGGCCACAAAACACTCGGCATCTTTGGAAAGTTTGATGGACCTATTTTAATGCGGTTTCTGGAGCTCTAAAAGGATACGATCTCAACTACAAACTTCAGTGTTTAAAGCGATGACGTTTTTCTACATGGAAAAAATCCACAAGTGTTTCCACGCTTTGTCAGCGTCGTATCATTAAGGATGGTAGCTGCTACTTTCAGACAACAGCTGTGATTAACAGTCATTACTTGTAGCTAAGAATGAGCTTGTTTTATCACTTGCCTTCATTTTGCCTTTTGTTCACTCATCTTCAGTTGATGAAACTTTTGTAAAATCGTTATATACCAACCATCTGTGCTTGCTAGCATGCCGTTCAGTGTTTCTAAGCACGACTTCTCATTCCAAGGTGTTGGTGCTGCCAGTTCGGCTAAACTGACTTTTATGGTTGGAGGGGCAGAGGAGGAATTTACTGCAGCCAAAGAACTTCTCAGCTGCATGGGGGCCAATGTGGTGTACTGTGGTCAGGTTGGAACTGGACAGGTATGACACATGTTTGACATATTTTTCTGAAACGTTCATGATGCCTTTGTCATTCTGAAAAATTACATTTTTTTTTGGAGATAACATTTTAAGTAATAAAATGAGTATTTAAAATGGTGTGAATGCTAATATCTTGTTGCAGGCAGCCAAAATCTGTAACAACATGCTTCTAGCTATTGGAATGATCGGGACTTCAGAGACAATGAACTTGGGAATTAGGTGAAAACTCAAATAAGAGCATATGCAGTCTTTTCTAAATTATAGGAAAAAATAATAGTTTGTTATTAACATGGAATTCGTCTTCGGTCGTCAGACTCGGTCTTGATCCCAAACTGTTGGCCAAGATCCTGAACATGAGTTCAGGTCGATGCTGGTCCAGTGACACCTACAACCCTGTGCCTGGAGTCATGGAGGGAGTCCCCTCTGGGAACAACTACCAGGGAGGCTTCGGCACCCAGCTGATGGCAAAGGTTAGTTTGATGACCTCAATCAGGTTTTAGTATTACTGTTCTGCCCTTGTCATCACAAATATAAAAAAAAATGAAGCACAGGTCATGGCTGTCAGAATCAGGTTTCCTGTTATTGGTGTGGAGAATGTGTTCCTATCAGCCCAAAAGTTTTAGAAACAAAAGGATACAAAAATGTTCTCATGTTAACTTTTCTTATTCATATGAAGCTGCAAAGATTCATTTAGAGAAAATTGATTGCCAACAATTTTGATAATTAACTGTTTCAGTCATTTTTGAAACAAGAATGTCAAACATTTGCTGCTTTCCTTTGTTATTTACTAGCGTGAATGAAGATTTTGTTTGTGTGTGTTTTGAACTGTTGGATTAGACAAAAGAATCATTTTAAATGCATCGTTTTGGTTTCTGGCAAATATTTTTTTAAACATTTTTCTTGACTAAACAACTAACTGGGGAAATAATCTACAGATGAATCCATATGAAAACATTCACATAATGTATGTACGTCTTGGATGTATGATAATTTAGTCAGAGACTCATTTCTGAGTCATATGTTGTGCATGTGACACAAACTTAAGTGACTGTGCTGGGAAAAAATAAGAATTTCTGACTTCAGTCGCACCACTTAAATCGATGCTGTGAGCTGTAGTTTGCATCCCTCTTAAAAGGGAATCAAACCCATATTATTACAACATAAAGAAAAATTCTCTGTGGTGTGTGGACTGGTGGTTTCGGTTTAAGAGTTCAATTTTCAGCTCTGGTGGTTTTTCCAGCGTAACGCTTGCTTTTCTTTTTTCAGGACCTGGGCCTCGCACAGAACACAGCCACCAACACAAAGACTCCTGTCCCTCTCGGCTCCTTAGCCCATCAGATATATCGTATGATGTGCGCTCGTGGTTACGCCACGAAAGATTTCTCCTCAGTGTTCCAGTTCCTGCGTGAGGAGGAGGGCCAGCAGTAATGTCAGCCCCCACCCCGTCCACAGCCTTGCCAGTTCCTGGCCCTGCACAGGACTAACATAGAGTAGTTGGGGGGGCATCTCGCCCTGAGGACTGTTTTTTTGTTTTTTCAAAGGTGTGAAAGACATGAAGCCAACCGAGCTCTGCGTGAAAGATCATGTACGCACTTCTCTCCTATTGGAAATCATGTTATCTGTGTGATGTAGCCTTTCTAAAATGCAACACTCCTTTTTAGTTTTTAGAAGTAAGTGAACTGTCAGATAAAGAGATATCAGCAGACTGTCTCTCAGTGGCAGCTCTGTAGATTTTTACACTTCAAAGTGGAAGATGTTCTGAGGCATCTGTGGTGTTGAGAAGACAACTCACAAACTCTGTCAAGACTGAACGGCTACAAACACCTTTCAGTCTCCACATATTTATGTAATATTTGTTTGTGATCATTTCTCTATGTTGCTGTTTTTTCTGTTCATGGGGGGGGGGGGGGGGGGGGTATTTCAGTTGATAATGGAAATGTTACTATGGGATAGAAGTGTCATTTCATATCCTGTTAGGAAATAAAAACAAATTGTGATGACAGTTCATGTGACAATTAATTTACCACCTTTTCCTTTAAACGGGCATAATTTGTAATTCTGGATTTCGATTTCAACTTGCGCAGTATGAACAGATGTATCTATTTTTCAACAAAACAACTAGAAACACATTTATGCAGCTGATTTCTTTTCAGTTATGCCGTAAATCCGGTTTCTTGTTGGAAATGCTGTCGTAGACTCAGAGGGAGAAGCTTTGCGTGGACACACCTTTTAATAACCACCAGTGCGCAAACAAACAAACATCAGAGCCGGAGGAAGGAGGACGCTAATTCTTCCTATGAAAAGGGCGATTTAAATCCCAAATGGCACGGTACAATAATGGCTCCCAAATGTTCTAGTTTGCATCCTGCATCTCCGTAGTCACGATAAAAATGCTGGCCAGACTTCAGCCTTTGAGGAGCTCGGCTGCGGAGCAGATGAAGGAGAGGGCCAACACTGCACAAACCAAAAAAAAAAAAAAGACACGTCAGCTTTTTTTCCACTTAAACTAAACGACCCAGCTAATCTCGCTCCGATGCTAGAAATTCCTCATTTAATGACGATTTAATTTTGAAATTTTAAGTTTTAATCGCGTCCCTCGTTGCCCAAACTGCAACACTGAAACAAAGCTGACTGTCGCGTCGGTAATTTGGGGATGTGGCCCTCTTGAGGTCAGAGAGGGAGGGCGGCATGTTTCTGATCTGGTTTGCCAAGAGCCACTGAGGGGCCAAGGTGCCACAGGTCATGCGATCACAAGACAAACCCATAAAAAGTCCATTAAGCACTGTAGGCTGAGAGCTGTGTTGTCATCTGCTTGATAGGTGCTGCAAACAGAGCAGCACTTTGGTCTCGGGCCTCCAGCACACTGGTGACGGGCAGAGAGGGAGCCTGGCTGCGCGTCACCCTCCTCTCCAACACTTTCTAATAACATTTGCTGTTGATGTTGCACATTTCTCTCTATTTTTTTCTTTCTTTTTTTTTTTCATATAACAAATTGCAACAAAGGGAGAAGATGCATGTTCAAGGTTGCCTGTGAATGAGCTGACCGGCTGTCTTCATCGCTGCGTTCATGTCCCAAATTATTATTATTATCCACCTTGTTTCCATCACGCAACAAGCCGGTGTTGTCTTAGACATTTTGCCTTTGAAGCGATGGCAAAAAATAAAAAATAAAAAAAATCATAAAGGTCTATTGTCAATTTTATGTGATTGTGACTCCTTGTCCAATGTCCAAAGTTTACACTCTGTGATGTTATAAGAAAAAGAAACGAAACTAAATCCTGCTTATGTGAGAACTGTAAAGTTAGCAGAGGTGGCAAAAGTCACACATTATTTAGTCAAGTAGAAGTACTTGATTTTTACTTGTGTAAAAAAAGATCGCTGGTAGAGGTACTGATTCAACTTCGTTACTGGAATAAAATTAGAACATTTACAAAATAAATAAATAAATATGAGCTCTGAAATGTCCTCAACGTATGAAAGTAAACGTGAACCTCACATCATATTAATTCAAAGACGCCTGAACTTAAACGTGCAATCAGTGGGATTTTTCCAAGCTGTTCGTAAACGCACCACAAAGTCAGTTGATGGTTGCGTCTCATTCTCGGGACGTCAAATAGCGACTTTTTGTGTCGGTAAAGCGAGCACAACCACAACAAAACCAAGAAAATAAGAAAGAAAAAAGAAAAGCGAGCTGCAGGTTGTGTGCACGAGTTACAAACATGTTAGTAAAACACGTGCTGCAAACATATGAGACCAAACCAATCAGAGATATTGCAAAGTATTGTCAAAATTTTAATAACAATAATAATAACCAGTCAGAGTCTGTTCAGGTATCATATTATTCATTTTTATTCAGACTTTTTTTTTATTTTTTTTTTAGTATTGTATATTTCAAAAATCCTACATATCTGAGTATCGTTGGCCTGTTTGTAGTTTAATTTGACGTCAGCATTCTGGTAATCAATTACACGTGACTAATAATTAAAACACTGAACACACAAGTACCTTCATTTTTAAATATCTGCACGTGTGTGTGTGTGTGTGTGTGTGTGTCTGTGTGTGTGTGTGTGTGTGTGTGTGTGTGTGTGTGTGTGTGTGTGTGTGTCGAAATGAAACGATGAAATGAAACTCTTCCTCACCAGCAGCAGCAGCAGCTCGCGGCCTGTCTGCTGCTCAGACTCGGATCATCTTCTCTCTGTCCAACAGGCTGAACAGCTCAGTTCACATTCTGTATACCAGCTGCTGATGCGTGAACAGCGTGGTGGCTCGGGTGCTTCCCGTTCTGCACGTCGCGTTCGTTTTAACGCGAAATTAAAGGACGAATCGTGTCACTTTTCCCTCCAAAACAGAGTCAGTGTGAAGAAAAGACCCGATTAGTTAAGCAGGCGGTCTGTGAACGTGACAATGCAATAAAACAAAACTTAAAAAAAAAAAAAAAGAAAAAAAAAAAGAAAGAGAGAGAGACCTGAACTTTTTCACCGACATAAAACATTATGCCTTTTCTCCTGAAACCACTGCTCGCTCCTGCCTACCCAGCTATGAACCCGGGCCATAAAGATTTACAGCCTCAAAAGGTGGGAAAACTCTATTAAAAATAATAATAAAAAAAAGAGGTGCTCAAATTTAGGTGGGGAGACATTTCTCCGCGTCTGTGGTCTCAGCGTAGAAATATTCAACAAAACCGAATCTGGGAGGAACAGTGTGCGTCCACATTCATCTCATTTAGGGAGCCACGGTGCAGCCACACAGCTGAATGGCCCTCTGTTATATGTATATAAATACTTGTATTGGCAACACTGAACCGTAAACAACCTTTTTGGTTTTTTTTTTTATTCTTGCGCTGCAGCCTCGTTTTCGTGAACGATTTGTGTACATATCGTGCGTGTGCCCAGATGTGCGAGCGCTGCAGCTCTGCGCAGGGAAACAAAGAGGCCACCTATGGAGGCCGGGATCAGAAATTTTGAAGACGAGTTTATTTTTCCTCTGAGTCGCTTTTCACTCCAGTACAAGTCTAAAATAATTCATGTGCGGCTCTGATTTTGAACATTTGTCGCCGATAGATTATTTTCTGGTCAGGGAAGACTGAGAGCCTCTACTTCTTGTTTTTAATTCTAAGAGTTGAAGTAAGTGCTCTGTAAAAAAAAACAAAAAACGAGCCCAGTCTCTCGGTGCCTCTTTCGGCATTCAGCGGTGTTTTCTCTTCGGGCTTCCTGGCTTGAAGTGCCTTTTTGGCCAGACTGCAACTTTCAACTTGACCTTGGCCTCCAGCCGCGTCCAGCCCCGTTGGAGAAAGAGTGCAGCCAAATGTGGCATGCTTTTTGGTATTTTTGTGGACACTGAAATTGTGTCTGGATTTGCACGTTGTAGCGCGAAAATGTGAGGATGATTGAATGTTATTGTTGCTACAGTCCCAGTTTTAAATGTTTCCATAAGACACCCGGTCTGTTTTTTTTTTTGTTGTTTTTTTTTAAATCATCTGGCTGTGACCGTTTTGGTCAAAATCCTTATTCTGAGCCAGTCAGTCAGTCTGATTGTTCAGTAAAATTATTGTACATTTATTGAAATGTTTGCACTGACTGAAATCTTTAGATATAAAGCCAAAGAAATCATTTAAATCCACATATCTGAAAATAGTTTTCCTCCCGTTTACACAAGGGGCTTGGTGCACCCAAAATGGCACGCGTAATTACGCGTCAAAAACAGCATAAATCATAGTTTTCTCATGTCATGTGTTACACAATTTATCATATAAGCGTTTTGTGATGGCACAAAACTACAGACGAGACTGCCTCACGCAAAGTTCCTCTCAGGTCGCGACTCAAATTCACTTTGGTTTGGAGAAAAATGAAACAAAATCCCCCCCGACGCTCCTTTAAATATCTGAAACATGGATCTCCTGATGCGCGGCAGCTCGTCGCAGATATACAGCCCGATCTGCATTATCTGATGTCTAGACGTTTATCATCTCCTTTGCATATCACGTGCTTGGCCCCGGCCAATAACCTCGCGATCTTTATGTACTCAGGCGTGTTGGTATCGTTACTCTGCCCTGAGTCCCTGTCTCTGCTCAGTCGAGGGGATTTTGAAAAAGAGTTGGTCGTCTCGATGTAGGGCATGCTATGACCGCTTCATTACTCCTCCACTCGCACTGGGTTGACCCGGTGATGTTCCTCTACGACAACGGCTTGGACGAGAGAAGCAAGAGCATGGAAGGATTTACTGGAGGCAATTTCGCTGCGAACCAGTGCAGGAATTTGTTAGCGCATCCAACCTCGCTGGCTCCCAGCACCACCTACACCGCGAGTGAGGTGCCAGTCTCTGGCATGGGGGAGCCTGGCAAACAGTGCAGCCCCTGCTCTGCCACCCAAAGCTCTCCCAATGCGTCTTTGCCCTATGGATATTTTGGCAGCAGTTATTACCCGTGCAGGATGTCGCACGGCAGCGTCAAGGCGTGCGCGCAGCCCTCCGGTTATGGCGATAAGTACATGGACTCGCCGGTGTCTGGCGAGGAGTTCTCGACCAGGGCGAAGGAGTTTGCGTTTTACCAGGGCTACTCCTCGGGTCCGTACCAGCCCAGCTACCTGGACGTCCCCGTGGTCCCTGCGCTCAGCGCGCCGTCTGAGCCAAGGCACGAGTCCCTGCTGCCCATGGAGCCCTACCAGCCGTGGGCCATCACCAACGGGTGGAGCGGTCAAGTTTACTGCACCAAAGAGCAGCCACAGTCCAATCCTCTGTGGAAGTCCTCGTTACAAGGTACTTTTATTATTATTATTATTACTACTGTTTTATTATCACAGAAACGAGCTGTTAAAGGCTGTGAAATATGTGCATGTAAAGCAAATTTGTAACCCCGCCTGGAAGAAGAACAGTTAAAGAGAACTAGAGCGTTATATGTTCCTGAAACAAATAGTAATAATAATAATGATGATGATTTTCTGTGTGATGTCCAGCAGATTAAGATGTGATGTTTCTCCCTCTCCGCAGACACCATATCTGGTGGGGACAGCTCCATCCGCCGTGGGAGGAAGAAGCGTGTGCCTTACACCAAGGTGCAGCTCAAGGAACTGGAGAGGGAGTACGCCGCCAATAAATTCATCACCAAGGACAAAAGGAGGAGGATATCCGCGCAGACGAACCTGACAGAGAGACAAGTGACAATCTGGTTTCAGAACAGACGCGTGAAGGAGAAGAAGGTGGTGAACAAATTCAAGAGCTCCAGTTAGCTCTGGAGAGCTGCGGGGAGGGGTGAGGGTGAGGGTGAGGGGTGAGGGGGGGGGACATGGATGCGCCTTCATCCAAGAAAACTGTGCTATAATTTATTACGCTGTATGGACGGTGCTCTTTGTCGCCAGAGCGGCTCTGTTGGCCTGTTCCGAACCTACACGTTTCCTTCCTCGCGTCCTAATTGGAACCAGCCGATGCGGCCTGTCGACAGAAGGTCGGAAATGGCTTTGCAGCACGTTTGACCGGGGCGATTCTGTGAGAGGATGAATGAATCTCCTGCAAAACGCTCACCAAACGACGAGACATTGCCCCGAGTTATCCTGCGCCTTTATTTTTATTTAACCCAGCCCAGAGTTTAAGACTTGAAGCCCCCCCTGGATCATGGAGGCTGTGATAAGCGGCGAACAAGCTGGTGGATCAAATGTCTCGTTCGAAGCGGTTTGTTTTTATTTAATCCAGCCAAGAATATTAAATCCGAAGGCCTCTGAGTCCTTTACAATAAGTGATGCTGTGGGGAAACAGACTTAAAGAAGCTTTCAGGCTGCAAACAGGCACATTTAAACAAACAGTCATTAAATTATATATCTTTAAAAAAGAATCTCAAATAACATTTCCAGCATTATGATAAATTAATACATAATTAAATGCTGCAATTCTTTTCTCCAAAACATCTACAAATCCAATCTCTTTATTTGAATCAACCGTCCATCTGTCAGCTGATGAGCCAGGACGTGATGAAACTCTATCAAACATGAAACCTAAACGTTTCAAAACGTGTGTCCACGTCACTGTCCCTTTTTTCCTCTCTTCTCATTCTAAACACAGGGTTTGTTTTTGTTTTTTTGTCGACCTATGCAATTTTCTTCCTGTGAGTCAAGAACGATTTCACAGAAGAGTCCTGAACGTGTCGGCGTATTTAAACATGTAAATACTATCTGACTGCAACTATCTACTCCCCCTTCTCTGACTGCAATAGCCAAAGTCGTTTATTTTATTATTTTATTATTATTTTTTTTCCCTGGACAATAAATGTTTGAGAGACGCTTTGAGATGTGATCTCGTCATTTTCGTTCATGTTTTTTCGGTCCGAGCTGGACGCGGATGTTTGATCAGACTGTAAAGATCCTCGTGGAAAACTCAGAAAAACCTACATAATATATAAAACAAGTGATGAGGGTGTTTTTTAGGCCCAAAGGCCTGACAGAGAGAGAGAGAGAGAGAGAGAGAGAGAGAGAGAGAGGAGCCTCGCTGAGCTCGGAGCCTCTGTGGGTTTCAGCTATTAACAGTTTATGTCGCCATCTAGTGGCGGAGCTGTGTCAGCACAGCGTGCGTCCACAGACCTCAGTGTTCAGAACATCTGGCCTCTGCTCTCACACAAGGATGTGTGTGTGTGTTTCTTTGAGAGGAATGCGTATTATTTATTTAATAAACCTTCATTGTATTCAACACAACGTGTTTATTACACGTTGAACTCTGCCAGCTGAGGTTTCACTCAAAACGTGCTTTTTATTAAATTATATCAGCAACAACATTTATTTTAATAAGATAATAGATAATAATAAGTCGTAGAACAGCGAAAAAAAACAACAACATAATGATGATGGTTTATTACTATAATATTATTTCCTGTATTCACATTCAGATATATTTTGGTCATGCATATTTAAACTACCTTTTGAAAAATAATAAAAATGTGTTTTAATTACAGTGGAAATGCATTATTCCGTTTCCGTTCATGTGTCATCGGGGCTTCAATTCTTGCAAACTCTCCTTTTTTGTGGTTGAGCGCAGCTCAGAATTTACGTCACGAAATGTGTGTTCAAATTTTGAATAACCTTGTGCCGTGTAAGCGCACATCTATTTGTTAATACTGAATCGGAAATCTAAATACATAGGGAGCGGTGGCTTTGTTTGTGTATAATCATCCACTTTCCTCCAGGAACAGGAATGTGCTTTTACATATTTGTGTTGAAGTCCAAACGATGTTTATGTACGTCTCATTCCTGCAACGAACAAAACGTCAAACCGTCACAGAGAATCATGTAAATGACGAAACGAAAACTTTTGAGATGAAGAGTTTGTGAACCATTACGCACAGATGCTTTCTTCACTTGCTGGTTTTGATATCTGGCATTTGACCTGCAATTAAACAGTAACACAACTGTATTATGATGTTGACATAATCCGCATTATGTTATCATCACAGTCACAGAGTCACAGGCTGCTGGATCAGCTTCGATCTGAGCCTAAAAAAACACAATCGATGCGCAAAAATCCTCCTTGTGTAGGACTCAAAACTGAAGCCGGGTCACGACACTGACCTCCAGACTGTCCGCGCCACCGTGACCGGCAGGATGCTTGTCTGCTTGGATTTGTAGCCCTGTCTGGGAGCTTTCCAGGCGGCAGCACCCTCGGGTGAGTGTCACCCTCTCAGCTCTGTCACACGCGCACAAGCGGGGCGATTAAACTAATAGCAGGCACGTTTTGTCTTCTTGCTCAAGAGCACTTAGAGAGGCCCGGCCGCCGATGGGCCTCTTAACCAAGGTAATAATCGTACAAAGGTTTCCTGTTTTCGCAGACGGAGGTCATGTTGGTGTAAATATTCCTCCGCTTTGTACGGATGGAGTTCCTCTCCGGGAAACTTGCCCTGCAGCTCCTCTGCGTGTCTGTCGCGGCCTCCTCCTCTGTTGCTCTGTGTCATTGCGCCCCCTAACAGCCGCGCAGGTTAACGCACCTCACTCCAAAGACACAGTCCCGTATGCTGCTGCTGTTTGGATGCTAACAGCTCACACAGCCTCTGAACCACGGAGCGAAATCATGACCCGAGAGTGGAAACCCTCGGAGATGATTGGTGGAGGGGAACCAATCAAAAAAAGTTAATCATTTAAAGAGCTGATGGATGTGCGTAATGCTGAGAGCCCCCCCTGTGTTGAGTGTGTGTGTGTGTGTGTGTGTGTGTGTGTGTTGTCTGGATGGTGTTGGACGTTGTGCAATGAACTTCAGACAAAAACAAAAATGAAACTGAAATGAAAAAAAAAACAGTCACTGAGTAAAAAAAAATCCAAATCTTCAACAACAAACAAAGGAATTATGGGAAACATTAAGGGAAGAATTCATTCTAACGGCGCCGAGTTGACATTTTTTGAAACAATTGCAATCAAATGCATGGTGGACACATTTAACTCCGGGTGAAAATGTTCTGCCAGCGTTACATTTTGATGTAGCATCGCAGCTCTGTTAGTCGATGTGTTGTGCGTATTTTAGAGAGACAACGAAACTACAATTACAGATATCGAATCATAGCTGGACGCCAGCAGGAAAAAAAACAAAACAAAACAAAAAAAAACACGATCACATGAAAGTTAGGACAGTGAAGTGTAACTGATGCGTTCACTGACATCAAACCTGCTGTCTTCAACACGATTTTCGTTCCCTCACCCCTCCATCACTGACAGCCAGTGGACATAATACGAGGCTGAATTTGTAAATCCAGAAAGTTTAATTAGGTTTTTTTTCTTTCTTTTTTTTTTTTTTAGTTGTTGTGTTTTACAGCAGTTTCAGCTGTAAATCCCCCCAACAGAGCACTGCTTCCGGAGAAGTACCCTCCTTCTCCTCCTCCTCCTTCTCCTCCTCCTCCTCCTCCTCCTCCCTTATATGTGCCTGAGTCCTCCATCTTATTCCAGCTCACTTTGTCCACCTTGATAACATCAAACCCTCTGTTATTGTGGATCTCTGCGGTGCGTTCAAACTGAATTACCTGTGTTCTTTATCTCATTAGAATTCTTTCCTGTTTGTATCGCCGAGCAGAAGATGACATCGAGGATGACTTTGGTTGGCAGGAAAGAAAATAGAAAAATACACGAAAATCAGTCCAGTATTAATAACACCAGGGAGACTTTTTATTTATTTATTTTTTTTGTCTGATCTTTTTTGTCGATCGTATGTGTTTCAGTCACAATTTTTTTGATTTATTTATCTATAATTTTTTTGTTTGGTTTTTTTTGGAAATAAATTTGCTCCGGCTTTGTTATTTTGAGCAGTTATAAACACTTTTAAATCATCATGAATATCAGAAAAATGAAGCGATTGATGCACATTTTTGCTCCTCTCGAACAAGTTGTCTTTGAAGGCATCATCCAAATGCAAACGCACGCCTGCTCTCTCTGTTTACATCTCCTTTAATTCACAACCTACATTTGAATGATGTGTCACAGCTAACTTTTCCACTTTACATCACCAATATTATTACTCATTGATATGAATTAGGCGTGTTTTCGTTGGGGGAATTGATATTGTTTCACGTATTAAATACACACGCACTGTTTTAAGTACAAACATTACAGTTTGGGCCCCGGCACTTTTTTTTTTAAAAACCTAAATATTTGCAAATGTCTCCTCGTGAAGCGGAGTCAGGAGAGTTAAAGGCTGGAGGCGCGCACAGATTTTCAGGCACTCAGGTTAGACCACATTCCTCCTCAAGTGTCGAAGGAGAATTCAGACAAACCGAGAAAACTAATCTTATTTTTCTTTAAAAAAAAAAAAAAAAGAAAAGAAAAGAAAAGAAAAATACGGGTTTTAGCTGACTGACTGCTGCACCTTTATGTATGTTCGACTTTTGCATTTTCTGCCACACTGAATAAATCTCCCACATTTATTCTTCTGCGATGTTGAAGGCCGCAGGGTCTTTTTTTTTATTCGCCCACCCTCCAACTTTATTGCATGTGAACTCCTCAAGGCGACTCAGAAACGACGAACCAGCCTTGACTTTCATGCGACCGTCTAAAGGAAATGTGCAAAAAAGACGAAAACAAAGTCAAATTAAAGGACAAAAAAACATTTCCAATTGAGATATTAAGCAATCTGTGAAGCTGAAACTATAATATTTTGTATTTCCCTTCATGAATAATGTTGCACTAATAAAACAAAAGTGATTAAAAAAAAAGAAATTATCTTTTTATGGACATATCTGTTTTGCGCATTTGTTGGTGTCCGGTGTTGACCAGCTTTTCTGTTTACACGCACCTTCTTCTTCTCTCTCTCTCTCTCTCTCTCATATCAGTGGATTCATGCGCATTTACTGTGTAACCTAATGTTGTTTGTGGTCGATGCCCGTTGAAGGCTGTGCTGTGAGCCGAGGAAGGAGAGGAGGTTTCAACTGTGACAAACCGGGCCAGTCCTGCAGCCTCGGCCTGGATGCTGACGCTGCGCACGACAGGCGGAGTAATTCACCAAATAATAAAGATTAAATAAAATAAAATAACAGTAAGTCTCATTTATCATGTAAGACTAATTCTGTCCCCGGTGCATGGAGCTGGATCCTCTGCGGTCCATCCAGGGCAGGATGAAATATTACACAGTCTCCTAATGCGTCCCTGCTCAGGACAAATTCACAGGCTTTGATGTATGAACAGCGAATTTGGACTAAATTCCCAAAATGGGCCGCATAACAGGATTAGTGATATGCGACACATGTGCCCACTTACTCAGCAGCGATGACAAATGAAAATGGATTGGAGTGTGGGAAATAGCCCGTGTCCAGAGGGTTTTATACTGGGCGGTGCGGGGAGAGAGAAACAGGCGATGCAAAGACCGGAGCCCCGTCAGCAAATACCTTTTATTAGCAGTAGGCAGCCTGTAAACATGTGTACATCAAACTTTAGCTGTGCGTGCCAGCCCCTCTTAGAACTTCCGATGCCAGCACAAATTATAATCTCACAGCACAATGTGAGTTTTCATGGTTCGCGTGGTAATTAAAAGGTGTAGAAGTGTTTTTAAAAAGGCAACTTTTTCTTTTACGCACGCAGGACCAGCGTGCCCGATGAGAGTCTGCAGCAGGCTCGGGCTGTGGCATGCTTTCATGATCCCGGTTCAAACAAACACATAGCAGCCATAAGAGAGATAAGCAACCCAACCATTGTCCCCATCTGTCCACGGGTGCCAAACTGGACTGATGCCTGACAGGAGTGCAGCATGACTCGCATTGCTCCGACACTTGTGGACGAGATTGGTCTATATATAGCCGGAGGGGCTATATTAAAAATACACATGGGGAGAAGGGCGAAGTCGCGGCTGCCATCAGCTCAGATTCATGAAATCATCTAAAATGGGTTTAATTATTGAAGACAATGTCTTCCAAAGTAAATGGCGCATGTTCCATAAAGGCCTGCGTCTGCGTAAAAAAAAAAAAAGACATAAAAAAGCTCTTCTTTTAGGCGATTAAATGTTATTTGTTGCACAAGAATTAATCCTCACATGCGTTAAAAAGCCTTAATTGTGTTCCATTGGGTGTAAAAAAAACAAAAAACAAAAACAAAACCCATATCATCTTCGTCTCCCCCAGAGGTTAAGGTGAGGGTTAAGGTTAGGGTTAGGTCCGAAAAACGTAACGTTAAAGGAAGAAACATGGCAGGTTAAGCATGCTTGGCGTGAAATTGGGTACAATTCTCAGTTTGGTTCTACCTTGTAATGTGGTAATTTAACGACGATAGTCTGCAGCCAGACAGAAAGTAACCCTGCAGCAGCTCTGCAATGAAAAAAAAAAAAAAAACCCTAACCCGCGATTTTAAAAAACGTTTTGAAAAAAAAAAAATAAAAAAAATAAAAACTGCCTTCAAATGGGCTCCTGTCAGTATTTTTCCCTCTCCCATACAGCCAGAGGTCCACTTTATAAACTCATTGACTCATACAGTATAGCCCTACACGTCGAGGCGTAGGCTATCTGTCATTTTGTGCCAGTGGTCACATGGCTTTGGCCCTCAGGAATGGATAGAGATGGATCCCCACGTCAGCTTGTACGTCTAAGGATTTCTGCTCCAGCAGTCTGCCTCAAAGTGACTGGAGCGCAGCGCCGCGGAGGAACTATGCGCGGATTATTGTAGGACGTTTCCCAACAGCAGAATATGGATTTTGATGAGCGCATCTCTGGCTCTAATATGTATTTACCGAGCTGCACTTACTACGTCTCCGGAGCCGACTTCTCGGGTCTGCCTCATTATTTAACCCAGAGCCAGTCCTCCTGCCCCATGACATACCCCTACCAGTCCTCAGCCCTGCCACAGGTCCCGTCCGTGAGAGATGTGGCGTTCAGAGACTATGGGATAGATGCCTCCAGTAAGTGGCACCACGGCAGGGGGAGCCTATCGCACTGCTACACCGAGGACATCGTGCACAGGGACGGCTGGACGAGCAGCCCGGGCTCCAGAGGCGGGGAGCTCCTGGTGAAAGGCGGCTCGGGCGCCGGCCACTCCGGCTCCTCCAACCCGACGCCGGGCTTCTACGGCAGCGTGGGCAGGAACGGCGTCCTGCCGCAGGCGTTCGACCAGTTCTTCGACACCGCGTACGGGGGCTCGGAGAGCAGCACGACGCCCACAGCACAAGCGGCGGACGCGGACAGACACGCCGCCAAAGCGAGCCCCGCTCCGGCTCACCCGGGCTCGGACACGGCGGAGAGCCTCAGCCCCAAGTCGTCCTCCGGCCACAGCGAGGAGAAGCAGAGCAAAAGCAGCGGTGAGTGCGTGTGACTGGAGCAGAGAAATCTAACGCGTCGCTCTTAAAGCTTTTTTATATGCTGTTTTATAAGCACGTAAGGTTTATGGAGGGCCTGCAGATTTACCCTATAACAAAACTATGTTATAAACGGCAAGATCACGTGCTTGGGATTGAAATTGGCCGTGAAGACTTTGGCTTTAAGCTTGTCTTCCCTGATTTCAGACAAGATCTGCCCTTCTGTCTCCATATGTGCGCCCACACATCCCACCGGCGAGCAGCCTGCGAACTTTAACGTGCGCGCCAGATCTTTTTAATTCCATGAAATGCTATTCTAGTTAAAGTTTAGCTGCATCTATAAATGTTCCATCCCCCCCCGCATTTGAGATTATAATTGTTCATATTAATTGTTTTATTTTTATTTGTGCATAAACGTACAAAGTTTGCAGCACTGCCAAACAAAACAAGGGAGGTCGAAATAAATGAATAAGACATAGTCAAAGCGCACAAAAGAAATAAAAAGTAGAAAACAAACCAACAGGCTCCTCGTCCCCCGTCATGTTGCCTTGAACATTTTGGATTTATAATTTGTTTTCTATGGACTTGACAGAGAGTGGGCAGCCTGCGACCACCTGATTTAACTTTAAACCCAGCTCCTTATTCGAACATAAACATTTGCGAAATCTCCGGATTTTCTCGGATTTAATCCAACAACATTGCTCTCCACGACTGCTCGCCTCAGCCGGGCCCTGAAAGCAAACAGCTCTTTACGCGCAGCGAAATCAAAAGCGGACGTTATACAAGCATATCAGGGACACACGATACCCTGCGCTGTTTGGTTTAGGCCCACGCCCTCGCTCTTTAAAACGCGGGCCAGGATTGTTTTACACATTTCAGTAAGTTTTCACTACTTCCGACGTGCGATTCTTCATGCCCAACATGCCCCACTACCAAGTCCAGTCTTTGTTTACAGATCGGTGCTGTAGGCCTGAGAGGAGGGAGACACTTGAACTCCACAGCTCATGTTAGACCACCAACACCAACTGCTGCTGCTGCTGCTTCCGAGCAGGAAATACACACGTGTGATAACATCTTGTTGCACTGGATGTGCTGACCTCCCCCTTTTATTTATTTATTTATTTCATTAACTTATTCACGGTTTTTTTCCTCCTCCAGGTGGCCAGAGGACGCGCAAGAAGAGATGTCCATACTCGAAGTACCAGATCAGGGAGCTGGAGAGGGAGTTCTTCTTCAGCGTTTACATCAACAAGGAGAAGCGCCTGCAGCTCTCGCGGATGCTCAACCTGACAGACCGCCAGGTCAAAATCTGGTTTCAGAACAGGAGGATGAAGGAGAAGAAACTGAACAGAGACCGTTTACAGTACTACACCACAAACCCCCTGCTATAAAAACAACAAAAACAAACAAACAAAAAACTGAACAAAGACTGTCAGAGGCGCGCAGACTACACAGCTACATCTGATCTGGACAGAAGGAGGACAGGAGTGTTTTTTTTTTTTTTTGGTTGTTTTCTAAATGTGCCAGACTTCATACAGAATTATACTATTTATACACTATTTTGTCATTAAACGCAGTTGGCTCCTCTATTATTATTATTATTATTATTATTATTATTATTATTATTATTATTATTATTTTTATTTTTATTTTTTATTATTATAGGCATGTTATTCTGCTTGCCCGACAAATAATCCACAATTTCCCCAATTTTTGTTAATTTCTAAAGTTGCGTGTTTGTTTTGCGAACACAACTTCCTATATATTATTTAACAAGTCATGTGGAGATTGTTGTACTGCAAGCTTTCCCCCCCCCCTTTTATCTTAATCTTTCCTTGAAATACAAAATGTTTCCCCAATTTTACGCACACACACACACGCAACTTTTGCAGGCCCACACATCCTGACGTCAAACTGTGTTTCTGCTCCTTCTTTTCTCTCTTTCTTATAACTACAGTGTACAAATACGACAACAACAACAAAAAAAAAGAAGATCCGCCGACAGGAAACCATGTTGTGTGTTTTGGTATCCCTATCAGTCCTCATCATTTGATCCAAAAAAACTAAAACAAAAAACAACAGTCACAAGTCAGCTTTAGCGCATGAGTCCAGTTATGATTCGTTCATTTCGTGCGTTTTAAGTCTGATTTTCAGTGATATTCCAACATCTGCGCCTTGACGCTCAGCACCGGCGCTTTTGTTGAGCCCTCGGCCGTAAAGTCGGATTACTCTTGAAGGCGAACCCCGCTGATAAAAGAACCCAAACCCCCACGAGTGAAACATAATCCTGTATTTTGTTTTATCCTCCAGCACGTGGATCGCATCAGGTTCATCTGATATGTATGTCCGATGCCTTTTTTTTATTCCCTCATGGCCGGAAACACAATCCGCTGCAGTTAGTATCTGATATCTATTACAAAGAGTTCATTCATTCTGGGGACGATGCGGAGAGTTTGATTTTGACCTAACATGCCTTTTAGGCTTACCGAAACAATCTTGACACTTGTTTGAATGAATCTGGGTGTAACACGCGCCTCCTTGCCGAAAAGGGGGAATGTGTTTGCGTGATTCCCCTCTTATTTCAGACATTTTAGTTTCCCCTTTGCAACCCACCTAAACAGGCGACCCTTCGTGACCCACCAGACAGTGACGCTGTGCGGTAAATAAAGGTGGGATGAACGCCAGATCGTCACAGGCAGCACGATCTGGCCATTTATTTATTATTGTGTGTGATACTGAATAAGCAGGCGATGAATTTCGGGTCATTTGTGTCAAAGACCTCTCGCATAAAAAGATGGGTAAAAACAACAACAACAACAAAAAGACAGAAAGAAAGAAAGTGGCTTCAGGTGGCTTTATATTCACCACCAGGCCCCTGAAAACAACTTGAATGGCCTGCCATAAGCTAATAAGGGCCCTGATGCCTTCCTTATACTGTGCATCCTGTGAGGCTCCCAGGAATTCCGCTTTGATTGCTGCACATCCTCCCAGTTGCTCCAGTAACTTGGCCATAAAACGCGGATTCGTCTGGAGCATTTGGAGTGTAGTGCCATAAAGTGTCTGAGACCCAAGGTTATTAACTGTGACTAAGGGGCTGAAAAACAACGGCTGGGAGCATTGAAAGCTTGTGTCCGCGGAGCTTTCCGGCGTCATTTTGTTTCAGCATCTTACCGTGGTCGGAATATTCCGCGTCCGGGCGTCGCGCCGCGGCGCTCCAGGCGCGCCCGCCTTCGCCCACTGGGTGGCGCTCCTCAGATCAATGTCATTGCCGTGAATTGAGATATAAAAAGAAGTTTTGACTCGACGCGCTCAGCTGCTTTGAAATATGTCACCACCTCAGGATTTCGCTGTTAAGGTAGGCACAGAAATATTGCCTTGACTGCAGGGGGTTTATTAACGCGATCAGAGGGAGTGGGTTTATCTTCTTCTTCTTCTTCTTCTTCTTCTTCTTCTTCTTCTTCTTCTTCTTCTTCTTCTTGTCTTTCAGCTCATCCCCCTCTTTTTTTTTTTTTTTTTTAAAGAAGCTTTTTTTTCATCCAGGGTGTAGATGTTATGATGTACTGAAAGCATTACAGGCAAAACTCAAGTTAATAGAGCAAGAAAGAAAAAAAAAACCCAAAAGGATTCTCAGGTTGCAGCTCTGCAGGCGTTACAGGCCTGGAGTGACTAATGCGCACAAAGAAATAAGATCACAAGGGCCTTTACTCCAAACAACGTGTGGCTCACTAACTTTTATAATCCCTCGAGAAAAGTTCCCAACGTAAATGAGACTTTGTTTGATGAATGCTGAACTTGATGTGTGCTGTTTAGTCGTGATGTAAACAATGTAAACGTGTGAGAAATAAGAACTTGGATTGTCCCAAAGAATTGTTTTCCTTCTGATATCAACACGCAGCTTGTTGCTACTTGTGTGTGTCCGTATGTGTGTGTGTGTGTACGTGTGTGTGTGTCCGTGTGTGCGCGCGAGAGAGTACATTTTTGACGCATTTTCACACATTTTCAAGTATTTTTACTCTCTTCGAGGAGTAATTGAACGAATTAAAAAAAAAAAAAAACACTCACAAGTTTTATGTGAATAATAACGTGAGGGGAGCTCACCCACAGCGCGCGCTGAAACATCACAGGAAACATCTAATAGGATTAATGATTATTATCATTCATTGAGGGCCAGACTGCTGCAGGTTTGACGCCATATAAAATGGCTGTACATAAACTGTAGCTCTCATTTCTAGACTTTACGGCTCCAGACTTATAGGAACATGGAGGTGGCCGATGTTGTATTTCAGGGTAAAGCCACCTTTGGAGACGTTTTTATGCTGACCTAAATCTGTAGGTCTGTGTTATAAACTCCTAACCCCATTGGCGGTCTGAGGAAACGAGGGTCGATGTGTTTTCTGACTTTTTGTATGTTTTTAAAAAAAAAAAAAAAAAATGTATTTAACTTTACATATTCTAGTTGTCTGGCGTGTGTTTACTAGTTGTTTGCCTGCTGTTGGACGAGAACACGCTTCAATAATTTCTCATTTTGAATTAGCCTGTTAGGAAATGACTCAAAGGCCATCAGTTGTTTCCTCTTGTTTATGTTATATTGATATTACCATTTAACATTACACACCTGAAGTTAGGCTATTCTGTCCTGGGTTGCGTTACGTGCTATGCAAGAAAAAAAAAACGTATTTATTCATTCTTTATTTCTATTGTCATAGTAGCTACATTTTGGTTTTGTTTTCTGGCTACGTCACGGTTACTAGTTTTTATATATATATATATTTTTGTCCCCATAACCTCCATCTCACATGTACAATCAATTCTGTTAGCCCAAAGAATTGTCATGAAAAGCACAAAGATTAGAAAAACAGATTCGTGTATTTTTATATATATATATATATATATATATATATATATATATATATATATATATATATATATATATATATATATATATATACAGACAACAAATTAAATCAGCTTTAAAATGCGCACTGATCCATTTGTTCATGGAGTGGAGTGGATATTGGGGGACTCAATTTGAAATAAAACAATGAGGATTATGTGCATTCAGGCCTTGTTATGTGTGTGTGTGTATGTGTGTGTGGTTTTTTTTTGTACATAAACAGTGCGTAAACGCGAGGAGAAACTCTTCCAGATCCACGGTGTTTCTGTTAAGAGTCAAAAGCAGGATCAAGAATCTGTGATCTGTCCGGTAACGCACTACATTTCTGGCAGTCTTTCTCTGTATTAAGTGACCATTAAAAGACATGTAGCTCCAGGGCATTGTTCAGCTGCGCCTGCCTGCGTGTCACCTTAATAAATAAAAAAAAAAAGCTCCACACAGCCCTTCAGCAGTAAAAAAAAAAAAAAAAGAAAAAAAAAAAGGTGTCTGGACGCAATCCTGGCTTTTTGCACCCACAACACTCCGTCCCCACAACCAGATAAGCTCAAGCGAGTGACTCTGCGGTGTGTGTGTGTGTGTGCACTGCTTTGGGTGAGTTCATGAGGAATTAAAGAAAAAAAAAACAATAGTTCAGTGATAATCATCAGAGCAGCACGAGAAAGGGTTAAGAGTCCCTCGCCTAAAGGACCTTTTGGGTGTTTTGATGCACCCTGTGCTTCTCAGAGGCACCTCCAGAACCCTTCATTTTTACAGTGCTGTAAAAGTGGCCATAAAGCTATGCATTGTACATAATTGTTAGGGACAGCTTTCAACAACTGAGTTGTCAGACTGGGCTTGTTGTTAAATCTGCATGGGCAGCTCTGTGTTTATGGGCGCTGATCGAGGCGCAACAAAATGTGAGATTCAGAAAGAGATTTAAGATTTTCTTCTTCTTTTTTTTTTTCTTCCTTCTTACCTATAAACTCCTCTGATGCACCACTTTCCCCCCACAGCTTTTCTCTTTACTTAGCCTAAAACAAAATATACGACACAGTGGAGCTGCCCGGCCGGACTGGGAGGAGTCTGTGGTCGCCTGGTGTTTTAATTGGCTGCAGGCTACAGTGAGAAGCGTGAGTATCAGTAATTATTCAGCAATGTTTTGCACAAGAAATGTCAGCCAGAAAGGGCTATCTTCATCCTCCGTCAAATTATACCACAACGATGACATGCCCCAACAACCAGGCTGGAAATTCGTTTTTCGTGGACTCCCTGATCAACGTGAGGAGCGACAGTGGCTCGTACTACCAAAGTAACGGCGTGTATTTGCCACCGTCGTCGGAATATTCATATGGACTCTCCGGCGGCTCGTGTTTCCCGGGGATCGGTAAGCGCAACGAGCCGAGCACCCAGAGCGTGATCCCGTCCCCTGCTCCGTATGTTCAGGGGATGGAAACGTGGCTGGAGACGTCGCGGTCCTGCCGGGTGGAGCAGCCCGGCGGCCAGCATATGTCTCAGTGCTCCTTCTCGCCGAGCATCAAGGAGGAGAGCGCCTATTGCCTTTACGAGTCGGACAAATGTCCTAAAGGAGCGACAGTAGATGACATTTCCTACTCGGCCGCATCATGCCCGGTCACCGGCACCACCTTGCCGGTGCCGGGCTACTTCCGCCTGTCCCAGACGTACACGTCCTCCAGGCTCTACCACGATGACCCGCCGAACGTGAATCACTTCACCCTGCAGCGAGCTGCTCGCCTGGACAGCCAGCCAGCCTCGCAGCCGCAGGCTGCCTCTGCTGAGCCGGAGCGGAGGGAGAGCCACGAGGAGGCGCCTGTCCCCGCGCCCTGCGCCCCGGCCAGGGAGGAGGACAGCCGCCTGTCCTCGGAGAGCTCGTCCTCCCCCGAGCCCGCAGAGACGTGCAGCGCCGAGTGTCCAGAAAAGCCCGTCAAAGGTGAAGAGGCGACACGCAAACAGCACCATGAAGGGCACTCACAAAGCATTTTCAGGCTTCTTTTGTTTGTCTGAGTACGGATGCTGATTTACTTTTACTGTTGGGGGAATTAATATTTAGATCAGCCACTCGCAGTTGCGTTTATTTGATATTTGTCCGGCCAATCAGAGCCGAGGATCAGAGCTATTGTGCTTCATTAGCTGTGTTTTTAACATCACAGACAGGCTGCTGTACCACTGCTATTCACACACGCACGGTGGATTTATTTTAACAGGCGACTTTTTATGAAGTTTTGATAGTTAAAAAGCGCATGAATTATTCTCGGATTTTTAAAAATATTATCAGAGTTTCATTTATTATTAATAACGAGGCTAACGCAGTGTAGTCCAGGCCCGGCTATAATTTCAGCAGACTGTGCAGAGTGTGTTTTATGTCTTAATAAACGTGCAGTTGGCTACAGGCTGCTGTCGTTAAAGGCTGCTTAACGGGGCAAATAGCAGTTTCTGGTAAAATGCTGAATTGCAGCTCTATGGCACATACACGCAGATATGTGGCTGCGCGTAAAATGGTTGTAAAAATCAAACAGAAGACAGAAATCATGCACATTTGGGGTATTTAAGCTCTATAGTTAGGTCGTAGGTGTCAGTTTAAAAAAAGTGGAATTATGTACCAAAGCAGCTCCGCAGTAATTTACAGAAACAACACAATTTCATTCACTGGACATGGTCAGGTTTTGTTTATTTTGGATTTTGACTTTTACAAGCGCATAGTTTCTAATAAATATCCAGCTCCCCTTCCAGGTGGGGTGTTTGTTTTTCCCACACCTGTTGCCTAACATCCTGTCTCATTTTCCCCTCTCGCAGGAGATGGAAAAATGGAAAGTACAGCTAACTGGCTCACAGCAAAGAGCGGCCGCAAGAAGCGCTGCCCCTACACCAAGCACCAGACTCTGGAGCTGGAGAAGGAGTTTCTCTTCAACATGTACTTGACAAGGGAGCGTCGCCTGGAGATCAGCCGCAGTGTGCACCTCACTGACAGGCAAGTCAAAATCTGGTTCCAAAACAGGAGGATGAAACTGAAAAAAATGAGCCGGGAGAACAGGATCCGAGAGCTCTCCAGCAACTTCAGCTTCTCGTGAGACTGTCTGCGTCTTTGGCGCCCTCCCTCCATCCATGGCAAGGGCGCCTGTGCAGAGCCTCCCCAACACCCACACCAACTGTGAGAATGTCCATGGAAAACAGGACCCTACTGCTTAACTTATTGTTGTTCTTTCTTGTTTTCACGTCTGTTTTTGTTCCGTCGTGGATATGTATTTATAAATGGCTACATTTGTAACGTTGATCCATTGTGTTGAAACTGTTCAGAATGTGACCACAATGTTTCAGAGCGTCAGGCTTGTACATATTGTATAGTCAACCTGAGTGAACCATTGGAATTTGCATGCTGGACTAACCCCCCCAATTGGGAGTACTTGTGTTACAGTTACACGTAAGGCCTCCATGTGACAGCTAAAGAAACCCGAGAGGTCTGATGAATATTTGCACATTTTTGCTGGTCAAATTAATAAAACCATCCCTGCAACTGCAGACTTCTTATTTCATTCAGGAGGACGGACCAGGAGCTGCGCGCTGTTTTAAATCTTAAAAGCTGGCTCAGGTACAGCCACGGTGCTGCCGCCACTTTGTGTTTCTGGACTGGGTCCGCTCTGCGCACAGTAAATATTATTACAGTAGTAGAGGATGATGTTCTTCATAGTTTGGGCCTGTAATAGATGTTTGGCGGCCGCGCACACTTGGTTGCTTTATGTCCTTGACACAGGACTCAAAAGTGAACCGCGCCGTGAAGGAGGAGCAGCACTTGTTTTCCATTTGGATTACCTAATCTTAAAATTATGATCACGTGGCTCCTTTGCTGCAAAAACATATACAAAATATAAATCAGTTATATTTATTTTTATTGCTCAAATGCCTATCTTTTTTTTTTTTTTAAACCGCCAGAAAATGTTGCAAAACAGCTTGAGATTTGCCCAATTTAACAGATCATCGTGTTTTGCGCATTTACAGATTTCTCAAAAAAAAAAAAAAAAAGTTACAACCTTTGCAGACTTTTTATGAAATGAAAATACACAATTTCCCCACAGTAGAAAAAAAGCACACACACATACACACACACACACACACACACACACACACACACACTGTGAGAGAGATTCCTGAAGAGGAGAGCGGGCTGTTGAGTGGTTTAGGTAGTCTCATGTTGTTGGGCTATTATATTCCTCCCACAACACGAAACTGCCTTGATTACCTCAGTAAAACTCGTCGCGTCATGAAAAGTGAATCACTATTAATTACTGGTCCGAGTTATTAATAATTCTTTGCTGCAGGCTGCCTCACACACATCAAAATTATTATTCCAAAAAGTGCAATAAAGTGTTTTATTGTTGTGCGCAAAAGGAACTCCTCATATGATTTTTTTCTGTTGTATTTTTTTTTTTTTCCTCCTCCATCATGAAGCTAAAATCCTGGGTACATTTGTATCTTTCGCCACGTCTGCACAATTGAATTCAAGACCACCTTTTTGCAAAGGGGTTTGCAGCAGGAAGTAAAGACGCAGGCTTTTTTTTTGGGGGGGGGGAATGAAAGGATTAAGGCTTGTATACGTCCAGGAGAGGAGCAAAGGACAGACAAGGCCTCGGTTATGATCATTGCAGTCTGCCAGTTGCCTCGCCGGAGGAAACGCCGGATGCGTCTGCTTGCGCCAGAGAAAGGACACAAAGGCTGAGCTTTATTGGTGATATTTAGCTTAGACAGCCAGGTTGTAACCTGAAGAAAAACAACCCAATTGCCCGTGATAAAAAAGGGACTGTTATATAGCACCCAAATAACCTCACCCCACTTTCCGTTTTAGATTGCCTTCAAAGTAGACTCCGCAGACACAGCAACGTGCATCTTTGGAGGCGAATATGTTTTGAGTTTTTTTTTTTTGTTTTGTTTTTCTCAGTGTGTGACCTCCAGTGGTGCTTTTAAACGCATCTCTGCTTGTTTGGTCTGATTTTAGTTTAGTTTATATTTCAAATAAAAGAGCCACGAACTATAAACAGAAACTGTTCTCTCACAAAGTAACAGATTTATAGATGAAGCTCATTAAATTATTATAAGTCTTTTATTTTGGAGGATCAGTCATCCCATTAGGTTTTTTATGAATGTACAACCTTTAAAAAAAAAAAAAAAGAAGCAAAGAGCTTGTTTGGTGATTTTGTTACAGATGGAGGCTTTAAGGTAACACTCCGCCTGCTCCCCTCCAACACAACTCTGTTTCGATTGCACCTACACAAGATCTCTCCGCTGAAATCATAACGTTTATTGCTTATAAAACGTAATATTTCCCAATAAAGGCGCGGGGATTTGCTATTAAAATATGGTGGGGGAAAATGGTGGCCATTTACTTGAGCAGCAGGCTGATTTATTATTTATTGTTCTGTCCCACGGTCACGTGTTTGGGGCGCCCTATCCAGTCTTGGGCAAGGTTCAACTTGCTGGACGCATTGAGCCCCTTTAGCTGGTGCAGGAGAGCAGCTCGTTAAATGAAATGAATCTGCTGCCTCTGAATCCATCAGGACACTAAGGCACTATTTTTATTTTTTTTTATTTTTTATTTTTTTAGTAGTTGCATTTTTTTTTCTTGCAATGTCGACGTTGGGGACGAGTTACTACGTCGAGTCGTCTGTTCTTCCCGAGCAGCAGGAGGATATGGCACCGAGGTTCTCCTCAGCTGCAGGGGTGGAGCAGGCGATGCTCACCGAATATGGCGGACACGAGTCTTTCCCCTTGCAGGCGAAATCTTCTATTTTTGGTGGATCTTGGAGTCCCATCTCGGCCCACCCTCCGAACACAGCCACCCCGACTTACATACATCACCCGTACGCGAGCGGCGACGGCGATGGCATGTTTACGCGCTCCTGGGCGTTGGATCCGGTGTCCGCGTCCCTGTGTTTGACGGGATTACCTTCGACAGGCATGCATTACGAGATCAAACCCGAGCCCCTGGTCGGGAGCGCCGAATGTACAACTCTGGAGACGCACACACCTCTTTTGTCTGACATTGGAAACGAGGCGTCCCTCGCGGAGATTCCCTGCGAAACCACGTCCTGCGCGTCGAAAGCCGCGGAGGGGAGCCCGTCAGCAGAGGAAGTGAGGGAGGTGGATGCAAGTAAGCGATGCAGTGTTTTCATTCTTTACTCTGGTCTCTTTGAGGAGCCCGTTTAGATGAGTGAGCAAATGGTATTAAAGGCTTGAGGACGTGGAGGGATTTGTTTAGAATGGCACAGGCTTGGTTTCGTAGGAAAAAAAAAAAAAAAATGGGGGGGCACATTTTTGATTTGGCTGGCAGGGAAAGAATAAATTCACAGCTCAGTGACGTGATCTGCTGTACAGATATCCGTCAAGGTGGTTGACACACTTCACTGTATAATCTGAAACATCTACGAAGGAATGTGGTGTGGAATTTGCCATCCTCAGTCCTCGAATAGCTCAGCGCAGGGTGGAAATACACCAAAAATAATTTATTTCACAAATACACGCTCCTGCCAGCAGCAGCAGCAGCAGCAGCAGCAGCATGTCCTCCAGTCGACAGTACACTCTTGCTTTTTTTTGTAACTCTCCTGTCTCCTGGTTTTGACCCTCCTGTTTCCAGATGACCCATCGTCCAACTGGCTTCACGCGAAGCCCACCCGAAAAAAGCGTTGCCCCTATACAAAGCACCAAATCCTCGAACTGGAAAAGGAGTTTCTGTTTAACATGTACCTCCCCCGGGATCGTAGATACGAGATAGCAAGACTCCTGAGTTTGACCGAGAGACAGGTGAAAATCTGGTTTCAGAACCGCAGGATGAAGATGAAGAAAGAAAACAAAGACCGGCGGAGAGACAGTTAACTTGTTTATTTGGGACTGCTTGGTGGGGGAGGGAGGGAGAGAGAGGGAGAGAGGGAGAGAGGGGTGGGAGTGTGTCCTTAATATTCCTGACCTGTTACACATGTCCTTGTAAACTTTGTGTCGTTATGGAACAATGCTGGATGTTCTTTTCTTTCCTGTGATATCCAGATTTGATGTTTGTGAGAGGACAAAAACGTCTCGTCAGAATTTAGATGTGTTGCATTTTACGCACAGAGATAGTTGACTACACTACATTTGCTATTTGCATGAAATGATCCTCGACTACCTGAATGTCTTTCAGCTACCTATTTGAATTGTCTAACTTATTGTTTTGTTTCTTTTTTTGCAACATAGATGTTTGTTTGTTTTTTTTAAATTTCATTTTAACTGTTAGGTTTGATCCATTTGTGAAAACACTGTGCGCACTTCAAATACCTCGTCGTTTACTGCTTCCATCCAAAATAAAGAGTAGTTTGTATAGCACATGAGAAAAAAACTACGTCTCATTAATTTTAGTCATGTCTTTTTTTTTCTTTTCTTTTCTTTTCTTTTTTACATAATATACCAAACATTCTGACACAAACACGTACTAAGAATGAATAGGATGAGCTACTTTCGCCTGAGTTTACCTTAAAAAAAAAACCCAAAACAAAACAAGAAAATTCAAAACTATTGCAACAAAATCAAAATTTCCACTTCCTGTCACTTGAACATGAATTTATACGAAGAAGAAGGAAAAAAAAAAAAAAGGTTTAAGAAACAAACTTTTACTACGTCTTCTGGTTTGTAACCAGCGAGCTTTATGGCGCAAACAACCCACAAAGGCCTCTCCACATTTATTTTCTCTCTCAAAGACTGTTGTCAACCCTCCTGGCAAGAAGTTTCTCATAACAATATTCACATATTGCAATTACATTATTGCGGAAATGGGAGGGGTGTTTATTTGATTGAAACATTTATAGTAATTGTGTTTTTTTAATTATTATTATTTTATTTTGAAAGAGTCTGGGCGTCCTGTTCAAACAAATACTAAATACAAAGATGAAAAATGGCCGCGGTTACTTTAATTAAGTTTGGGTATTCTTGGATCATTCGATTACGGACCGTTTGGGAAATCAAATCAGCTGCATGGGCTGCAAACCAGCGACGCACAGCGATGGAACAATTACAAACACGGCGTCTTCAAAGAGCGAGAGCAACTTAAAGCGACACCGAAGCGCATTTGTGCGTTTATAGATTCGTTAGCACTTAATTTACTGTCTGAATCGCAACATGTGCGCGCGCGAGACGTAGTTGGACATTTTTTCGGCCTTTGAACGCCCCACAAAAAACTAAACTAGATGCCCTCGTGCAATAAACCACAATCACAGCCTCGGCTGTTTATAAGGTGCGAAAACAGCAGAGCATGTAGAGGCTGTGACGGCAGCGAGGCAGCGTTTGTAATGAGGCTCGGGCCGACGGTCAAATATGTGATACTGCTTTGAGATAGGAGGCCTGGGGCGCGCGCACGCACACACACGCACGCAGCCACCCACCCACACACACACACACGTAAGCAGAGGAGGTAAGAGTAAGAGGTGCGGGGTCTGGCAGGACTGCAGATGGGTCTGTCTAATTACTTTACGACCGTCTAACAATTAGACTGTCTCAGTGTCTCAGAGCAGAGACATCCGTTTGTTGTTCGGTCGCTGTGTCGATACACACACACATACACACACACACACACACACACACACACACACACACACACACACACACTGGCATACAGCCCACAACATACATCGTTTTATCTGGTGAACAAACAGAAAATATAATATATATGTATATATTTTTTAAATGTACAAATGATGATAAAAGAAAGACTAAGAACTGAAGCGAGCACCGGCGTCCTGCGTCACTGCCCGGCGCTGTGCTCGCGCCACCAGCAGGTGGAGGCAGCGGCCCGTCTGAGGAAGGATCCGGGTGATGCGTTCACGGCACACCGAGACCACTCCCCATTTATCATCGCGGGGCTGCACCAGTTTCCAGACGTTTTCGTCGTAAATCACCGAGTCCTGCTGCGTGTTCGGTTTCATTTTATCGTCATATGTGGCATCAATTGCTCTTTCAAAAATCCACGTTTAATTAAAGTGGGACTTTGCTCGGCCTAGGGTTCCTTCTCCGCTTATTGCAGCCGCAGATTTTCAAATGACTCCATTTTGTGTCTTTTGAATATCTTAGAAGGGAGTCTGTAGACATTATGATCAAGGATTCATCGATTCTAATATTGATATAGAAAGCAAAAATAAACATTTTGTATCCATGGACATGTGTGTTGACCATGACTGAGGGGACAGTATGACCACACATGGTTATCCACACACACACACACACACACACACACACACACACACACACACACTCTTTATAGAAGCATGTCATCATTCCCCCAGGAGCTGGATTAGATTCCCTGGACCTAAACTGAGCGATGAACTTGAGTTCCTACAAATAGAAATCATACCCCAACAAGCCTTACCTCTCTTCCTGGTTTCCCCTCCACCTCCACCTCTCCCTCACCCCCTCCATCCCTCCCTCCCTCTCTCACCCCCAAAGGTCATCCACATGTAGCTCATTAAGTCTCTTATTTCCTTCTGGGGGGAAAACTGTAAAGTAACAACTTAAATTGGACACGATAAGATTAGAGACCCTCCAGTGAAGTCTCTCTTCAGAAACCGTGGGGCGTTGTGCGCAAAGATGGCATTCCAAGTCTGATGCCCCCGTGCGTGTCTGCGTGGATTCTTCTCCAGTCGTGTGGAGCCGTGCTGCAGGACAGAAAACAGAAAGTTGCTCGGACGTTGTTTGCGGTGGGACCTCCGGTGACCCCTATACATCAAACCCCCGTCACACCAGCGGTGACAGAGGAGGCCGCGGGTGAACTCCGGAGGAAGAAGTTCAGGGGAGTAAAGTCATGAGCACATGGGAGAGTGTTGCACCCACTTATCCTCGCTGCCATTAGTGTGTCGCCTGCATGTGGACAGTGAGCTTGCCTCGTGATATATTAGACAGGACGATTTTGTGCAGGAGACATTTGTGCACGTTGATTACGGAGCCATACTGACAACCATTTCAGATTGGAAAAGGGAGTAGCTGGGACTTTTCTCTCCAGAGCAAACTTATTCCTGACACAAAGTAGTCCACGGAAAACGTCTCATCCGACTGAGTGTCTTATTAGGCAAAAAAAAAAAAAAAATGTACGAACACATGACCAGAATAGTTCTAGTTATTGCACTACTCAAACAGAGAATGAATTATTCCCATTTCTTCCTGGGCTAACCACTGCTAGACAGCCTCTTTCATCAGCCACAGATACCATTATTATCCTATATATAGTTTTTTGCATGCTAATTGCTTCAAATTCCTCTTTAAAAAGCCATGTTCACATTGTACATTTTTGCTTTTACCCGCAGGACAGCAGAGCAGGACCTCTGAATCAGAGACGCTGACGGACAGACTTCCCCTCTCTCAGAAGGTGGGTTCTTGCATCTTGTCACATTTCTTTTACCCCACATTTCCCCCCTTGTTAATTTGCCTTCTTAAGGGGCAATGAAGGCACCGCGATATTTCTGCACACGTCGTCTTCGTGCATCACGACGGCGTGATTTGCGGCCCTTTGAGTAGTAGTATCTGTCAGATCTTTCCCATGAATCCGGGGGGGGACGCTCGATAAATAAACGTGTAATGTGAAAAATCCTGTCGTGAACATACCGCTTTGTTTCCAGGACACACACACACACACACACACACACACACACACACACACACACACACACACACACACACACACACACACACACACACACATGGCACGCAGCTAAATGTGTTTTCCAGAAGCACTACACGGCTGCACATTTCTGTTTCTCTCTCCTTCCCTCCACAGGCAGAATATGATGTGATGTATGATAATATGCAGCGTTAATGACGGAAACAACATCCTCATAAACACTCTGGTGAACACCCTCAGTCGTTTCAGCAAATAGCATTTCCGCAGTTTATAACTAAGTGCGTAAATAATGTGTTGTGTTGCTGTCCGATTACTGAAGACTGTTTTGAACGCTGAAAAGCAGAAACACAGACTTGGTAAATGTTTTGAAAAATTTAATTCTCAAAGTGTGAGTAAACATTTACATCAGGATCAATGGAAAGGATATCACACCACAGATAAGCCCAGCATGGTGATTAAAACATTTTTTTTTCTTAATTATTATTATTATTCTATTTAAAAGGGACTCCTCGGTGCTGGCAGGTTTTGGCCTGCTTGCCTCCCAGATGTCTCCTGTTGTCTCGGAACAGACGGGAAACGTGCCTCTCGCGCTCTCAGCTCATCCAGACACCGTCTCCTGTCTGCGTTCGTTCAGAAACAGGCAGCAAAACGTGACTTTATGTCCGTTCAGCTCCGAACGGCAGCAGCGGACGTAAATCAAAAAGAAAAAATGTAGCTGCGGTATGAAATGTCCAGCGCGCAGGCTGCAGGGTTTGTGTGAAAACCCTGTGGAGGTTCATCTTTGTTCCCTTGGTACCACTGTCCCGCCTCCACACCTGTGTAAATCCATATGCACTCACTATATTTCATCTAAATTCAAGAAATGCAAATTTTCTACAAATAACTAGAGAATGCATGTGGGTGGTTTGGATAATTATATGCAGCAATAACCACACAATTTGACAACAATATATGCACACACACACACACACACACACACACACAAAAATCCTTTAAAATTCAAAATAAAATAAAATAAAATTCTTGCAATTCAGGCTAGTATCGTGGTTGATATTAGAATATTGTTCATTCCCAAGATCTGCCTTGTTTTCGGAGTACATCTTTACAAATAACACAGCAATAACAATGCATTAGAGAGCAGAAATACAGTTATATGGATTCAAATAAAAAACGTTTAAGCAAGTGTGATGAAAGCGAATTATTCCGGGAGCGAAGCGGCTCACAGAAAAGACCTCATCACGGGGTATCTGAGCCAGAGAAAGGTACGAGACTGAATGGGATTTCTGCTGAATGCCAACACCCACTCACCTCAGCAGACAATTGCTCCTATGTAAAAGCTGCTCCGTTCGATTCTAAACCACTGACCGAGTCCATTCGTGTCTCCTGTGCCAGTGTAGTCCTTTCTGCAAACGAAAAAAGGGCGACAGTTTCTAGTGTAAAACAAAACAAAACAAAAAACAGAGAAATCTTTGTGCGTAATGGCCGCGCGTCTCATCCAAATGAAATCCCCACATTTCTACATTTTAAAAAACAACAACCTTCTCCTAAGCCCCTTTTTTTGTGACCTACAGAGTGGCTGCCCTCTCTTCCTGGTCCATGTATGATCTCGGGGAGTGTTAGATGCTTTAAATGTGTTCTTAGGGCAGGGAGCTGTCAGACCTTTTGGCGAGAAAGATTGATCACGCTCAGGCTACCAGGGCTCTTTGTTTAGAGCCGGAGCAATAAACAGCCATCAGATCCGCACCTTTTCCTCCGCTTCACACTACAGTGGCAAATCATTTCATGTTAGAGCCAATGATGCTGAAGTGTATATGGAGGATGGCTGAGGTCAACAGGAGCCCTGTTAGGTGGGATAGAAGAAATGAAATGCCGCGTGTGTGTGTGTGTGTGTGTGTGTGTGTGTGTGTGTGTGTGTGTGTGTGTGTGTGTGTGTGTGTGTGTGGTGCAGGGAGGTGTTAACTGTAAAAAATGGTGGAACACGCTTGTTAACTGAGTGCCTTTTTTATATTGAGGCAAAATATTGTTTTTAGTGGATTTCATATAAACACTTCAATGATTAAGTGGGTTATAATAACATGATTTATTTAAGAGGAAGGAGAAGAAGAATCAGGAATCAAAATGTGCAAAAATCTGATCGAAATCCATTAAAAACTGATTCTTCTCTATCCTTCCCTCCTTCTCCTGTGGTGTGTGTGTGTGTGTGTCTGTGTTTGTATGTGTGTGTGTGTGTGTGTGTGTGTGTGTGCGCGCGCGCGCTGGGGGAGGGGTGCTCATGTTGTTGGGTGTCTGGTGCAGCTTTTCCTCTCCGAGCAGAGCCTTTCATGAAAATCTCATTAGATTAACGCCTCTGCGCTGATAACGAGTGTGGAGACGTTATGAGATGCGATTGTTGCCGGTCGGAGTGATGATTTGTGGAGTGCCACAATAAAAAACGCACCCGGGACATGCACGCACACACACACACACACACACACACACACACACACACACACACACACACACGGACCAGGACTCACATGCGCGTACCCGCGCGGCACACTGCGTGGACGCGCAGAAGAAGGCACGGTTTGGGGGGGGGGGGGGGCAGCGGTGGACAAACTGACCCAAAAAAAAATGTGTAAATAAAGCAACCCCTACCCCCGGAATGAGGCGTTACCCCTCCGACTTTCTCGATCAATCACAGGGGACAGTGGCTTCTTTTGATAAAAACCCCAAATTGTCATTGGGCAGATGTAATCATGTGACAAGCAGCACGGTCTAATTCCAACCATGTCCTCATGAAAGCAATAGTTTATGGCACAGAGGTCTCCACGCGACTATATCCAGTTTGCTTTATGAAAATAAACTGCTTATTAAATCCGAATCCACTCTGAGAGTAAATCAGCCAGTTTCCTTTTTCTTTTCTTTTTTTTTTCTTTCTTTCTTTTTCTTTTCTTTTTTTTTTTTTTGTCGGGGACAAGAGGAGGAGGAGATGAATTACGAATTTGGGCGAGAAAGTGGTTTCATCAACAGCCAGCCGTCGCTCGCTGAGTGCCTGACATCTCTCGCTAACCCTGTCGGTGATGCATTTCAAAGTTCATCAATCAAGAGCCCGGCGCTTTCACAGTCGACACTGATTCCTCCTCCTTTTGAGCACGCCATCCCCGGCCTGAACGCGGGCGTCCACCCACGCCACAGCCGCTCAAAGCAGGCTCTGGGAGGCTGCAGCAGCCCGCTGCAGGCTGCGACCCTGCCCCCGGAGTACCCGTGGATGAAGGAGAAGAAGAGCATCAAGAGGAACAACCAGCCTGCTTCTTCTTCTTCTTCCTCCTCCTCCTCTTCTTCTGCTGCTGCTGCTTCTACTGCTACTACGGCGGACTCCTCGCCACTCTACTTCTCCCCCCAAGGCAAGACACGATGATTAATAACCTCCATGCAGAAGGCTCCTCATTGTCTGAGGGTTTCCCCCCTCTGTAAGGAGCCGCATCCCGGGCCTTGTGCAGCGTGGGCGTCCACGGGATTTGTGATTTAAGCATGCTTAATCTCATCAAGTAACGCACCGACTTGTGATGCAGTGTAAGAGTGTTAATGTTTGACAGTAATGGAGAGTGATAGATTATTCTTACACGGGCCAGCAGCTGGCATGTTCATTAATCTTCACCCTCCGTCCTGTCCTGTCCACGCAGACCCATCATATTCTGCCGGGGGCCCATAAATCTTCCCAGTCTCGCTCCCTTTGCTCGCCACAAGTTTTCCCCCCATGGAGCTTGTTTTCCACCACACACATCCACACACACACACACACGCCTCCTGTTTTATTTCTCTGATTTAAAAAAAATACAAAATAAAAAAATAACAATAAAAAAATCATTACTTTATTTATTTATTTTTTCTTAGGTTCACCAGAGGTCCCAGACGCTGCCGGTGCCGGCGGTGGATCCCGGAGGCTGAGGACCGCGTACACCAACACCCAGCTCCTGGAGCTGGAGAAGGAGTTCCATTTCAACAAGTACCTGTGCAGACCGAGGCGGGTGGAGATCGCCGCGCTGCTGGATTTAACGGAGAAGCAGGTGAAAGTGTGGTTCCAGAACCGGAGGATGAAGCACAAGAGGCAGACGCACTGCAAGGAGAACCGGGACAGCGAGGGGAAGTACGCCTGCGCGGGCGACGGGCCGGAGGACGAGTACGAGCCGGAGGCGGGCGGCGGCGGCGGTGGCGCGGCCGGGACGCTCCTGGAGAGGGAGAGGTATTTCCAGCAGAATACCTTGTGTCACAACGGGCACAATGGGGACAGCCAGAGCCCGCCTGTCACGCCTTTGAGCAGCAATGAGAAAAATCTGAAACATTTTCCAAACGCGGCTCCCACTGTTCCCATCTGCGTGTCCACAATAGGCCCGGACAATGATCACTCCCCCGGCCTGGACGCGTCTTTGCAGGATTTCCACGTCTTCTCGTCCTCCTCCTCGTTCTCACCGAGCTTGTCAGACTGCGCGGAGAGCCCTCTGCCTTTATCGGCCGAAACTTTTGACCTTTTCTCAGAAACGCTCACGACCATCGATCTGCAGAACTTGAGCTATTGAGACAGTAATGTGTGGTTCTGGTGTTGAGTTAGTTGTAGCCTCTCACAGAAAAGGTAAGTCAAAGCGAGGACAAAACGAAACACTTCAGCCTGTATACGGGGCAGTTTGCACAGTTTATTTTTCTAATGTGGATTTCGACTATGAGTGAGCAGAATATTTTTCTTGAAAATAAAAAAAACAACAACTTTACATTGATTGGAATCAGCAGCGCCATTTTGTCTTATTCCCCCACCACCACCACCACCATCAAGGAAAAGTTTGGAGAGCGTATTGATTCTTGGGCTCATTAAAACAATAATATATTTAAGAGTTTTGGCCGTGAGAGAAATGAATTTTGTTCATGCATAATTCATAGTGCTGAATAGTTTCTCACAGTAGTCACAGAAGGTGGAATATAAACGGTTTAAATTAAAAGCCACAGGGTATTTTTACTGAATTTATGTCCTCGCAGAATAAAGACACTATTGATTTTACAATCTCGAACCTCCACAAAACAAATTGCTCCAGTGAACACGGAAGTGCGCAGCAGAGATAAACATTTGAATTAGTACAGATGCATCACGTTTTGTTTTGTTTTTTCATTTATTTGTTTTCTTTATTTACTTTCATAGGTTGAGTTGAAACCTGCTCTTTAAACGTGCCCGTGGTGCTGCTGTGATTTATCTGAGCAGGAAAAAAACACCCCGAAACAAAATGGAAGATTGATCGCCTCCGCATGCTTTACATCCCGAAAAAAGCAGAATTTGCAGTGAGAACTGCCTGCGAGGAGTCCCAGGCCAAAAGCTATGACTTTTCTTGGCTCTCTAATTAAATTTTATTGCCTATAAAACTCACAGCACTGAGGGTGCTTGTTTATAGCCTGATCCGCAATGTAATGCAATCTTTTTGTATTAAGAATCCCGCCTGAAGCCACTGTGGATTGTTCCCCTCCCAAACAAAAACTTTTAATGATTTTAAATATATTTACGCTTAATTGAAAACAGCCGAGATGAGACTTTCTTTTTTCCAAATTGTTGTGAATTGTAATTAAACAGGCTTTTGTTTAAAATTATCCCTGCACGGTCAGACATCAGTCAAATAATAGAATATGTATATATATTCCACTCATTTATTGTAAATTATCATAACGTTGCATTTATGTTCGCCGAACAGATTCTCTTTTTATTTATTACTAAAGGAATTTTTCACACCGACCAGTTGAACCTCGGCGCGGTGGAGTCGCGTCTGTCACAGCCAAACAGCAGCGGCTGCTCTTTAAATAATATTATTATTAATATTAGAATAACGTGCTGTTATTAAATCTTTAGGGGGGAGTGGTTGATGGACAGCTGAAGTCAAAGACTGATCCAGGAATCACGAGATTAACAGCACTCTCTGATTATTTTGAGTCTGCAGGTTCATTTCTAAGCTGTGTGTGTTTGGGCTCTGTGTGTGTGTGTGTGTGTGTGTGTCTAACCATCGCAGCAGTGATACAAGTAAATGGTGATGTGAGGGTGTGAGCTGATGGTCACATTAATTGTGATCATTTTGAAAACATGGACTAACTAGGGAAAATTGACTGAGAGCCCAGGAGGCAGGGAGGCAGTCAGATCTGATTTGGTGCAGAAGCCACTGAACTCACTTTGAATACTGAGACCACACTGTGTCAGCCTGTCAGTGTCTACACAGTGTACAGCGCTGCAACCACAAATACCCTCTCTCACGTCATGCTCATTATTTATAAGAGCTCAGACAAATGGTTCCTTAGAATGATCTGCTCATTTATTTTGCAAGAATAAAATTAAAGATTTTTTTTTGCTTCCCAACATTTACATGTTTTCACCATGACAACTTTAGAATTCCTAAAGACATGACATATAATCAGATATTTGAGTTATTGTGGGTTATATGAAAGAGCTTGGTGGATGTGCACTGAGTGGACTGAAAACGTGTCATCAAAAGGGGGAAGGAGTTGATCCTAAGGAGGAGTATGTGAGATGAGGGGACGAGGCTTTATGGGAAACTAGATACAACACACACACAGACTACACACAGACACACATGGAAACACACACACGGGGGTCAAAGGTCAAGCTAGCTCCCCTCTCCTCTCCAAACTGGGAGGAACTGCTGGCGGGTCAGGAGGGGGTCAGGTTTTGAATGACTGCAGAGGATCCGAGGCTCATAAAGAATTTATTGTCTGTACTCAGATAATGTTGAGCAGGAAGTGACGTAAGAATATAGAAGAGCAGGCGACGATCTGAGGTTTCATTTTGCAATAAGAAGCGAGGAGAGTGATCATTTATCACATGGCAACCGATCAAATGATCTGGAGGTCTGGTGGCTCTTTTCTTGATGTGACACCGACTACAGATCCATTAAAAAATCATAAATATGTAAAGCAGATATAAACAAATGCATCGATGCAGGGTGTATATTCTCAACTATCCCAACACATTATGCTCGGACAAATAAGACAGACCAGAACAGTTGTGAGGGCATTAGTCTTCTCAAAGCTCCTGGTGTGAAACTGAAGTAAGCCTGAGTGCCAGGCGGCTCTGACAAACATCGTCCACCACCTGCAGCTACGGCACACTGACATCTCTGTCTCATTTCTCAACAACAACAGGCGATACAGTTCAAAGGCTCGGCCTTTTCAACCTGGATTGGCTGATACAGCCTGTCAGAAGATGACTAATGAATGACTGACACCTTTATAAACAGCGTGACACTAAATACACCAGGAGGCTTCACTGTAAGAAGTGAAGGCTTGTTGTGTGACTCTCATCAGCAGTGGTTCGCTGACTGCATCAGATATGATGAAAATGTGTGTTTCTTATCGACTGAACAACACAAAATGATGGTGTAAGATGGGAAGATGCAAATAATGCTGCAATTCTTCAAAATACAACTAAGAGTTAAAGGTGCAACATGTATGAATCAGCCACTTGTCAAATAAATTCCTAAAACAAAGAGGAGGCAGAGTGTCACATGAGTAATCGCTAACTGATGCTAATAGTAGCTGCTGTTTGCTAATAAGCTCAGTTAGCTGTGCAGCTAGCAGTCCAGGCTGGGAGGACTAGTGCAGGACTTTTTGGACTGGGACGGGCCGCTCTGGAGCCATGCTGACTCCAGTAGATATCTCTGCAACAAGATATATAGACATCATAACATCATAACTGTCTGTTGCTAGTTTTGGTTAACTGAAATTCTTACATATTGGACATTTAAAATCAAGACACCATGTTTTTTTATGGTTCTACTATTCCATAAAAAAAGGACATCTTGTGCAGCATTTTGTTAACATTTTCACACACTTGGTAAGTTTGGGGTCTTGAAGAGAGTTTGCATCCAAAGAGGGAGTTGGCAGACAGAATTTGAAAGGTTAATTGAGGGTGCATTATGTAAGAATTTGTTGTTTAAGATGAGCTAAAATTATCAACAGAGTGTGAAAAAATAACAGTTTTGATGTTATAATGTCTATACAGGGTATTACAGCGTTTCCTACTAGGGTTAGCAAGCTAACCAGCTAGCCTAGGCCACTCTCTAAGTCCTTTGATCCCCGACCTTCCCATCCGACCGCTAGCTAAGCTAACTAAGCTATAGCTAAGTAAGCTATCGCTTAGTTAGCAGCTGTTAGCACTTACTCCAGTGACATGCTGCCCCTGTTCATGCATACTATCCTAGAGTGTTGGAGAACATTTACATTATTGTCTTATAGGGTAGTTTTATTCATACAAAGACAAATTAAAGATGAAATCAAACCTGCGGTAGCACCGGCTCCTTCAAACACCTCTGTGGGCTCAAAGACCAATAAACCTGGCACTGGAACCCTCCTCCACAACAGTTTTATATAATTGCCTTTTCAACTATCAATGATTCCTGTTTGGATTTACAATGTTGACATATTCATAAACTCTAAAGTGCTCTCATCACATCATTGTAAAAATAAAAAATAAAGACACCAACAACGTGTCCAGTGAGTCAGTCAGACTTCTTAAGTGCCAGAGAAATATTATCTGTAATCAATCAAATATAATGTGGACTTTAATAGTCTGTAAAGACCCGAGGCTCCATTAAAGCATCAGCTGCCCAGGAGCAGTCAAAAGTACATATATACACACACTCACACACACACACATATAAACGTCAGGGTGGGTGTTGAACAACAGAAGTGTGTGTGGTCAGTCATAATTAGCACATCAACTTCCGTGTATCGAGGCACCACCAGCACCGCTGCTGCTGCTGCTGCTGCTTCCGCGTCACATGAACCTTCAGCCCGCCGGACGGTCCAGAGCTGCCCGCCACAAACACCCAGCACCATGCGCCCCATTCCCGAGGAGTTAACGACGCTCATTGCAGGTAAAATACGCGTGAATTCATGCGTGTTGTTGTCTGTCTCTGTCTCTTTTATGCCTCGTTGCACAAAGTCCAGTTTGCTCAGAGAGCGTTTGGTTAAAAAGAGGAAGCGCAGACTCAACATGGATGACTCAAGTTTCAGACTTCTTAGCGCTGCTTTTCCATTCATGCCATCAGTCAAACAATACGCAGGGTTGACGTCAAAGCTGCTAACTGCTGGTGTGTGTGTGTGTGTGTGTGTGCGTGCGTGCGTGCGTGCGTGTGTGTATTATTGTGCTTGGAAAGGTAAGACGATCTCCAGCAGTAAAAAGGCTGGGCCACTTGCCTGCCAAGTAAAACACCACAATCACCAAGTGATATCAGATTGAGTGAATGTTTTAACCTGCTGTTTTGTTGTTTAGATCTAGAGAGTTTCCTTTGTGATGGATTAAAAGGGGAAAATCTTAGCAAGAAGGCAAAAGAGAAGAAGGAGGCCTTCATCAAGCGGATTAAAGAGGTCAAACTGAGGTTGGTTTGTTTCCCGTGTTGGAGGTTTTGGACACTTGAAGTCAGTTGTTCTCAAACATGGATCAAAAGTTAGATCTTGCACACCATCTGATCACCTGATAAGGGTTTTACTTTTATATGTTTTATGGCAAAAAGTGCATGAAATCCATGGATGATTACAAACTGCCTTGGACCCCCTCCAGGGTCACCAGACCCCACTTTGAGAACCACTGACCGATTCAAGCTGATTCTGAAAGACACTAGACCACCCTGTCAACATATTTAACATCTATTTACGGTCTGCCCCAACAGTTTCCCACAAGATTTCAAGGACAAAAGTGAGTGTTTTGTTTACTTCTATTAATATTCTTGAGGTTGATGTGTTTAAACAAATTGCACCAGTGGTTCCCAACCTGCAGGTCAGGACTTCCACATCAATCCAGATCATCAAGAGTGTACCAAAAATGGTGATAAGATATAAGAAACCTTTTTTTTTCTCCCCCCACAAAAGTGATCATAACTTGTCAGACTTTTCTCTATCTATGGTGTTTTTTTTTCCTTTTCTCGTGAGTGCTGTTTAAAGCTCTAAAAATGAGCTGTTCACACCTTCTAGATACGCACCTAAGGCTGGGAACCACCAAGTTACACAGTGTTACAAAAAGTAACCAACAGTCATATTTAAGTGAAAGGAAAGATATGGTGTTGAAATATAAACTTAGTAACAGTGAGAGTCATATATATGCATAGTAATTTAGTGAAAGTCTTGCATCTGATATTACATGTACTCAAGTATCAAAAGTATAAAGTAAATTGTACACATATTTACATGAATGCAGATAATGTATGCTATAAGATGACTGCTGAACATTTTTTAAAAATTACTGGAACAAGTGTTTTTTTTGTGTTTTTTTTCCATCAACTGATTGCCAATAAAATAAATTAATTTAAGAATGTGCAGCAGGTAATCTGCAAAGTAACTAGTCTAGCTATCAAATACATGTAAAGGGGTAAAAGTGGAGGTAAAGTTCAGAAAATAGAAAATACTCAGGTCAAGTACTTCAGAATTGCCACACAATAACATGCACCATCACTACGCTGACATGTTTGCCCCCTCATAGGTGGAGATGACTCAGAAGAGGAGGAGGAATTTGACAGCAACAACGACGGAGGCTCGCTGCAGTCTGAGCGCACAGACAAGGATGAGGAGGCCTGCGAAGGTTAGCCACAAGCCACTTAGCAGACGTCCAGAGCTGACTCGCTAACTGCTAACACGTCGCGGATTAAATTGTCGAAAATTGCATCTTGGCGTTAAGATATACAAATCTCGGGGTCTGCTGCCGGAGAAAGTGACTTTGAGTGGCACAATGAGGGAGACATTCCAACTGTAACTTGGCAACATACTTGGGAAGCAATTTAGGGGCACACATGCTACTCCCACCGCCTCCTTTCAGTCCACCCCTCTGACAGCTAGAGCACGCTTTATGGCTCTCAGCCGCGGTCTGGGAAAATTACCGCCACGGCTGTAGTTTGAGGAAAAAACGCTCCTCGATATACAGTAGCTTTAACCTCGTACGCTATCATGGCAATGTACTGTGCGTTCGATTCTGTATTTACCTTTTCCCATGATAGAGTATCAGGGAAAGCCTTGTGAAATGGTGATTAGGGGTCTGGAGTTTATGGGCTGTAAGCAGCTGCCAGCTTTATGGCTGCTCTTTCACACAAAGCAACTTTGACACAGCAGTTGAACATTTGCATTGAAGTTGCTCACTGTGAGGGGGCATCTCCTCCAGAGGCGTGCAAAGAAACATTGCTGAGTGGAGCCTCTGTGGCTTTTCGCCGCTCGTTTTTTAACATCAGCCAAACAAAGACATGATAGCAAAGTCTTCTGTCTGTCTATGTTCAAAGCTGCTACAAGGAGCTTTTCTTTTTTGTTGATCCTGGCAGCCCCTGTGAAAGAAAGTGGGATGTGCGCTCAGATCTTGATCCAGCGGCTTTAATCCTCAGCACTTTGCCATAAAATATAGTTATAAGTAAAAATAGTAAATCGTTTTATGACTTATTCGACCTGCTGACAGTCAATAAGAATAACAATAACTATAGTAGACATAGCCAATCTTCTCCCTGGTGGTCTAGTTTAGGTAAATCATATAGAGGCATCAGTATCAGCCGGTCGTTGGCTCATGTTAGTGGACTCCATTTCTGAACGAACGTTAGCTACTGTTGCTCTCTGTTAGCAGAGCACAGAGAGGCACTGAGACGAGGCTGTCAAAGAAGAGCGTTAACCTGCTGTTGCAGAAAATCCGGCCTGAGTCCCTCACTCAAAACTCCACAGTCCAGCGGCATTAAACAGCTTAAACAAATCATCCACAGGCTTGTGTAGGCAGCCGAGAGTCAGGGGGAAGGTCTAGTTTTTCATGTCACGTTACAGTCTGCTCACATTTGGCCAATAATGAAGTGATAAATACATGTAAATTGCTACAAATGGCATAACATTAAAGCCCCTTTAAACACACTATGAATGGATGATGTGTTCAGAGGGGACACTGAAGCCACTTTGCTGGGCTCCTCAACTCTGTTCCAGGTGCCCAGCAGTCCCCACCCGTGGCGGCTCAGGACCTGACGTCTGTCTTCAAAGCTGGATACCTTGAGAAGCGCAGAAAGGGTGGGTTCTCTGCTAAGAACATACATACATGACTGTTTTTTTTCTATATGACTTGTTTTTGTATGTTAGAAGAAGAATGACGTAGACATGACGTAGGTGCAAGGTCATTAGAAAACGGCATCAATGAAGAAAGGCAATGTCTGTGCACTCGGAGCTTAGTCAGTTCAAAATATTTTTAAAATTGGAAACCACACACAACAATATTATATTCAGTTAAATTCATGTACAGAGGTTGGGTCTTATTGTAACACCATTCTATAAAAGGTTAGATTGCAATAAGGAAAAAGACACAACAGTTGTTTTTGCAACATTTAACAATTTTTCCTTTTGAGAATTAAACAAATATATGTACAGTTGCACAAAGGATAACAAATAAATCCCCTCTTTGTTTTTTTACTTGTTTTTTGGGATATACAATGTGCGAGCCATGCTTTCAGTCCTGGTGACAGGCTTAGGCAAATCAAGATAAATCTTGAAACCAATACAGGACTGTAAATCATTGACTGACAGCTTCTTCAAGTCTGTCATGTGAGGATATTCAAATTCACCTTGATTCACAATTATTATCCTGATATGTGACATATTTTATTGTAATTCATGTTAAAGTCTTTTAACGTCCCATCCCACCATTCTGATTTGATATTATAAAGTGTGCAGTGCAGTTTTTCTACAATTTTTTTCTTCTTTTTTTTTCACACACGGCTCTAATTTATCCTAATCAACAAACCAGATACTGATCTATCCCTACCGTGCTGAGATTATTCAGTTTTCCCTCCACAGATCACAGCTTTTTTGGCACCGAGTGGCAGAAGAGATGGTGTGCCCTCAGCCATAACATCTTCTACTATTACGGCAGTGAGAAAGGTACTACTTTGGCTTTCCAGTCAATTATGAAAGCGATGCTGTTGGAGTTAACGTGAGTGGATGGAGACGCTGCTCGCTTCCACAGAGTTGACAGTGACATTGCAGTCGTCGTGTCTGAACCGTTAATGATGGTGTTTTTAATTTCCTGCAACCAGACAAGCAGCAGAAGGGGGAGTTCAATATCGACGGGTACACTGTCAAGATGAACAGCACCTTACGCAAGGACTCAAAGAAGGACTGTTGCTTTGAGATTTCGGCTCCAGACAAGCGAGTCTATCAGGTACGCTTGTCTGTTGGTGATGCTTTGAGTAACTGCGTCCCAAATTGAAAAACAGAAGTGGACTTGAGATGTGCCATGTTTAAGACTTGGAAAGGCATGTGTGTACATGCACTTCATTAAATCTTTATTTTTAAAACCCATTCATTCATTTGACACTGCTGCCTTTTGCCGCGGCTCAACCTGACACGCATATTTAAAAAGTCTAAATGAGTCTTTCTAACATTCGGGCTCTTCCTTGTGGAACATTTTACTATGCATAAATGCAGTATTATTTGTTTATGTTAATTAATATATGTAGACCTGCATATTGCACTGACTGCAGTCTTCATTTCTGTCCTCTTTCATCACAGTTTTGTGCGTCATCGACGAAAGAGGCGGAGGAATGGGTGAAACAGATAGACTTTGTTTTGAAAGGTTTGGACTGTTTTTAATCATAGAAATATTCACAACTTTAGTTCCTCCATGAATTAAACAATATTCTCTAAATACTTTATCATAAAGCCAAACATGCTACGGTCCTCCGTTTGTAGATATGACGGGCATCATCCCAGAAGATGAAGACGAGTTGGAACAGGAAGTGTACGATGATGTTGGTGCAATCGATGAAGACATCTACGAAGAGCTCCCTGGTACTAACACACATTTCATTCTGTGACAATCTGTATTATATATATGATGCCGTATAGAACATGGAGACATTGAATGCATCTCTTTGGTATTGTATATTTTCCTGTCATTGCATATTTCCCTGTCCGCTTATTAGTCAAAGTATTGTGACCTTTTTGCTGCACACTCATCTATCACCATCTCTGCTTGTTTTCTCCAGAGGAGGAGATGCCTACTCCAGCAAAGCCTCCTCCAAAGGTGGAGCCACTGAGCAAACCTGCTCCGCCCGCTGCAGGTACAGCACAGAAACATGTTCGACTGTTGATGTATTCAGTTTGTGGGGCCGAATGTAGTAACACTGGAGGGTGGACTCGAACTGAACAAATTGCCGTTTTGTCACATAGTTGTGTTCGTGCTGTGAGCAGCTCAGCCTTCAGCCACAGTTTAGAGAAATGACGCTCAAAGAGGAAGTTCCTCTGAATGTGCGCAACTGAAAGTTAACACAATGCTGGAAATAACTCTGAGGCCAACTTCCTTGTACAATAAGTGACATATTAATGTTCTGCAAGTGCAAAAACACTGTGATCTCTCTCTCGATCTGCTGTAACTATGGAAACACCCCAGTGACATACAGAAACACCATCAGAGAAGAAACACTTTGGCACTCTGGATCGATAAATAGGCTCAGTGGTTGAAACTAAAGAATATAGTAAAACATTCTGATATCAAAATTAGGCAAATATAAAAAAAAAAGTCTTTTGTAGTGATCTCTCAAATGTGTTTATCAAATATTTTAAACAAATAGAATGATGGCCGCATATTTACTGTTTAACAATAAACTTTTATCTTAAGTGACATAAGAGCACTTAAAGCTCCAGTTGGTGAGACAGTTGATTTGTTGGTCTCATTGCCAACTTGTGTCGTAATACACACGTAATACATCTAAATGATTTCAAATTGAGCTAATTTGTCCTTTTTATTAGCTGTTGTCTTTTCCATGTTCAAATAATAACACATTTCTATATTGCAGTGTAGTAGTGTAGGGTGGGACGTGGATTTCCTGTATTTGAGTATCCATTTCTTTTAATGAAATTGATAAAAAAACAGAATAATCCAACCAGCAATCAGAATTTCCTTATTCCACCGTGTTGTCCTCAAATATCTTGAGTCTGGAACCCAAAAAGATTCAGTTTAAAGCAACAAAAAAAAGCAGAAAATCCTCAAAATTAAATAAAATACTTGAACATCCATTACCATTGCAGGTTAGTTTTCTGTCAGTCCAATAGTCGACCACTTTACAATGACACTGCAAATTAAATTGAATGTCACGGCTCGATAATAGTAACATTTTTAGTCTTTTGAACTCTTTCACCTCCATCAACATTTTTAGTGTGTTCCAGCTATGAGCGGTGACTCCTTCTATTCACTGCAGTGCAAGAATAGCTTCCATCACAGCATGAATATCCTCCAAACCTGCTTAGATTAGTCTGTAATATGAACTTGGCTCACAGCCTCCTTTTTCTGTTTTAGGCTCCCCACTGCCTCCTGTTGGTTTTGCTGCATACAAACAACCACTGCTGCTAAATGTGATTACCCTCAGTAGGAAATAAATGAGCTATTATCATCTCCTTTCCTTTTTCTATCCAGTTGATAAGAGCACAGACTACCCCAACTACTACCAGGGCATATGGGACTGTACGGGGGACTTCCCAGACGAGCTGTCCTTCAGACGTGGAGATGCCATCTACATCCTGAGCAGGGTATGGTCAGGGAATCTTCTTTTCCCTGAATGAGTGTTTTCTTGAGGTTATGATAAATCCAGGATTAGCTGAAACGCAGCTGTAATGCAGAAGTTGTGAGATGAGGTTTGTAGTCAGAGTGGTTCTGCTGGCCTCAGACCACCTAAAGTGAGTTATTCCTAGGCCCTCAGAGGAACTGTCTGTTCATATCCTTTACTGGCAGCATCTGGCCCACCGCCTGGAGGTGGACGGCTGATGGTAAGAGGCAGACTGGCCTCGGCTCTCTCTCTGGCACTGTGATGGGGATTAGTTGTGTCACAACGGAAACTGTTTTAGTGCTGCTGGCGGACGCTGGGCTTAGCTGGCACACGGTGCCATTCCATCACTTCCATCTGGACTGTTTCAGCACGCTGCCATGCCGGGCGACGAGCAGCCCTCAGCCCACACACCTCTCAGACGTCTCCCTCACCTCGCCAAATAGGAATGTGTGTTCTCAGGAAACCCAGGCTCAGTCCGCCACTCTATTCAGAGCAGGTGAGGACGTGTAGTGGACGCACAATTTCCGAGGCTTGTCGACTAGGTGTGGGTGCCAGGTATTGAGAACTGAGGTGCCGTTCTTTACCTTTATTATGTAACCAAACAGGAGCCCTTTTGTGCTCCATATGAACGCAGAATTTGGATTTCTTTGTGATGCATTTAAATAGCTTCATTTTGAACATCACAATGCAAAGTGGTTGAGGAATCTTATGCTTTTACAGCTGAATGAGGGCCCTTTGGTTTGTGTTATAGGGAAAAAAAATGAATAGAAGCAAAAACGTGTGAATTGTGCACCAACTAGACTGGCTTTATTTCCTTTCTATGGAGTCAAAGTGAGGCACAGTGATGTTAACTGGCCAGGCTTGTTTCCAAATTCAAGTCTGCCATCTAGTGGCACATAAAAGCCATGAAGATTCAAAACACATTGAGCTCCAAACATTATTTATTTATAAAAACCTGAATTATAATTTTGACTAATCACTTGATTTCTTTTTCAGTCAGCTGTACAGATGTAGACTGAATCTAGATGTTATTTTCATTCATAACTGCTCGGTTTTGATTTCTGACCCATTGAATAAATAGTCTGAAACATTTTGGAAAATTGGCCAGCAGCACAAAATCAAGATAGCTGGCATCCGCTTTTCACACATGTGTTTAGTAAATTGACTTTAAAAAGAAGTGATTATCAAAACTGTACATTTTCTGTCCCCCAGCTAATTGATCCATTGATTCTGCACTAACCAAGGAAACAAATGCACAAAGCAGACAGACTCATCGATGCTCAATGGCCAAATGCCTGTTTATGACTCCCTCTTCGTGTGTAGAAAAGGACCAAGAATCAAGTTGCCCTTTCACTCAGACTGGGAGTGCCATTAGCTGAAACCTTGGTGTTGGGGGTTGTGGCCCGCTGCGAGGGCAATGACCATAAAACCTGTCTGGACTGCAGCAGCCAGCTGCAGCTTGAGGGACAGTCGACTCCCTCCTCCCTCATTCTCCTTTCTCTCCCTCCTCCCCTGCATCCCTCCCCCATTCCACCGGCCAGGAATAGCTGTGGTGTTACAGCTGCGCGACCCCCCAGTCAGGACCTGGGTGTTGATTATAGGGGTGAGTGAGGGAGAGAGTGTGGTGTCCGGATATGCGCTGCACCACCCCCTTCATTCAAGCAACAGCACATAAAACTAATAGAAAGATGTAACATCTCACTTAACCTTAATGGTTTGATAAAACATAAACGCTGTCCCAACATGTCGCTGTCGTCATCGTGCCTGCAGGGATCTTTGTGCATCGGCCCTCGAGCGTTTCGTCCAGTGCGCGAGCAGTCGAGTGATATTGTCCAGTTTTTGAGGTATTTGTGTTAATGTGTGTGTTGTCACAGTGTGTGGTGTCATTAGCCTTCCACAGCTCTGTGTACGCGCCCTCATGTTGTGTCCCGCGCTCACTCAAGCACGACTTATTTGTGAGCCAGAACTACACAATGAGGTGTTGCCGTTTTCAAAGGCTGGCTGCAGGAAGTCATAATGTGCGCACACACACTCATTCTCGCACTCTCTTAAACACACCTCGCGCCAGTCTGCCCTATCATCCCTTGGGGGGCTTGTCAAATGTGGTTTTAATCGTGTGACACATTCGTGAAAATTTGTCTGCATTTCGTCTGATGCTGAATTTTTAGTTTTTTGTTCATGAAGTTGTGACACGGACAGTAAATCAAGCACCTTTTTTTTTTGTCTGACCTGATGAACGGCCCGTCACCGCGCAACTGCCGACGCGAGACATCACTTCTTGTGAATGTAATCTCGCTCAGCCTAATGCTACCATATGATCACTTACATCCATTAATCTCCCCTGGGAATAACCGGACACAGATGTGGTCCCTCCCCGTCCCTGAGTTTTGGCATCGATTTGAAACATTGTGCAGGTTTCTCTTCCTTCAGCCTTGTCAGGACGTGATCTCCAGTGTTGATTCATGTCCAGGGAAGACTTTGATGTGAGGTCAGGCTCTTGGCCAAAGAGAGAGAGAGAGAGAGAGAGAGAGAGAGGGAGAGAGAGAGGAGTATCCTCCCCTTGGTCTCAGATCTCCCCTCACAGTGTCCTCCTCACATCTCAGCATGCTGACAGCCATTTGGAGCTATTACTTGTCATGCCGTGACAGATTTATGTGTGATGTGCTCTGCGCTCACTGAGGTTGTTTTGTGTGGAGTGGAGGGGAGGTGCGTCCACTCCCAAGGCAAGCCAGAGACCAGGGAATACGGATTTGTTGATGTTGTTTTGGAGGTGGGAATGGGTGGGAAATAAGCACAGAGAGAGAGATATGGGGAATGACAAAGTTCCCCAACCTGACACAAACCAAGGAACCTAAGAAAGGCGTTATTAGGGTCATTACGTCACTGAATCTTGCATTGGTGCCAGACTGTGGTGTCAGCTGTACTGAAGTTTATGGGAGATGCATGGAAAAATGCACTAAAACCCAACATATCTACATCGTATGAATTCTGATGAGGAAATACCTCCAGAAAAAAGAAAGAACACGCTTCAGACTAGGTGAGGGATGGACTTTTTTTATCGACTTTGTTTGCAAACTCCTGTTCGCAGTGAAATTCCACTCTCATCAGCGATATTTGGTTGGATCTGCCCTGTCACAGTATGATCAGCCCTGTCAGTCACTGGGGGAAGAACTCTGTCCCTAACCCTCTCTCTGAAGTGTGTCCTTTCTTTTTCTGGAGGCACAGACTTCAACACAGCCAGCACCACAATCTGGCTACAAAGCAAGACTCACTGACGTAATGACCCTTCCTTCTTTTTTAGGTTCCTTGACACAAACCAGGATGTTGTGGCTCTTTAGTTGGCCTCCTAAAAATACAACTTTCTGTGTCATTTACTCCAGAGGATTGTTTTTCAAAGTAATTTTGCTGCTTTCTGTACTTAGGGACATTTCCCATCAAGATGAGATTCACATTTTAAGATGAACTTCAACCTTGTACCATAATGAATAATAGTTGCATTTACTTCACTAAAAGTTTGGTGTTGTTTTTGTGTGTTAAACAGTGAGGAAACGCATTTCCTAAGAATATTCTATCTACCCTCTTAATGTCTCCACTTTGTTACAGGAGTACCAGAACTTTGGCTGGTGGGTTGGAGAGAAGAACGGAAGCATAGGAATCGTCCCCAAAGACTACCTGATGGAGCTTTATGTTCTATAAATACAGTCCTTGTAAGTTTGTTTTACCTAATGGCTCCACTGAGCACATTTATTTGTCAGTACAAAACTAAAGGATCAAAATGTGTAATGGGAATTATTCTCATTTAATTAAGTGGTGCATTCGTGTCATTTTCAGGATCCTCATTCCTATCCCATTTCAACTGCAAGAGACTGAAGACGGCTGAACGAAAAGATTTTCATATGACTGAAATGCCTGTTTGAGTATTTTTCTACAGTAGCTACACTTTACACTGCTTCTTTGTATTTATTTTCTTTCCACAACAGCATTTCACCTTGAGCCTGTGGCCAATTTTGCATTTGCAAAAGTCCAACTGAATAAAAATCTAAAGGTGTGGTGTACCAGAGCTGTTTTCATTATTTAACCTGCTAGTTGAGCCACAAGGTGGCAATAGAGTCTCTTCAAAGGTCATAGATTACTGTGACACAGAGGTTCAATGAAGGAATACTACTCTTTCTTTCTTTCTTTCTTTCTTTCTTTCTTTCTTTCTTTCTTTCTTTCTTTCTTTCTTTCTTTCTTTCTTTCTTTCTTTCTTTCTTTCAATGCCTCAGGAGACATATTTTGAAATGATGTTCACAAAATTTAACAAAACGATTGTTACATGTAATTTACAAGAGACAGGAAGAAGAGGGTCTAGCAGTAACCAGTTTAAAATCACCTACACAACTATCATCAAGGAGGTTTGTTGGAAAGAAACAGTTAACAAGCGTGGACATAAGGACTCGTTGCATTCATCATTAATACTTTAGCCTATTAGTCCCTTTATTCGCCTTCTGTAATGCTGTGCAGCTAACATCAGGTCACTGTCAATATACAATCCTTTGTGCACACCAAACTATACACAAAGATACATGAAAAAATAATCTATTTAAAATGACTTTATTCATCTGGTCAGCACTTTTGTTCCAAGCTTCAAAGGGACACTGGGCCTTTTTTTTTATGACACCTGAGAGACTTTGCTGGGCAGAGGATCACAGCGTGGCAGATGGTTGGCTGCGCTGTGTGCCTGAGGTGCACTAATAAGACAGCCACCCACACAGATAGCAGCGATGCTTATCACCCTCTGAGGGGCTGTTTGACAGCAGGCGGGGTGGCGTTAGCTGGGCATATTCCAGCGAGGTTACATACATACTGTACGTATCTTTTTACAGCCTCCTCACTGAAATACCAAACTTACACAAGAATTTGATCTATTTGGGTAAAACGACACTTTTTTGGTTTGCTGCAGACAAAAGCGGCCTTGTCAAGGTTTCCTCAAGGTTGGCGAGAAAATGGGAAGGAAAATGTGGTCATTAACCAATAACTCACTGTATCTTTTTCCTCCCTCTTCCCTCTATTTTTTTCCTCGCTCCTGTCTCTCTGTTTTGTTCCTGTTGAGTGATGAGCTCGTCCTCTGTCCTCTGGGTGACATTCAAAGCCGACATAAATCCTCCTCTTTACGGTATAGTGCAGCGATAAAGCCTCTCTGCTAATTGGAGGTGTAATGAATTACCATAATTAGTTATTGAATATACTACATTGGATATAGAGAGGAAATGCGTTGTTTTAGAGCAGGAGTGAAACAATATGAATGTGAACATTACTGACACTGAGTGTGTGCACTTCCATCATAAAGGCTGATTGTAAAAGACTTAAAACACATTTTGATCATGAATTTTGGATTTAAAACATAAACACAGATATTTCTCTACTCCTGACCTAGCTTGGTGTTCCCCCTAATAGTCCTCCCTGTAATATTAGGCTGTGGGTGAGGTTGCCAAAGGCAAGTAAGGCTAAATATTGCCTCTCATTTTTATGTGCCAATAAAGGATTTCCTTAATGGATGTCAACTACACCCACCATCCCCCCACGTTACATTTGGACAGCCATATCCTCAGAATATACAGGTTCTTTTATTGCAATTTAACATCAAGATATAATGTTTCATAGATAAATGCCAGGGGGCCATTAATCTAGCGAGCACTAAATTACACTAATGATACCAGAATATCACTAATTAATACTTGCGACCATAAAGATACACTTTTACCGGCCAAATATATATAGATTGAGCTGCTGAGTAATAATAAATAAAGTTGGATTTGCTGAGAAAGATGATGGAAATATAAAACACCATTTCCATTCAGGACAGGACACATTCGCAGTCGTTTAACGCTGACAATCGGGCACTCAGGTGTGCTAATTCTTACACAGCCTGACAATTACAACTTTGTTCATCCTCCTGTTAATGCGCACCTTCCTCTCAGGACAGTATCCTCACACTAATATCACGCAGACGGCTGCCCGTCTTTGTTGAGGACCATCATGTACCTTTACCATTTTATACCGTCACCCCTGGGGTTGGTGAGGAGGCTAAAGACTTGATCTATACCACTTTAGAGAGGTGATCTTGATCAAGCTGTCAGCTGTTTCTGCTGCTCTTTAACCGGGTCACTCGGCCGTAGATCACAGCACAGCTTCATAGAGAGTTTCTGTCAGGAATAACACTGCTTTATTTATGTGGTATCCCCTGGCATTTTGCAGGAAATGTATTACCTCTCCAACTGGCCCTCTGTCAGCATTCCATTAAAGCCTCTCCCCCCCGTGGCCTAAATCTTAAAATCCGAAATAGACACTTTTTAAATGCAAGTCACTCTTAATTGAGGTCAGTTTCTGTTAACATAACTCACGGCAGCTGACAAATTAAGGTTTCCTCAGCTGGCTTATGACATTGTGAGAAGACAGGATGCATTTAAAGCGGAGGCTAACGGAGACCATGACAGGCTGCTCTGAAAATTCATATTTCTTGGAATTTGAGGCTAAAATTTCGCTCTATTCAATGATTTTTCAGTATCTGATGTATAATGTTGCGAGTGGAGGGCCAGAGTTAGTGGCAGGCCAGTAAATGTGGGTGTAGATGGGCCATTTATCACAAGCGCCCCACCCACCTCTTTCATGTTACCAAAGTCTGTACTTTCCCTGCGAGCTGCAGAGAGTCACAAGAGGAAACCACGCTATCCCACACCCAAAAAAAACACTTGATCTGCCTTAAATTAGTTAAATAGCAGTACATGAAAGTAGAACAGTTAAATACATAATATGTGAGATTTCTGCATTCGAATGGCTAAAAACAACTGCGTCATTGTTCGATATTTTGTCGAGGTCATCATACCAGATGTTCCCAGAGATGTTCCAACTTCCAGGAGAGAGTGAGAACGTTGGGAAGAAACGTATAAAAACTTTACCTTGTCAGTTAACACATCTGCCAGAGTCACATAGATGGATGTTCATTGTTTACAACTCCCATGATCCCACACTACCTATGTCTTTTGTTTTGTTTTGATTGACAGACCCGTAGGTAGACGTTACATACTGAGTATGTAAGAACATGGGATGTAAGCCATCAAATATGGCGGCAATAGTTTGGATGCCTTCATCATTAAATATCCGTCGTTGTTGCTGCTAAACTGCTGTTACTTGACCTGATTTAATGTTACTGCTGTCCTGTTGCTCATGTTTGTCTGCTTATGTCTGTTTTTGAGTTGATTTGCGCGTCATGTCTGTCCTTAATTGCGTTTGTTTGTTGTTGTGTTGCTTGTTTTTGCTCTGCTTTTACTGCCGCCTAAGCCGGCATTCTGCTTCCCCGGTAATTGTCATGCCTTACATCAGTGTTTTTCCGTCCTGTTCCTGGCGGCCCCCCTGCCCTGTCTGTTTTTATGTTTCCCTGATTAAAATGATCCGCTCGCCATCAAGCTCTGACAACGACCCGTTCATGAGAATCAGGTGCGCTGGAAACATCTACGACATGCAGGGAAGGATTGAAAATCACTGCCTTACATCATCATTGTTGTTGTGAGCTTGGTTCTCCAGTTTAAGGCTGACTTTAGGTTGGCAACATCACACCTGGCCAGGGACTGCAGATAACCAGCCCACTGGCTGGTTCTGGCGTGTTTACCTCAATGTTTGATAATGTGCATTGTCCCTGAGAGGTAAACTGAACAATTTGAAAAAGATTACCTGAAGACCTGAAGGCCGGGAGCTGGAGAGGAGACACAAATGTCTCCCCTTTTCTGAAAGTTCAGTTTCTGGCCTTGAAATCATCACCATCAGCCCCCCTACAGTGTTTTTACGCTGATGAAGCTGCAGGTTAATCATATCCAGTGTTGTTTAAAGCACCAAAAAGGCAAAATATTAAGTAGCAATGAAATGTTACTTTATGATATTGTATTGAAATTCACCCATAGAGAAAGTGCTCGAGTTAAATTCTAAAAGTATTTCATATAAAATGGTACTTAGACAAATCAGTGTTTTAGGGTTTTTTTTTTTTTCAGTTTTTATTTCTGATTCGATAAATTAATCAAAAAATGAACTACTCTGGCTCGTGTGTAGCATGTAATCATACAAAATAACTGGTAACTGAACTTAAAGTTATCAAATACATGTAGTGGAGTAAAAAGTACAATATTTGCAGCCAATTATGTATAAAATCGTCTGAAACTAAAATTTGTTTTTGTTATCTTAGTGAGTCTTTGATATCTACAGAGGGAGTGAGTCCGCCATGTTTCTACAGTGGCCCAGAAAGGACAAGCCAAACACTGGCTCCTCAGGATTCCTTTCACATTTCTTGCTTTTTAAGCAGCCAACATAGTAGTGGAGGGCTATAGGAGAGCTGTCAAGTTTGCAGTCTGGAAACACACTGCACAGAGCCTGCACACGGCACCTTTAAGTGCAGTACTTGTGTAAATGTACTCAGTTACATCCTATCACTGGTCATATCTCTTACTTCCTACTTCCTACGCATCACAGGTCTCATGTTCCTGGGTGCGGAGCTGACGCCCTGGCTGTCAGGCAGGGCAAAGCTATGTGCTGACATGTCATTTGGGATAAATCAGGCTTATCAAAGTGACAGGTGTTTGTCCACCTGCTATAAACATCTCCCACGCCGCGCTCCTGCCCCATCTCCTCGCACATTATTTACAAGGATCCAGCCTCCGTACTCTGGCCCTGTTTACTCTGTGGCCGCGACTCTAATATCAGGTCAGCGCTCCGCCACTGATTTACTCTACTAGTTAGTGAGGTGAGTAATGACCCTGGATGGTCCGGGAGGATAGTTTGTAATCAGGGGAGGTCAGAGATGCCACAGATGCTCTAACTGTAATTACAGCCCTTTCTCTACACTGTGCCTCTCACACCTCACTGCAGTTGACTGACTGCCCATCCAAACTGATCTCTCCCCGTCTCTGTTTCTCTTCCGCCCCCCCACAGAGTTGAATGCCCCTGGTTCCATGACCACACATTCAGGTGGAGGTGCCTTCTCAGTGTCAGGTCTTGATATAGCAGCTACTTTTTTGTAAGACGGCTCCCTGACAGAGGAAGTGAAGGTGTGAGGGGTCGAGTTACAGGAGCTAGCTGAGTTCACTGTGACACTGGATACAGCATACTACTGCCATGTCAACTTTGGTATATATCCAAGTACAGGTCCTGCCAAGCTACCCTGAGCTAATTTAGTGCCCAGAATACACGTACCAGTCAGTGTGGAGTGGCCATGAACAAGTGCAGAGGAGACTAACAAAGCTACATCAACAGGGGAACATGCTTTAAGAAGCTAAATACAGTATTATATATCATATCTTGATTTCTTTTCTCCTGTTGGTCACTCTCTGCCGCGCTCTTTTGTCAGTGCAGCTTGTGGCTGTTAATGTCACGACCGTGTCCTTTCACTCACTGTAAATCTTTTTACAGTTTGGACTAATGCACTTATGTCACCAATGAATTGGCTTTTCTTGGCCTGCTGGATATTCTCTCATGTCACTTGAACTCACCGTAAGAGCTGATAGCCGGCCACGTAATGCTGCTGACAGTCGCTGCTGACTGTCGTCCAAATGACATAAATAAATATGACCAACATTTGTAGCAGGGTTAGAAAACTGTACTGCACTGTGGCAGTTTGATTGAAGCTTTTCATCGAGGATTTTATTGGCACTGACAATGAGCATACAGACTACTGAATGTCTTAAAACTATGATGAACTCCTTTGAGTCCAAGTTGTCTACGTCTGTACAAATGTTTTATCTGCAGACTTCAATATCACCTACCACTGTGACTCACTTGTTGCTGACGTTCTTGGGCAGGTCTCGCTTATAAAAGAATCTCGACTGGACTAACAAGGTTTAATAAACTCTGAATAATAACCAAAAAAAACCCCACAATGGCTTCACTGATGATGATTGTGATACACGCTATTAAATGGAGTACATTCTAGGTAAACACGTTTTTCTATTTTCTATCTTATATTAATTCAGATCACATTGTAGAGTTCCTTTTCCACTGTGATATTAAAGAGTCTTTTTCTGTAGATCTGTGCCAAAAAAAAACAGGATAAATCACATATGATTCAGTGCTGTAAAGCTATAAAATATGGACACTTCCAAGAGAACGGAATAGTTTTTATTGGCACTGTTAGTAAGATAGCCTTACTTTATTACTTATTAAAATGTTGAGAAATTGGACAAAATGTCATAAACAACACAAAGCTCAAAGATCCACTCACCACCTCTTCATGCTTTCAACTTTAGAACTTGCACAACGTGGTAAACATGATGGCACCTAAACCTGTTCATGCCAAAAAAACACCATTAGGAGCTCCAAACGCTAAACGTTCAAGTTTTAATTGTTTTGGTTATATACTGTACTTTGTTCTCAAAGGTCAAGAATGAAGTTTAAACAAGTTGTTAAACTCCAGTCCAGGGCGTCATGTGTGTTAAACCACATGTGCAGAACTTGAGGCGTCCTGGTTTGTCGCTCCATGTCATTTGACGTGCATATTAATGAATTTGACATGGGCCTATTAACATACCATGAATGATAATCATGTGAATTTAGGATACTCATTACATATGTATTACATGAATAGCAGGTGGGGTAATTTGAGTAATTTGTGGCTGTATGCAGACACTGGGATGATGGACGGTGTCTGGAGAAGACAAGCTGAGCCGGCCAGTGGATCTACTGCGGAGTAAGGAGAATTTAGGCTCATCATAAAAGATTTCTCCTTGCCTCTTATTTCACTCGGACATTTTTATGTTTTTTTTATTTTCTACCTCATTGCAGCCGTGAGCTGCCTGCTGATTTACACACACTGGCAGCGAAGCACAGAGGCCTCAAGAGACGGTGCCCTCTACCCCTCCATTTTTCCCCCCTTGTTGCTCCATCCACAGTCGTCCGCTCACTGCCACCGCCGGGCTCTCCATTCGCTGGACTGACCAAAGGGCTCCCTCTCTACCTGTTCTTCGCCTCTAAGAAGACATTAATCTGGAGACGTTGTTATTCACACATGCTCTTGTGACACACTGAGGGGCTGCTCCCATGTGCCAAGACACACATTCGTGTGAGGATGAGCAAAAGGCATCAGAGACATTAAAAAGGTGTCTTCCAATGCTCGTGTTTCATTTTAGAGTCCTAACAGTCCTGCCTGAGCCTATTTGTAACCTTTAGGATCCTGTTTGTACAAAATGCATAAGAAATGTGTTTTAGTATATATAATATTTGTGAATGTTTTTAAATATGTACGCACACTTGTATAACTTTATTGTTGTCTTAACTTTAATAGAGTCCAGGCTGCCATAAAATTTTGAGTTGACTGGATTTAAGAGGAGAGATTGAGGTCATTTTATAATGATCCAAAACAAATAAACCTATATAAACGTCTTGGTCATATAAATAACTTGATATTAATTCAGTTGGGACTTATTTGTAAGAAAAATGAATTTTTGAGTCTCACTCCCAACTTTCCAAGAATTGCTCGGGGATGGTGGCCGACCCGTCCTACCATCCCAAAATGTCAGTTTCTGACAAGTTGGTACTCACTCAGTTTGGCATTGCACACCAGTTAAAACAGATCCATGGATGCCGATCATCACTGTGGGACTGGCGTGCTTAACCTACTCTGGCAGAGGCATGACCAGAGATCAGAGGCAGAGCCCTTAAACCCTTGAAATAACCTGCTCAGTAGGCTCTTGGAGATCAACTTGCTCTTTTACAAGGAAGACCATTAGACACCCTGGATTAGCTTCTTCTATCACAGCATTGATAATAAGTGCAAAATGAATAAATGTGCGGGACTAAGCGTCTACGTAAACAAACATGACGTATCTCAAAATGTAGCCTTTGGCACACAAGCAAGTTTCCATCACACACATTTCCTTCAAACTATGAAAAGTCTCAGGAGAGTTTTAATGCTCAAACAATGCATGCATGGAAGTCTTCTATTATGCCGATTATGTTTCTTTAATGAGCCAACTGAACTCACAGTACATTCATCCAACCAATCATTTCAAGACCTCGGGTTAGAGGAACACATATTTATGAGTGCTGAAGTGGTCTGAAAATAAAACTAGACATTTTTAATAAATAAAACCTATATATCTACAATATAGACATAAAAAAGATTAGAAGATTCCATATAGATTCCTTTGTGTACACAATGGGCAGACCTGTTTTCCTGATTTAGACCTCAACACAAGGCCCTTCCTTCTCCATCTGTTTTCAGCTGTACGCTCTGAAGGAAAACACATCTGATATCATTTCAGGAAATGATGAAGCAGTGTTGAATCACTTTCCCTTTTCCCCCCCAGGCCCATGTGTTCAAAGCAGAGGAGCTGCTTTCACGCTGATCAGCCCCCGATTCCAGGAGACGAGAAGCTGTTGCTCGCCTTGCTACAGTGATCACGGTCGTTCCCAGTAATTGCTACATCCACGCACCACGAGGCGACAGCATGTGGCGGGGAAAATGGCAGGTAGAAGCCATGCAGAACCACAGCGAGGTACTGGGGCTGTTGGGTTTGATGAATGATGGATAGCTCATAAGTCACCTCATTTCCATCTGGGACAATTGAGTGGCAAAGGAAAAATGTTTCAGCCTTGAGAAAAAAGTATTTTTCCACCAGATAGAGTCAGGTGTCACACACAAAGACAGAGACACACACACACAGCCACAAGGACAGGTGTTAACGTCTGAAAATCCTTTTTTGGCTGTCAGATTGTGCAAGTTTTGTGACCTTCAGTAAATCAGCGCTCAGTATTGGCATGAAATGTGGGAGACCTTGAGAAATGTTCAGAGGCGAGGCGTATGTTATTAGCAATTCAATTAACCCCCGACATCAAGATCATTTACCTTGCTCTTGCATCTGCCCCTGCTGAATGTGATTGTCTTGCTGCATAGCAAGGCCGCACATCAGCATCTCCAAGCTTTATCGTATGACTGCTGTTGGCGTATCATTTCCTTTAGGTCTCTCCTCTGTCCATATCCATGGGCAGTGCAGCTGGGCTTCTCTGGTATTGACTCATCCTGGTTCCACAGAGTTGCAGGCAAAGAGATTTAATATCTCGAGTGGTGCCGAAGTCCTATTGCTACTAATGGATTCTGTATAATGTGGCACTTAAAATGCATGAGCAGCCTCTGATTTATCTGTAATTTGCCTCCACTGGAGCATATCTCCCTCAATACTTTCATTTGTTTTTGGCGCTGTGCAGTGTGCTCGGTAAACAAACCCTGATTGGGATTTCATATTGTTACATTCGAGTATGACAATTTGGCTCTTTCCAATGCATAAAATGGATTCATTTTGAGCTTCTTTTGCGACTCCCTGTTAATTACGCGACTGGTATTTGTGAGCATGGGATCACAGACATGAGATGGGTTTTTTTGTTTGTTTTTTTTCTTCTCTTTTTCAAGCTGTCGTTGCAGAAAGACATGCTGACTTGGTCTGAGGCAGATGGGCATCTCCCTCCGGAGCCATTTTCCTTTATCTTACCTTCCACTGTTTTATGTGTCAAACAATAAGCATGCTAATTAGTTTAAACTGGGCAGAATCATTTGTGGAAAATTGTGAAAAATTGTGATTTTTTTTGTCTTGCGCTGTTATATCCAACCTGAATACAGAGTGATTTTTACTGCCTCTGTTTTCTCTCCATTTGACCTCCTCGGGGTCACGCAACATGGAGCAGGGAGCTGTTAGCCAATCGATCTGATGGGTTTAAACGTGTCAGCGTTGTCATGGCAGCAGAGCCGCGCTGACAGGCTAGGCTACAGTGGCTCAAGGTTAACAGCCACTGGACCAGAGTCACACCATTAAAAGACAAGTCAATACTTGGACAGGTCAGACTAAAACCAGCGTTGTAAATGTTTCAATCCTCCATGGCCAACAAACAAAGGCGTTACTGTTGGCGAGACCTGTTAGCAAACACGTACGTGTGATTTATCCATCTACAGCGGCTCAGAACCCGATAGAATCCCTTCCTGAAAGTAGTGTGACTAACTACACTTTAGCAGCATGTTTAACAGCCTCTTACATTCACTGCCCCGGGGTTGTCATGTTGCCAAGATCTTAAAAATACTGAGGTCACAAGCCCTGCCAGCAAAGCTCCAACCACTCTCATAAAGTGTGGACCAGAAACCAAAATGAAGGTCTCTAAAATGTTTTAATTAATTTCTAAATTGTATTTGTTCAGTTAATTGCTTATTTTTTTTAGTAAAAATGTATCTCCAAACATAAAGGTCCAAAAGATGAGGGAGTGGTCAACTGCATGAGCTTTATTTACTTGTTTATTCGGTGGCCAAAAATGGCCAACTTTAAACACATTTAGTATAAAACCACTGGAACTGACTCGTAAAATATCCACCATGTCTAGGTTTTTCACTGTAGATTGTAAGTCCTTCAAAATTGCATTGAGACTATTGTGGACGCCCAGTGCCACTAAACCAGGTAGATAGTTTTAAGTTTAATCAAGTCAACGTTGCGATGTGACATCATTATTATATAACTGAAGAATGTTTTATGCAAGAATTTGCGCAAGAACCTAAAAAAAATGAACTCATGTTGACAATAGAACATTGACTGGATACAGGACAGGTAAATGGGTTTCCAGGTTCACACATCTTTGGAGCCTGAGTGATATACGGCTAGGCCGATATTGGTCTATTATATATGGTTATAGGTGTAAATGTTACAGAGAAAAAATGCTTTGGGTAGGCTAATTCATAACAATTCAATTCCCAGCCACTGCACGGATGTCATCTTGGACAGTAAAGTTTATTGTTAAACTGGAAAACATCCTTCAGCCTTCATTACACATATATCTAACTGTTGGTAACCATTTGAGGGACCAATGCAAACAGTGTTTACCGATCGGTAGGGCTAGGTATTCAACACTTTTATGGTCGATACTACTGAATACACAAAAATATCATTCAATACCAAAGTTCAATGCTTTATGAGTTCATCCCGTCAATGTCAGTGTGCCAATAAGTATTAGCACGCTTGTTGTGCCAAGATCTACTAGTACTGGTGGTTTGCTGTCTCGAGGCACGCAGGAAAAATACTATGTTATACCCAGAGATGGGGCTCACTGCTTACATGTATACTGTCATCTTCTGTTAAAATGTATTTTAAAAAAGTGGTCACTCAGGAGCTGGTATCGAGGTCAAAGTATCGGTACAGAATTGTTTTCACTGACACCCAGCCATAAAGATTGTCTCTCAAGATCCCAAATACCTGGATCCGCATTGGCCCAAGAAAAATGTAATATCAATCGGGCTCTATGCATTTTTGTAAGAATGCAGTCATTTCCATGTCCCTAGGTGTGTTTTCTGGAGGTGTAAGTGGCATAAACCTCCAGCTTATATATCCAGCTATAAGCGAAGCAAGCAGCACTTGCAGCCTGAGTGAATGTGTTGGAGGGTTCAGGATAACGTCGCCCCACACTGTTAAGCGCTGACAAAGGAGACACATGCATACACTGCATTAGCATATGTGGATGCGCATGACCACACATATACACCCACACATCTTCAGGGGAGACAGGAAGACGTCCCACCCCCAATTTGAGTTTGTGGGCTTCTCCCTCTGTCACAAACTGTTCTGCTGCTCAGAGCAGAGCGGGTCTGAGGTGACGTCACCTCTCTGTTCTCTCTGTTCTCCACAACACCAGCCTTTTGTCTGCTCTGAATTTATAATGAATATCACAGGCGCCGCAGAGAGACAAAGCTAATCTAATTAAGCTGTGCGGATATGTCAGCCTGCCTTCTCTCTGTTTAGTGGTCATTACCTCTGCATAAGCACGGTGCTGCTCACTGTGGGAGTTATGTGTGTCAGCGCACGCACACGCAGGGATATGTGACTGCAGGGAACGGGCTCATACAAACACAAAGCGGGAGAGACAGGTAGAGAAAGGTGGCTTGTCAGTGCAGCTGGCATTTTGCTCAGCGGGGAGCAATGTCGCCTGTCTGCCTGCTAGGCCTCCTCAGACAGGAGCGAGTCCATTGGGAACCCTGTGGGACCTCCTACCAGCCACACAACCTGACAGGGGGGCTGTGTGAGAACTCTGCAGAGACCCTATTACCCATCATACTGCTAAGCACTGCAGTGGCCACGAGATGACAAGCTTCCCACACTTTACTCTTACTCTAGGAGGGTGGGTGGAGGGGTTCAGCCACAGAGAGACATTAGGCTGTCGCTCCTTTAAGATACTGCATTGTTATCTACACATACGTGACAAAAACACACACTGTGATTGAGTGTAAGTCACAATGCCACTGTTTATAAAGTCAGTAGGGACAGTTGCAGCATATGTTCATGGATTAAGTGAATATACAAACAGATGGATGAGACAACACTGCCATCTTCAGGCACAGGTTTGCTACAACTTTACAACAGCTAAAGAATAGTTATCACATAGGTACATTTTTATCACTATATACGGCTTAGTAATAAGATAATAAGGTAATAAGGAGAAACCACATGGCTAAAAGTGCTGTACGACAGAGTAACAGGCGGATTTCTTCCTCCAAGGTCTAAACATTCATTCATGCCAGTGAGATGACGATGTTTTTTCATGTAGATCCAGACGAGGAGCTAAGGGATTCCTCCTGGCTGCTTCCCATGAGATCAAGCAAACCCGCGCTCTGTGATTTGATTATCGTCAAGTCTTTAATCCGAGGTTCTGGATCTCTACACTCTGAGCTGGAATGGCAAAAAAACAAAAGGGGATGGGCATGAGTTCTCACATTATCTCTCCTGGAAAATACATCAGTTAATTAATATTTAAAAGCATACTTCTGTCTCACTGTTGTCGAAGCAAATGCAAACAGATCTCTATCCTAAGAGGTAACAGACTTTCAGCTCTACTGGTGTGTTTTTAAAAAGGAAAAAGATGAACTTTTGGACTCCACTATGATACCTGTCTGAGTCGGAGTCACAGGACATGCTGAGGTCCTTCTGCAGATCCTCTTCCGAGTGGAATCGCCTCAGGCCGCAGCTCTTGACCGCCTGTGCCACGGAGTAGTGGGTCCTTCCAGCAGCGCAGGCCTGGATCTTGGACACGCTGAGCTGTGACTGCAGGAACAGATGCAGGCAGCTGTCGGACAACAGCAGAGGGTTCTGGACGATCCTGGAGAACACAGGACAGAACGACTTACATTGATGTTTACAGCATCCTGAAAAGCAGCAGTCATGTGACTCGGCGCTCCTGGAAACTCTGATTCACCAGTTTTGTCGTGTTTGCTTTGCACTGTGTCAAAGTCCCCGCTTATTGATCTATGAAGTCACTCTTACTTTTCCAAAAACCTCTGGAGCCCTTTCATGCGCTCAGTGATCTGTTGGGCGTTGTTCAGGCTGAAGAAGGGGTTCTTTGGAGGCAGCTCCGGAAGCTGTACCCTGCAAAATACACACACACAGAGTAAAAACGACAGGAACCAAAACCGTTGACCTTTAACATGGAAACTGAAGGTATATTTGCTCAAGACACTGTACTTACATTAGCATTGAATTTGCTTGTAGCTTCTGCCTCAGCCATACAAATTCACTGTACCTCCTTCTCACGCTTGAGATCTTCTTTGTGAAGCACACACTGTCAGTCTGAAACAGGTGACATTTATTACGGCAATACATACATAGATTAAATTAACGTCCCTTTATCACTTTACTTACATGTAAACAGATTTCATAGTCTATGTAGGCATGCCAGAAGTCATTCTTTCGTATCCGCGGGTCCCGCACCCAGACACTGACGATCTGCTGCATGGAGGAAGCAGGAGAGACGCCGAACTGAATGCAGTGTGTTATGAAAAGGGAAGTTTTTATTGGCAGATAGAGGAAGTGCGATGAGCAACTCGACAAGCATCAGGATAGGAAAATCCTCCAAATATCCTTTGTTGCTTAGGATAGAAAAAGAAGTTGCTTTTTTAAGGCTGCGCCACAAATCAAAGCTTCTGTGCTTACATTTTTAAGAACAAATCTCATTAGAATGAACTTTTAGACCTACCTGACTCACAGCACTGTCACTTTCTTCTCTCATAATCCAAGCGCTCTTGTTTGGGTCCCTGTGAGGTATTCCGCCAGTAAACGCTGTGCTTAGCACTATAGTGCCTTTTATTTCCACTTTTATTGTCCAGGAGCAAAGGTTTTACAAATAAAGTCACAAGACCGTGATAAGCTCCTCCTCACAACTCAGCTCAAACTCACTGTTGATCACTAAAAACAGCTGGCATGACATGTGCCAACATGCCTCCATGATTCTACTGCTGCTTATCATTCTATTGTTTATTGACAGTCATTTAGAGTCAGTCAGCACATAGCCAATCCCTGACAGGAGCTACTGTTCTGAAGTCAGATTGGAACTTATCATTTCTTTGTTTAATACCTCATGATTTAGCCAAAATTGTTTGTTTTAATAACCCAGACTTTTTAGAGAAAAGCTTCACAAAAGGTTTCTTTTATTCACAGAGACTTCACAGATCCACGGTCAACAGTTACAGTAATTCAGTAGCAGGAGTGTTTCAGGAGGTCTAAGGTTCAGCTGAGTGTCCCATTAACAGTCATGGGAGATATGTCGAGTCAGGACAGTGCCATCGGGACACAGGTGTCATGTGTGATTACTGGAAGACAATGCCCTGCATGACTGGACAGTCTTGTATCTAAAGTGCTATATTTCACAATCTTATTAGTCATCACAGGTGCACAAAAGTTATTTTCAATGTATGTAAATTGGAATAGATTTAGCTAAGAAATACTCAGCCCCAGTCGCAAGAATAAAATGCTGGCAGTGTACGTGTCTCCAAAACCTGGATACCATATATTTGCACGCATCCTATTCACACTTTCACAACACGTATCGTATCACGTTCCGTTTACGTGGTTAAGAGCTGGCTTTCTCATTGGTAAGAGGAGGCACTGTGGGCAAGAGGCCACGCTTCACTTCCTGTTTTTTAACCAACAAAAACTGAGTAATTTTAGCAAGTGTCACGATATTATTTTTGATTTTGGTTGAAGCCAGCACAGCAGTGCTGTCGCAACATAAAACTGAAAACTGAACTGCAAAGTTGAAATATGAAGTAATGTGAAGTTTCAACACACGTGGTTTGCAGAGATGGAAAGAACCGTGAAGTCTATGACCTGACAAAACTGTTCTGGGAAAAGGGACAGGCACATTTAAAAAATATTTGGCAGGTGATTGGATGAACCATATGTATTTCACTATCTATCATGGGCTAAACAATCTAAACAATCAGATTAACAACAGGAGAGTGTTAACAGTCGTACCTGTTGAAAACGTCTTTTCCATTCACAAAAACTTTCATTGCTGTTCTTTCAAGGAAAAATACCCTACAGCTCTACAATCTGATGCTATATCCAAACATCTTGAGGAGCCTCAACTGTTGTTTTCAAACTGCGTGGCTCCTCTCGCTAGCTGTTCAGTCTAAACCACGTTTGTAGCTGCCATAAGTTCTTTAAAGGACGCTGTGTGTTCAGCCACAAGAGCGTACCTCGAGACCCTGCAAGATGATCACACGAATCCAGCTGCCTCGCATAGGTGGTAAAGTTTCAACATATCCCAAGGTCGGAGACACGCACAATGCCAACATTTATTCTGGGCGTCGCAAAACTACGACCTACGAGTATTTCTGCCAGGAGTTTACTCTGTAAGCACCACATTACGTTTTGAAAACTCACTTTTCGTGTTATAATTCAATACAGATAGGAAGGGAAGGTTTGGTACTTAGCAGCTGATTGGAAATTTGGGGAAATTTCTGGTGGGCAACATTTTTTAAAATGTTTTACATAAACCACAGGGGTCATAACAGAGACACAGTAAGACACAGTAGAGGCTGTGGCTATAAACACCTCACACAACACGTTTTCAAACAACCGAAAGGTTCGACACATCAGGGCTACAATCTTCAGCTACATGGACTGGAGGTACAGTTAGTTCACTCTGCCTACACAGTGTCGAGCACACGCTAAAACAACCAAGATCAGGACTATAAATACTCAATAGCTACAGAACAGTCGAAACAAAAACACATGTCCACAGTGATTGTGTCTGCTTGCACAAGACTAAAGCTGCTACAGGTTAGTCCGACCTCACGTCGGCTGCTACACACAAAGGTTAGTTTCGGTCTCCATCGCGGCCTCCGCAAAGGCACAGAGCTGTCGTTGAGCACCACAGGACAGAGAGCACTTCAGACCCATCCCTGCCGAGGATCTCACACCTGCCAGAATCCGAGAGTCTACCTGCAGCGGGACGTAATTTCACACAGCGTGCCTCTAATGTCAGCTGAAGGAGGACGCTTGATGGAGGTTAAACTAAGCTTCAGGCGAGAGCACAGCTGTTTATCAGTTCTGTACACAACACACACACACACACACGCACACACACACTTCACTGCTCCTCGTCTCCACAGTGCCACATCAGCTTCTGCTCGTAGAAGTCGATAACCATCTGGGGACACCTGGCGCTGGCTTCACGGGCCGCCAGCAGGGCCACGTCGTCAGAGTTCTTCCTGTGGGGAACACGCGGGAGAGGGAAACCATTAAGATGGCCGCCTCCTCGTTTTAATATATGTAAAATGTTTCAGCAGCGACACACTTCTGCCAGTTCAAAATAAGGGCAGTGGAGGGGGAGGCTTCTGAAAACAGTTCATCTCTTATTAATGTTTTTAAATAGCTGACGAATGAGTCATATGAGTATTAAGGTGTACTTGCATAATGTCGACTTTTACCAAATTTGATAGTTGTAAATGTTGTTATATCTTTTCTTCACCTGAGGTAAAGCACTTTGAACTGCCTCTGTGTTTGAAAGGTGCTTATACATAAACAATGAATAGACCTGCCTTGCCTGTTTGTCCACTTCCCCCTCACGTTGTCAAAAGCATCGCTTCTTCTCCACTTTCTTTTGATAACACTTGTTAGAAATTATATCATAATATCAAATGCGGATATTATATAAGTACCAAAGCTATTTAAAAAAAAAAAACAACACACACACACATTTACAGTACATTACATTTCAACCCAAGGCAATGTGTTGTTAATTAATTCTTTAAAAACATATTGTCCTCTTTCATGTGCCAAGGACTTTCTGTTTCTTTTTGCCATGGAGTCGAAAGACGTAATGAACATCTACAGAAGTAGTGTGACTGAGTTTAAAGTTCTGGTCTTGCGACAACCTAACTTCTCAAAATGCAACTAAGAGGTTCTTTTTGCCAGTGAGACTTCAGGCCGCACATGATCCAGGAAGTTCAGTCTGAGTAACAGGTTCATCATGTTGAAGCTTGATTAGGCTGAATACCACCCGACTGTTGTAAGAGATGAGAAATGATTTCACCACTCTGGGAAGTTCCCATGGAGGCAGTCATTTGATCTTTCACTGCCACAATTGGGAGATGGTGACCTGTGTGTTGTCGTGTCTATGTTCATGATGTTTTTACTGTTGCTCAGGAGTCAATGCAGACATAAAATCAGTGCTCTCACACAAACACACAGACTCATAAACATGAGATTTGTTTGCTATCATTATTATTTTGTTGTTGTTTTCTGTATGTTGTTGAATATATTTATTCATAACTTCGTGATTTTTTTTTTAGATCATTTTTAGTTGAAGGCTTCAAATGAACCCACCAGGTTTTCTGCCTCTTCCTGTGCAGTTTATCACTTGTTATTCATGTTATTTGTATTTTTCTTTTCAAATTGTGCAAATTTGAACTAAAAACAGGTAGACATGCTTTTTCCAAACTAAGTCATCTGCCAGGAATGTGTGTGTTCAGGTATTTGATTGGCCAACGCAGCTGTTTGCTGGGTGACTTCGTGTTGCAGGTAGAGTCGAGCGATGCCCCGGTGTCACATTCTTGGTAAGTACCCACATCTCCTCACACCTGCTGTTTGTTTTCTTAAAGACAAGCTCTCCCTCAAAGACAGGCCAGGAGTCATTTTCTCAAACCTCACAAAAGCTCCTTCAGAGCCGCCTGAGACATTATGAGTGTCATCGCAGTACTTCCAGCGACTGCCAACTTGACATCCGCGTAAAGATTGGTTCCTCTTTAAAAACTGCACCGAGCATTCGCTGCGGTCAGAGATGCTCTCCAAGATCGCTCACTCATCTGGTGAATGTTTTGTCAGGTGTTTTGGATGAAACGTCCACTTTATGTAGCTGGTAGATGACACGACACGAGGACGGATGGGAGAAAAAGAAAAAGAAGAAGAGGGAAGCGGCAGAGTTACCATTTGACTAGGAACATGAGTTCTCCCTGTCTGTCCGTGGAGCCGATGATGCACTCAGGCTCGAGGTAAGTGCTGAGGTCAGTGGGGGCGTCTGAGTGCTCGTCATCTGGCTGGAGGACGTCGCCGTCGCCCTGCACGGTGCGAGCCTGCTGCTGAGACTGCATGCAGGACTGTGGGGAGGAGGACAGGGACAGACAGTGCAGCGCTTAGAAGAGAGACCACAGAGATCACGGTGGTTGTGACTTGTGACTTTTTTATTTTCACTGCACTGGCAGATTGTGAAAAAAAAAAGGGAAATTGAACAACTTTTTTTTTTTTCTAACTGCTTTCGCTTTCAGGGGCATTGCGAAACCAACCACCTTCACACACCATTTAGATTCATTTTCGGTTTGAGAACTGCCAAAACAAAGTAGGAACAGAATCTGCCAGCGTTGTGGGATTTAGCTGAGCTGGCTCCAGGAGAAAAAAAAAAAAAGCTTCCTGAATTTTTCTGAGCGCAAAGCAACAAAAGCACTGTATCAAAAAAAGGGGGAGGGGGCTCTAATAATATGATTTCCAAGTGGGGAAGTCCTGTAAATAACATGGAAACACAGACGCGCCTAAAAAACTCACAATTTCCGTCTCCTGCTCCGTCATCTCTTCTTTGGGAATGAACCCTTGCTGCTCTTCCTCAATCTGCTCGCTGTGGTGGCTGTTTCTCAGGAACTCTTCGATGAGCTCAGGACAGTCCAGGTTGTCCTCAGGTTCCCATGTGTTGTCTGCACTGTATAGGAGGAGAGGATACACTTTAAAAATCATGCACACACACACACACACACACACACACACAGAGATGACACCATACAGTACGAGCAAGACAACCAGCTGACTGTCGCAACCTCTCAACTCACTCGGTGAAGCCTTTCCACTTCAGGAAGTACTCCACTCTCCCATTAAATATTCTGCGGCGTATTATTTTCTCCACCACAAACTCCTGGACTACTGTGGTCTCCTCTGTCTTCCTCTGTTTGGCAGTCTGCTTCTTTCTCATCCTGCCATAATTGAAAAAAACAGGCGCGTTACAAACATTCAAAGTGTCACATATTGTTCTTCTTCTTCTGTTTTTTGGCTTCAACTCAACAACAAGACACTTTCATTTCCCCTTTTCCTGGCATGTTTGCACAACAACAGCGGCAACATGGCAGTGTTTCAGTGCTCTGCTGTGCCCTTCACACAATGATCCGTGCACTTATCGCAGCGCTCCACCTGCTGTTTCTTGCGGGAGCTCAGCCCCACTACACACACGCACACTTTCAGAAAAATGAACGCAACACGTTAGTCTCGACACACGTGCGTGTGTGTGTATATATACTTCATTACAGTTTATGTAAGAGAACACAGAGCGGACGGCAGCCCGGGAGCAGCGGAGGAGACGTGCCGCTGCGTGATGCACAGGAACAATATGCACGTACGCTTTCGCTGTTTACTTAATCTCGGCGGACGGACAGCCTGCTGCGGTGCTGCTCAGCTCGGCTCGGCTCGGCTCGGCTCTGTTTTTGGAGCTTCCTCGCTGGAGGGGGAAGGGGGACGCGGGGAAGGAGAGAAAAAACAACTACATGCAGGCGGCGCCGTCGATGCAGCTTCGTGCGCAAACGTGTCGGTCGGCGCGTGTTTACATGAGCGAGGCAACTTTTCATGAATGAGTTAAAATTAAAGATGGCCGTGGATGCTCGGAGGAAGTGGTTGCCAAGGGAAAAGGTCATGCCAGGAAAACCGGGAGGAGACGACGGGGACGCGCACCGAGGCCGACCAATCAGAGAGCAGTCCGCTCGTCCGTCCCCTCCCGTCCAGTGGTCCGGAACAGCCCTGCCACCCATGGGCGTCAGCTGGGTATGGCAAGGACCGTGTGCGCCTGGCGTGTCTCACTGGGATTAAAGATTCATGATTGTTTGATCTTGAAGCACTGTTGTTTACAAACTACTGAAATTAAGAAATATGTAACATCACAATATTGGGCCTTCCCCATTTATATCATATATTATTTCTTATAATAAAGAGTATTTCCATGTTATGGTACTGTATACTAAATAGTATTCCTCTATGACTTTTTACTCCACTACCTTTATTTTAACCACTTGCGTTTCAAGATTTTATAATAAAAACGTGATGACTACTACACCAAAATATGATAAACTGTCAAAGATTAAATTATCCAAGAGTTTATTTGTGGTTAAATTTGAATGAAACTTAGTTTAACAATAATAACAGCCCCCAAAAATACAGGTTAGATATACATCACTCAAAAGTAATGTGGTCATTGGCATGTGCGTGGATATGGATATGCATATTCACAAAATACGAGATAATTCAGATGTGTCACAGAGCAATCACGTGAAAGTCCAAAATATTCTACTAACTAATTTTGAGTAGTTTATGTTAGAAATGTAATATGCAGAATGGTAAATTTCCTCATGATATTATCAATAACTTGTAATAGTTTTAATTATTTACGGTATGTACCTTTATCTTTATTGCGCTTTAAATTAAAGAGCTCAACTCCTGTGGGTTTCTACGGAGGGGATGTGTTCACCACGACCTCCTAAACTACACTGAGGCGATCACAGACAATCCCCCTCTGGAGAATTTGATTGACAGCTCCCTTTCAGCCAATGGGCAACCACAAAGCTGCTGATTGGCCGAGTAAGCGCCACTAACAGGCCTTCCTTCTTGACTTGGTTGAGTTTTTTTCGCACCATTCATCCCACACACTTTTTCTAACACACCACTAGGGGACGCTGTCTGCTTGTGTTGGGGTGCCAGGTTCAGCAGGCCGAGAGCTCAGTGCTCCTGCACCACAGTGAACTAATGAGAATGGATTTATGCTGGAGAGCTCCCAGCTAAAGGCAGCAGAAGAAGAGGATTCACACTGGAGCTGCCTCTGATGCACTGTTGTTCCTGATACCATTTCATCCCCAAGGCAGGCTTATGTAACACCGGGCGCATTTGTTCATGGAATGTACTTAATGCATGCACTGTAAGAGCACCAGTGTAACACAGATACAGGCATGCCTACAGTGAAGTGCTGCACATCGGGACGTGTTACAGCCCTGAGAAGTGATACCTCAGTTTCATTTTCAATGAGAAAACACAGGGGAGGCCCTGGGGACGTGATTAAAAGTGGTTTCGGTGAAAAAGCTGGCAGGGAAGATGAATGTGGTGTGTGTCGTATCCACAGAAAGAGCTTATTGATCACATTCTCAGAGGGGACAGGACACAGGTCTGATGCAGGTTGCAAATCCATGTATGTGCACCATTCAACTCCCACTGCAGTGGAGGCTTCACGTCAGAAGCTGCTGGTTAGGTCCCCACGAACTGCAAGTTCTCAGTTGATGAAACCAATGTTCTGTTATTTAACTTTTTTTTTTTTAATTAATCATTTACTCTGTGTTGAAGATGTTCTCAGCAACTAAACACCTTCTACTTCCTTCACCCTCAGCAGCTCAGCACCTTTCTACACCTCTCTCTTTGTCCTCTGAAGTGTGATCAGCCTCCACAGTTTCCACTAAACTAGAAAACTTAGTAATTTTTTTTCAGTTGCATTCTACAATTAACATTTCTAGAATTTTGAGAATGTACCAGAACTACACATTTGGTAACAAGGCATGTTTTAAAGGTTTTTAAAGGGTTCATTTACTGTCGACTGTTGAAAGTTACGAAGTTATTGATGCATATTTTTTAGGTCAATAACAAGCCATTCCCATGTAAAAAGAAAAGTGATAATATTGATTATTAAGTACACTCAGTTTACCTGATGAGCACATAATTCATGTACGAAAAGTGTAATATTTTTGATGTACTAACAATCTATTTAATATATTGATGATCTATCAATAGTGCAACTAAGGACATACTGAAATACATTAAAGTTTACCAAACTGTTCTATTTTGAGACATCATTACTTATAAGTACATCTTCTTGTAATAATGCTATGCTTTGGAAAAAAAAAGAAAAGAAAAAACTGTCTTGTACATTTCAATGAATCAACTGGATAATTGGATTAACACATTTATATATGAGATACAGTTATTATACTTAAAAGAAAGATGTGAAAAATACATTGTACAAGTATAATTTAGTGATTAATTTACTTTGAAATACACTTCAAAATAAAATGAAAAAATCTTTCCAGTTCAGTGTTATCAAAAAAAGATGGTGCAGCATTAGTAAAAAATAGAAGCTGTGAGCTCATAGAAATAACACAACTTAAACACATTACTATTAAGCATATTAAGTAAATTCATATTACGTCTATAAAGTTAAATAAGTTAATTTGAGTGAAATTAAATTAAGTCTTCTTCCTAAAGAAGCGATATTTTGGTTGCCAGGTTGTCAAAACAAGCATTTGCTGGCATTTATCTTTTAAAGGCCACCAAATCTGCAGTGAGGGTATTAATAAGTCATTAAAATAGTGTTTATACCACACAGTACAACAAGTCTGCGGTCGTAAATGTTAAGACACTTAAATGTAAATGGATTGTGGTTCAGAAATTCTGCAGGCAAGTAGCTGAAGGGTGCACTGACGAGGCCTCTCTGCTGAACTGCTGAGCTAAATCGCCAAAATAAGTGTCTTACAATGTTGAAACCAAAACATTGTACTTATTAAAAAAAAACTTACCACTGATCTAAGCATTCGCTATTGATAACAGATCATTAATAAAAGCATTAGTTGCAACCTATAAAGCTTGTGTAAAGAGTTAAAAACTGGCACATTTTTCCGGTTTTCACGACTGAACCACGTCAACCATACATTACATCTTCATCTCCAGTGGGTCACTACATGTTTTGCTTGTGAGCAAACCCAGAATCCAAAGCAAGACATGTGTTGGTTATCTGCAGTATGACCTGCTGTCGCCCTCTGACCCCTTCCTGACGGCTCTTTTGGGGTTTTAGTACCAGTTGCCATAGTAACGGAGCAGCTAATAGGGTAGAGCTGTCGCTGCAGGCGCGAGAATGGCAGTAATGCATGCAGTGAGGTCCTGTCTGGATTTAGTGCTCTGCTACAGTATGGATCACCTTGGGGTTATCATAACCAAACCCTGACCGGAGAGTTAACACGCAACAAAGGACACAACTTTTTAGAGAGGGTTTTTTTAAATTGTTTTTTTTTTTAGCATTTTTACCTTCATCCGATAGAATTAGGGAGAAGATTTAGACAGGAAATATCAGGAGAGGGGCCTGTGAGATGCAACAAACATTATATGTGATAGGTCTTCACCTCTAGGCCACCAGGACATCTCGGTGATTCACAAATAACTCTGTGAGAAAATTCTGTGTATTCATCTGTTCTATTGCAAAAAACAATAAAACAACAGCCTTGATTTAGAGTTAGAGTTTGAGGGACAGCAGACATGTTTTATGAAACATATTTCATTTTTTGCATGTGTTTGTACCTTAAATGACTCAACATCAGGCAATAATGAAATGATTTGAGGCCTTTTTATTTATTACCAAACCCAAAGATTGACCAGGCCACTAAAAATGAAATACAGATGTTGATGAAATGACATGTTCCAGAGTACATGGGTGAAAAGATATATTGCGTTCTGCCGTCATCCTTTAAATCTGCTCAGCTCCCTCACAGACAAACACATTCCTGGGGCCCGCTGTGAATGTAGCCCTCATACAGATGAGCCTTGAGAGCCACCCTGTCAGAGCAGAAATGAGTCCAGATGGCTGGATCCTGCTGTGAGGAGCTGTGGATGGAGTGAGTAGTGGTCTGTATGGCTCAGGCCGAGCCTGACTGGACCCTTTTCACACGGTTGGCCCCTGGCGTTCCCTCAGTACCACCTCCAGGCTCTCGGGTTACAGCTGGGGCGAGGACATTCACATCGGTCCTGTTATTCTTACCGAGCGTTAAACTGGCGGTACAAAGAGCAGTGTTCAGCGAAGCCATAACATTGATAGCAGGTCTGGAAGGGGAAGTGATTTACATGAGCTCCTTAGTAACTGATTGATTGATTGATTGACTGCATAATTACATTCTTTCTCAGAGATTATCCCCACATTTAATGCACACACACAGCAGAACATCTGCATTAACGCAGCCGTGTGAGAGCTGAGATGCTTTGCTGTCACCAGCTCTGCCACCGTTCCAGGAGCCCTCAGCGCCTTCATCAGCTCCGCACGCTGTCTTCAGATCACATTCAGAGTCGCACGCTGAATCAGTCTGGGTCTGGTGCCACAGGCTCCAGCGCAGTTTATGTCCTCTGTATGAATGCGGCAGCGACAGAGGTAAAAGTGGCTTTTCATGAGTATCAGAGGACGTGGGACGGCAGACCACCTGGATTCGCTTGCGGAAATGTGTCTCCTGTTTCAGAACACTTATAATGCCCCCAGATAGTTTCTTCTGTGTTATTCTATACCTTGTTCTGGCGTGGAGGGCTTGAGGGGGGTTGAATTACTGGGCTTTGTGTCTGTAATGTTTCTGGGAATGAATACAGCAGGAATGTGTCTTCAGAGTATTTGTTTCACGAAAGGTTTTGATTAGAAGATTTGGAAGATTTTCACACCATGAATGTCTGTGTATAGGTTTACTACAATAACACATTTTATAAGGTCTTAGGCCGTCATGGTTGTCTATGATTTCCAAGGTCAAGAATGAACATTTGTGTGTAACTTTTTACGCCCTCAGGAAGTCCTGTCCTGTCAGTGCAATGTATGAAATATCAACAAGTACTGAGCTCACATGTCAGCACACAACATATTACTGAAATGAAAGTACAGTATTTATCACCAAATGTTTTGTAGTTTAAGCCCTGTCTGTAAAATCTGAACCAACGAATAAACAGCTTTTTGTGGTTGCCAAATAAATATTGTTGAGTTAAACGTACATCACTTAAAACAGAAAAGTAGTGAGTGAGAAATAAAATGGAACTCAAGCGCCTCGAAACTGCCTCAGTATGGTAAAAGTGTTTTGGAAAGTGAGCGATCTGGGATTTGAAGTAGCTAAAGGACTTATTATACTCATGTCCTAATCATTCACAGTCGTCACATGGCGACCACTTTCCTCCGACATCACACCCAGAGTGGGAGGCTCTGACGCTGGCATAATGTCACGGTGCTGTAAAAATGAAGGGAGGGACACGTTTTGATAACCTGTTAGCTAATGTTAGCATTCTACCACTTCCTAGCTAATATTATTGTTACATCCATCACATTTCACTTCCAAGCTCACACGTGCAAGATACACCTTTCCTATCATTGTATCTGATCAAACTGGAACGTTAGCTCATAAGTATCTGAGTGCTAATGCTAGCTGATGTCTAATGGAAGCCAATGTTAAGAGATGATCAAATATGCTGTTTTACGTTGTGGCCTGATGTCCCTTAGGATTTTCACAATGAATGAGAAAAATGTGTCAGATTCCAACAAGCCTATTTATAGAGAGACTTAACTTGCTGTTTCAACTAACAAAACCAGGTAAATTCAGTAACATCAGGATATTTTCCAGGCAACAAAACTGGGTATTCTAGCCCAAATCCATCTTTGCCTAAGCTTATTTTGTGCTTTAACTTAACATTGTTAGAACATCAGTTGACAATTGAAAAAGTAAAGCTACAACATAAATGTAAAATGTACAATTTCGGTATCTGGTTTGCACAAACATACAGTGGCAACTTTTATTCTGCCGATTGGTTTGCTGATAACTCATTTGTACAAAGGACTTCAGATAATAATGAAAGTAGAAAGTGATTCCCCCACCTTCAGAGAGTGTGATGGTCAGCTGGACCAGCGAAGAAGAAGTCTCCAAAGATGTAAGAAAGCGAAGGTGGTTCGTTTGTGAGCATAAACAGGTGGTGACTTCATCCAATGTGCCTCTTGGCTGGGGGGTTTCCGCTCCACAACGTGGAGATCCTGTAACACTCTGATTGACAAGTGAATGGCACCAATGACAAGCAACTCCCGTTACCCCCGGGGCAAATGTGGCACAAAATGAATGGATAAGAGTGGAGGGGAGACAGATCGCCTTTGAACCTAAAAAGACTGTTTCAACCCTTCGTCTACTTCGTCTCTCTGGGAGCCATTCTCCTCACTTTTCTTTCTTTTCTCAGTGCGAGTGTTTTGTTCTTCTGAGTTTGGAGCTGGTTGACTCGTGAAAAATGTGAGTAAAGTTAAATTAAGTCTTTTTACGGGAAGTGGAGGAATGTTTCAGTTAGCTCGCGGGCCTGATTTTGTCAGATGGAACACTCATTGGGATATATTGCTCAGCTCAACTCAAATTTGGTGACTGAGGATTTAGCTAAAGCTGAATATTAAGAGAATAAAAAACATTAGTCCTAAAAATCCCTTTATGTCATCGACTGTCAGAAAAACTATTTTAAAAACAGGCTGTTTTCCACTTAAATCTGGATCTGATTGATTGGCAGCATTTTTTGATGGACAATGATTATAATCCTTGATTTTTGTGATGCAACATGAGACAAGTGCTCTGTGACGTTTGATGGATTGCTCTCCGCTGGTCGCTCACAGAGCAATGACTGCTGCTGTCTACAAGGAGATTGTTTGCTTTCTTGTGGCCTGCCTTTGTCACACATCCTCTTCCATCTCAGTTTCACCCGATGTTAAGTGTTCCCTTTCACGGCTGCCCGTCACCATCATGTGAACTCAAACAAGGAATGCTGCCTTAACTTGTTTTTTTCTCCTATAATAGGCAGAAGAGAGGGGAAGGGATTGGCTCGACTTAATGGCAGGGGTGAAGTCAAAGCTCTGTTTGAATCCTGACAGTGACTGAAGTTGGATCTGCGTTAGAGGAAAAGTTTGAGATTTGGGAAAAAATAAAATGTGCTTTTTTCCCTCTCTAAGCCAGAGTTGGAAAAGAAGATTGATACATCTCTCAGGTTTGTAAGTATGAAATAAATGCTAGCAACTGGTGCGCTTAGCTTGGCACAAAGACTGTAAACAGGGGGAAACACCTAGCCCACCTCTCCTACCAGCACCTAACCCTCTGTAATCCAAATGACATAACATATTAATAAGGTGGATTTTGTTCTCTTTGAACAGAGCCAGGCTAGCTGTTTTCCTCTGTTCCTGTATTTCTATGCTAAGCTAAGCTAAGCTAAGCTAACCTGCTGCTCTTCTCAGCGTCATATTCATCGTATGGACATGAGAGTCTTATAAATCTTTTCTGTTAAAGGGTATGAAAGTGAATCTGTGTATATCTCAAAAACATCAACCTGTTCCTTTAGGTCAAAGGCAGACTTATTGCAAATATGATTTTTTTTAAAATTATAAGTAGCCTATTTGCAGCTTTTTCCGTGAAAAAAGGATTACGTTCTTCACGAACGTATAAGTATCTGGATACAGTCTTACATGTAATTAAGACCTCGTGTATTTTTCACATGAACGTGAGGGCTGTAAACAATGGCCAGACTCTGAGTGCACTTTTCAGTTAGTAGACAGCTGAATAGCATCTCATCCTTGAGTGGTGAGAAGACCTTTGCCTTGGTAAAGCTCCCTGTCAGTGCACAGCTGACAATTGTCCGCTCTCATCGAATGCAGCTCCACAAACCACCGAATCCAGTCTGTTGACCTTTCACTCTTTCACTCTCTCACAGCTGTACGCTTTGAACTTTAGAAGTGCTCCACGTCCAATCAGGTTTCAACCCCTAAAGCCCACATTTCCCCCAGTTTGGCTTCAGGAAACTGGCCCATCTGCAATCAAACCGTGCGTCTGGTCTGCACGCGTCTGGCTGCAAGGTTTTTCCTTCCTCTACAGAGCATTTGCTTTCTGGGTCCTGGGAACCTGGAGCTTTTCTTCATCAGCCAAAAGTACTATGACCATGACCCATTTCAGCTCAGCCAGGCCTGTAGCAGCTCCATGCCATCTGAAGGCTAAGTATTCACTGTATAGGCTCCAGCATGAGCACATGGTGGGACTAACCAGCTCTAAAGTGCTGCCTGCCTGCCATCTGGAAAGTAACAGCTTTAAGCAGGTCTTGCCAGTAATTACCCTGCAAGCTCTGAACAAAGGCTCAGAACACACTGTGGTGAAATCTGGATAATTGATGGAGACAGGCCACAGCAACTGATAGTCCATTCCAAGGAATCAACAGTCGAAGCAGAAAATAAGTTAGTATCGTTCCATAGCTGGAAACCTGCAATAGCCTGTGTCTTTGTTTGTTGTTGTGGTGTGCTTAATTAGCCACATGGCTACATGTAAACTCTGAGACTGACACTTCTGATGACATGTGCTCTATGAGTTGTTCATACATTGGAAAACACATTCACAATTACATGGAAAGTAACAGATTAAAGGAATAGCTTTTTGAGGAGAGTTGGATATAAATGACTGATTCCACTGTCACATCCGTACAGTAAGTGTGAAGCTACAGCTAGTGGGTGGTTAGCTTAGCTTAGTTTGGAGACTGGAAACAGGGATAAACAGCTAGCCTGTCTCATGGGTAGCCTCACCACTTACTATAACTAGTTAACTATCTGCGCAAAAACCAAGGAGAAGTTGTGGTTTTACTTGGTCGGTGGGGTTAGCCGATTGTATCTTGGACAGGCACAAAGACTTCCTCAGAATGTCACCTGGCAACCTCAATAATTAACATGTTACCTTTGTGACCTTTAAAAGTACCAGTATTTTGTTACCTTTGGACAAAGCCAAGCTAGCTGTTTTATCCATTTACAGCAATCGTACTACACTGAAAGGCTCCATATTATAGAGAGTTAAAGTACCAATGTTCATCATTCAATCATATTCATGAACCGCTCTTTAAATGAGCGGTCAAGAATCCCGTTAGGTTTGGATTTCACAACAGTCACGACTCTGAGCAATGCCCCCAACATGGCTGAGGTTGCAAAAACACTGGCAGAGCTCAGGTGGAAACATGAAACAGGTTTGCGGTACTGAAACTCCATCTCCCCCCTCATGCCTTTCTGAGGTAGGATTTGGTGTTTCCGACCATTTCTGAAACTTTCCAAAACTTTCCAAAACTTGAAAAAATCCACTTTCCATGTGTGCAGGACTATGAATCATTTCCAGGGGTGTTATAATAACTATCTTACTAGAATGACAAGCTTTTCCTTTAATCCTTCTGAATTTACAGGGAAAAAGCAAGCCATGTAACTTTTGTCCCACATATGAGGACCACAACTCCGAGTTCATTTAAATAAAAGCCACCACTGTTTGAAGGCAAGACAGCTCCTCCTGAAGCCGACAGCTTTATATTTGCCATGAAATAGCTGCTGGGTGTGAAAATTTGTTTCCATAGCTGACTTTCCACACGTTAGTATAAAGCAACGAAAAAAACCACAACCACTCCCTTGTTTTGAACCACTGCCTGGACCTGACAAAACATGAAGCTGATTTACATTGTCAATCCTCCAAAACGTCTTTTTCAATTACAGTCCTATCAGGGGCTAATCTGGAAACTGTTAGTCTGAGTCTTGAAAAAGAAATTGTTTGCAGCTGAGTCTCAAAAGTGGAGGAGGGGAAACTAAGAGGGCTACAAGTGGCAAAGTCCCTCTGGTGAAATGCCATGTTTGGGCTGATGCACAGGAAACAGGCTCTTACCAGCCAGGAAATGAAGTGGCAAGCACAGGCCAGCTTATATTTCCCCTCCTGCTTTCAGATGGGCCTTGTTAGCGCGGAGACACCAGGGCTCCAGCTTTTGTTCACATGGAGCCAACGGTAAACAACGCTGCAACGTTTTTAAAAGACGTTAAGTGCTTGTGATGGCTGAGTGGTATGTTGCCATGAGGTCTTGAGTTTCTCAGACCTCCAGATTCCCCCCAGCCTCTGTCTCTGAGGAGGAGGCTGAGTCAATGGCCACGATGTGAAAGAGCTGCAGGAAATTTATGTTCAAGTGTGGAGAGCGGCTTCTCTGACTTGTGTTTTACTGACAAAATATATGGTTACACTTTAAGCGGATTTCAAAATATCGTCTGAAATGTCTTGTCCCTTTACCTTGCGTGCTCGTTTCTTTCCTTTGCTTTGCCTTAAACCCACAGAGGAGAAAGTCGTCTATAGCGATGGTACAAAAAGATACAAACAGGACGTGGGCAGACTCACTAATACCCAAGGATGGCTGACTTTGGATGAATTCACTTCTGAATGATGCTATGCTCAAGGTGAGGACATGTCCTTTATATAAAATGTTCTATGATTTTGAATGATGTGAGTTTGCCAGGTCATGCTGGCACAATTACAAATGCACCAAAATTAAAATCAATAAAAAAAAGTGAACTGGCAAAGTCATATTTTGATATTTTGGACTGATTAAAAACTGATTTAAAATCTCTTGTCTTCCACGCTGATGTGCTCCTGACTGGGAAAAACACACAAATCCCTTTGCTTGATGGACCAACGAAACAAAATAAACAGGCACTTATGTGTATATCTTATAAAGACCTCAAGGATGAAGGCTTGTGTTTACAGTGGGACCCTGACAGTGTGCAGCGTGGTCACCTTGACTCAGAGTGATGAATAAAGAGCCACAGCTGCCAGCAAAGAGGGAGAGAGCAAAAACACAATCTTTGGACAGGCCAAGGATGAACCTGAAATCTTTTTTCAGAGTCTACACATTGGCATCAGATAATCCTTAAACCACAGGGAAGTCTGTCTTGAGATTTGGGAGCGCAGGCTGCAACAAGACAAGTTTTACACTAATTAGAGTCACTCATTCATCCATCAAGTCATGTGGAAGACCTATTGAGTATTTTCAATGCCCCTAACTAACAGTACCGTATTTGGAAAAAAGTTTTGACCTGCTGCAGTGTCAGGGGATCAGCTTGATCTTGAATCCATCAGCTGTCATCTGACAACTATTTAGCGTCTTTAACCAGAGCGCCTCAGATACCAAACTCTATTCCCTTTGCTAACGGATTCTGCGTGCACATACTTGTTTATAGAGATCGGAGTATCAAGTTATTCCAGTTCGTCCCAAGGGTCCCAGAGATGTTTGGACAAGATTTCACGGCAATCCGTTCAATGACAGCTGAGATATTTCACTCAAAACCACAAATGTCTGAAAGCTCCCTTTTGGTTTCGATGCATGCCATGAGATCACAACGTTCATGGTTTTAATCTGTGTTTCCTGTCTGCACTTTTAACTGTCAAAGGTGGGATAAACAATCTTAAGAAAAACACAGAAATATCAACCTCACAACAAGAAAAAATCAGGGAATCATCAACATCACAGTAGGATACATCTTCTGGGGACCATGGATCTTCGTAAAAAAGGCTAATGGTGATCCATCCTCGACCGTTCACTGAGATATTCTAGTCTAGAGACCACAAATCAATTAATTACGTTTAGAATACCACATATACATCACCAGGGAACTACAGTAGCATATTTTCAAAAGCCAGAATGTTGAAGACTAAAAGTTAATAGCCAGAGAGAAAAAAGAGGATGACAGGTGAGTGAGACAGAGATTTCCTGTTTGGGCTCACATGTTCGAAGGTCAGAGCTGGCTGCATGCCCACACAAACCCGGCGCTGCTCCTCTCCGACGTAAAGGACCACCTCGGTGTGAGAGCCGGCCGCGGCGGTGGTGAAGAGTGATTCATACCATGACGCTCAGGGCTAAGTCAATATAAACAATTACAGTTGAGCTGATGTGTTCAGAGTGTGTATGTGAGTTGGAGAGGGATGAAGTGAGAGAAAAGAGAGAAACACCCGCTGTCCGACCGAGCTGGGATTTCAGCTCGGTGTACATGTTTATAATTTCTTCTCACGGGCAGAAAACAGCGATGATTCAGTGTTGGGAGGACGTGAGCTGCTGTGCCGTGGCGCTCATGTGGGGCCGGTCATGGAACACATACTGATAATGGTGCGTTAAGGGGCCGCAATTCGACGCCAGAGTCAGACAGAAACACCCCCACCCCACCCCCCAAACTTGTAACTTTAAAACCGCCAAGCACTTCTACAAAATCAAGCATGCAAAAAAAAAATCAACCCAAAAACATGTTTTTAATCAATACTTTAAGGTAGAGAGGCAAAAACCAAAGTATGCCTGGCCTCGCTGAATAATGGAGCGATCGCCTGCAGGAGGAGAGTCAACACAAGTAACCGTTTGCAAATGAAATCCAAAGAGCTTTTTTCTCTGCCGTGGTTAGATATAACGGTATTGATCATTCCCTATGAGTTCACAAGACTTTCTGGAAGTTTAATACTAGGTAAGGACATCCACGCTTTGCTTCTGTAGCTAGCAGTCATCGGCTGCGTCGGTTTCACACTCCCTCATCTCCACTGCGGTTGTTTCCATCTGTTCGGGACGAGGTTAGGAGTTGACTGGCAGAGGTCCTGCTCTTTGAGAGTTAGCGGCTCGCTGGAGGGGCTTGTTTCTATCAGGGGTGAAACACCCGCCCGTCCATCACCCTGACAGAGCTGACAGCCATTCAGCCAAACCAGAGGAGTTCCTGCCAACAATCAAAGGGCTTTTCATTGAAGGAATCCAGCTCTGGCCTGTCATCAGGGAGGGGCGTTCCAGGCTGTCAGCAGGACAGGGGGATTCTTTTTAAAAAGCCTGTGGTCAAATCCATGGCATTGGTCAAGAGCACATGCTCCTCCCTTCCTCTCTCTCTCTCTCTCTCTCTCTCTCTCTCTCTCTCTCTCTCTCTCTCTCTCGCTCTCTCTCTCTCTCTCTCTCCTCAGAATTCAGTTTGTCATCTATCCCAGATGATGTCAATGGTGCCAATCAGTGGTGTTGTGGGGCGTTTTATAGCTTTTGGGGCTTTTGCTCTTTACATAAAAGGCATTATTATTTTCAATGTCCCATTCAATTTGATTCCTGCAGTGATTTTCACTGAAAAACTCTTCGCTCGCTTTCTCTACAATGGCAGTGCACCCACTGAACACTTGAGGGAGGCAGAACTAAAGTAAAATATCCAAGCAGCCTCATCAGAGGGACCAAATGCGACTCCTGGCTGTGTTAATGCATCGAGTGGGTTGATGTTTTAATGTCCTTTTGCACCCAGATGGAAGTTTTTCATCCGGCTGTGCTTTTTCTTTTTTTTTCTTTTTTTTTTTTCATAAATTTTGCATCACCCTTCTCTAGAGTCAGCTAACTTCATAATCACTCTTTTCAAAAGTTAAAAGTAGGAATATGGTGAGCTAGAGTCGAGCTGCAACCTTGACTGTCTTTTAATTATTCTGATGATTATTTTCTTGATGACTTGATAGAATTTTCTTGAAAATGGTCTTCACAAAAAAAAAGAAAAAAAAAATTCCACATTAAAATGATTTAAAACAAATACGAGCATCACATCCTCACATCACATGAGCAAATCTTGCATGGAAATGACTCATATAGATTACTTATTCATAGTCTGCCAGTTGATTAATTGAAGAATCAGCTCTGCTATAATAATGTAGCTGGTAAAGATTTAATCTTCTCAGAGACACACCCAATTGATCACATCTGTGAATACAGCGTGTCTTTTGTTTTAGTTCCAGTCAGATGTCGTGCGAGAGGTTGCTTGCTCTTTGTTCCACCTCACATTATGACCCTGGATCTGCACCTGTGAGTGGAGCGATGTGATTCTGCCTCACCAGCAAAAGGACAGATGTGCTCTTCTGCCTTCAACATCTGTGTATTCATTAGCTGCGCATTGGAGTCACGCACCTAATATCAACAAGCGGCTGTAACATTTCTGTCTCCACTCGCAGCACAGTGTCAGACTAGAGCTCTGTCTGATGCTTCACTGGCTCCACGCTTACATAACCAGTGAGCCGCCTGCATGAATCAATTATTCATCTCCGTGTCATAACACTGAGGATGCTTTGATTATGACAGACAGCCAGACAAGGCAGCGCAGTAAATGGCGAGGAGAAAACACGCACGATCTCCACTGAGTCTGTAACTTCATCGTGTGACTGCTGAGGGAGCACCTTCAAATGAGACATGTATCTCCCCCTGCACTCATGGGTGTTTGCTTTTTAAAAAAAACAGCCCTGGGCATTTGGAGTCAACACAAGCCTATCGTGCACAAGTGAAGTCTTTCCACGTGGGATCACAATGAGCTGTGGTCATCCCAGGGCAGGCAGTGGATGGCAGATATATTCTTCTGCGCTCTGCTTTGCTCCTTTTCAGGCATGTTTCATCACTCGCAAGCTTCATCAAGGCGGGTGGTGCTGACTGACTACAGAGGTTTGTCCAAACGTTAAACAGTATAGTACAACTTGATTTATCTGTCAGGACAATCAACCACCAGCATCTGCTCTGGACAACGTATATCTTGACCTAGAGTCAGAGAAAGAATGAAATAATGACAAGCTGTAAATGTTCAAAGGCTTGTTTTTGAGCTGGCCTGGGGTGTTTCTCTCTGCACTCAAGAAAGAAAAATAGCTTTATCCATGTCCATCGTAAATCACCAGGTTAAAACTGCTTCGCACTTTATAATGACGGCGTGTCCTTCACTTCTTTGGTTGCGTTTTTTTCTGTTAAGTTTGGGTTCTGCATAACACCATCTGGGGCCCAGTGATGGCGCTGAGAATAACTCCCCTGTCAGTGGAGCAATGATGAAAGCCCCCTGCTGGTTCTGGCTTGACAGTAAAACCCCCACAACATATCCCTTAATGCACATGTTCTACCGAGAGAAACAAAAAGTTGGAAGTCCCACCTGGTTAATACACAGTAAAGAATTTCACTGTAAAAAAAACAAAACTGGCGTTACTGAACTCATGAGCATAACCTCAGACACTGATTTAAAATACCATCAAGAACAGAGAGTACTTGACAGCAGGGTTTGGCTGGTCTCCTCAGTCACCAAAGACAAGTACCTGTAAATAAATACATTTAAAAAATTAGCAACACAACATTTCTTGTAAAATATAAAAATATGAAAGACTAATGGAGGGAGAGAAAGAAACATAAAAATGAGGGGAGAGAAATGGACCAATAAACTGTTCAAGGGAGAGAGAAAATGGTTAAAGACAGGACGAAAAGTGCAAAGAAGAGAAAGCAAGAGACAGAAAGGAGAGAGGGTGGTTAGTTATAGTTTAGGGAGAGTTACCTCTGGAAAATTTGCATACAATGAAGTTAATGAAGTTAAATTGATCAATGATAAGATGCAGACATGCAATTTACAATTAATAAAAACTTCAGCAACACCTATGGCTAACTGAGCTATAGCTAGCTACAGAGCTTGCTTCACTTAACCCTATTTAGCAACCTGAACTAATGAAACAGACCTAATGAAACATCTGAAATGTCAACAGTTCAATAATCGCGGAGACATAACAACAATGGACACAATTTCGGGAGATAAGCTTAACTTTACCTCTGCTCTGTTGAACTCCAAATGGACTTCTCTGGCTGGAAGGACATGACGGAGCCGTGCTCTCCAAAGTCATGTTCAGTCATGTTAGATTACATGTTGTCACTCAAAAATGAGTAGTTTGAGGAGGTTGATCAGTAAAGAAGTGCTATCATCAAAATAGAAAATAGAAGCCCGCAGTCATCAGCAAGATGTTGATTGATAATGACTGGACTTGAGAAGGGGTTAACATTATTACATTACATTACTGTAATTTTTAAATGACTGATTTAACCGTTAATTTACATGTGAGGGATGAATATTTAACAGTATTTTATAATTATTATAAAATACAGTAGGATACTGTTGTAAATCCACTGTAAATATACAGCAATTTGTTACAGTGTAGGAAACCATATGTTTAACCACACATATGTACACAGAAAAAACCTGACTGTATATTCAACTTGATATTTCTACTCCACTACATCACTGAGGCAAATATTATTTAAATAATTTTTGCTCCATTACATTTGTCTGGCAGGTTTGGTTGCTAGTTACTTCACCGATTACAATCATAAGCTTCCTGTCAAGTGAAATTGTCTTTCTTGGTGAGATGAGAGAGTTTTCCTACTTCCTAAGATAAAGTTCAATCATTAATTATGGTGGTACCGATACATATGTTTGTGTGATTAACACAAGCAGATGTTTACACTAAATGTGGTAAACCGTGAAGTAATTCCATTAACATCTAAATAAATCAGAAGTTTCCTTCCATGGAGTGGTGTTTTTTAAAAGCCATTCTGTGACTCTATTTCTTAATCTGCCTCAAAATTTCCTGTTGATTGTGTTCATGATGTGCTGCTGAATATCTGATAACTGAAGCCATCACACTCACGCCTGCCAGAGCTGAATTTAAAAAAAGACGAAGAAAAAAATAGCCTTAGTGTTGTATCATTAAAAATATATGCATGTAATAGAATAAATAATCATGAGGGGTACAAAGCTATCTCTGCTACATTACCATTAGTATTGAGAGTATATATCAATATTCATAGTCTGCTTCACACTATTACATTTACAAGGCTTTGCCCGCCACAGTCTAGTTTCTAAAAATGGATACAGGATATTTCCTGTCCATTACAAAGCGGTAGTAAAGAGTGATCTCATTACTGTGGCTATGTTTGCCCACACCTTCACAGTAACTCATTCTCAGAGGTTATTTAGCTTCTATTTTCAGCCTGTGCCTCATGAGAAAAGACTCAGGGTACAAACAAGGTGCATGAATATCTTAGCGATGATTAAACATTACACGAGTCTCTCCAGGGAGTTTGTTTATCACCCAGTCATTTAGTGACTGTGTACAAGTAGTGCAGTGTGTCAGGCTGAATAGGAGGGAGAGACATTGTGTCTGTATGTGAGGGAGATGAAACGTAAAAAAAAAAAAAAAACAGGAGAGAAGAGAGAGAGAGAGAGATCAAAGACTGTGGCAGAGCCGGGCCCTGTATCAAAAATGAGGTTGGAAGGCCCTCCCTCCTCTCTCCATCCGGCTCTCCCCTGATCATCGACCCTGAGGAGAATAAACTCAATCCATGTTAAATTATAGATTAAGGACCGGCTCTGGCGTTGGCTCTGGCAGCTGGCGGCTGCATGCGCGTCGAGCTGCACTGAGTTTTACACACTTCTGCTGCTGCTACTGTTGCCTCACCTCGCTGCCTTATTAAAATCAACATCAAACACTCTCCACAGATGAATAACGGGATTTAAAAGAGACTGTATGAATATGTAAGGATTCTCTCGACAATGCGCTCTCTGTGGGGCTGTGGCTGTGTTTAGTCGGACTCGGCTCGGTGGACGAGTTAACCTTTAGCATCACTTTTCAGGTCACAACTATTTTTTTCCCTGCTTATCTATTATTCACAGAGGACGATTTTATTCACTCGCCTCGTGCTTTTTAGCTCCATGATGAGATGACTTGGAAAGTGTTTTTTTTTTCTAATAGAAAGAACAAAAAAGAGTTTTGCTTTGCACTCTGTTCTCAAGCTCTTTAAAGCAGATGGTGCAATCACAGCACTGCAGAGCATCAGAGATGCAAGGATTGTATTTTTGTCCCAAAAAGCTATCTATATCCACGTCCGCCGAGATCCAAGTGTGACACAAACAGTTCAGCTTTGATGCTTTTCATCACTCTTATTCTTCTCTTGCATATCAACTGAATAACATTAGAAAAACTATTTCCAACTTGAGATAATCAGCAATGACAAACTGCAGCACACAGTGAGCAGATGCCGACAACTGACGAAATGTGAGATGTGTTATTGAACAAGATCCACTGTGCTGTTTGATGCAAATTACTACCTCTATCTGTGAGGAGAGCCCACAGCCCGTATCACTACATCTTTCAGTCCATTTACTTTATTCATCATTTATATTACTGTTAAAGCATGAGGCATGAGGGGGGAATGGCCCAACTTCATCGACTGATTTCTTATGCCTAATCAAACTAAATAAACAAACTCTTCATATTCAGAAGTGAATGAACTGAATAAACAAACTGACCATAAAGGACAAAGCAATTTCATACTGTTTTACTTTGTTCATAAGTGGCAGACCCTGCCATCTTTCCAGCTTCTAACATTGTTCTGGGACCTTATTTTCCTCTAAAAACAGCTTGTTTATTCGGTGATGAAAACAAATAAACATCAACATTGTAAATATGAAAATTCTGAGTTTGAATTTCTACTTTAAAACTACATTGTGCCTCTTTTACACCAACCCTATTCCTATAGTGAAATCTATATCTATAGTCATGTCTCCCCAAACATTATAGAACCATTATACTGTTATTATAGGAATACTGAATGCAGCAGGGTGTCTCTGTGATCCTCTCACTCTTCCTCAATTACATATTGCCACTTGTTACTTTGATCATGAAGGTGACACTAGTCTGTATCGTCACTGGTTCCCAAACTGGGCTCCCGACTCCTACTGGTGGCGATTTAAAAAGTAATTTTGCATGTCAGCAAAGTCAGAGTTTGTCATAAAATTGTAACATAAGATTGAGTTTTATGTAAAACTGCTTAGTGAGTCATCAACACCAACATGTGTAAATAAGTCGATGATTCATAGTTGATAGATTCAGTGATCTATCTGATGCAAAAACAAATCTTAAATGCTGCAGGACTTTGGATTTCTTGTGAAGGACTCCACTTGGAGTCCATAGGATGTTACTGTCTGAACGTTCTTGAGCGCCTCGTCTTTGTGCCTCTCAACAGCGAGCAACAATGGCTAACTTTAGCTTAAAATATGGAGCCCAGCTTTCAGCACATAGCACAAAATTCACAGAGCCCCTTCAAGTGTGTATGATTGTTAACATTTTTTGTAAAATGCATAAAACAGACTTGCAATATTTATGGGAAAATATCTGCCTAAATTTCTGAAGTATTTGCTCTGTAGTGTTAGTTTTTTGCACTCAATATTGTTTTTGAAAATGACAAAACTGACAGCAGGACTGGACAGAGGTGAAAAGGCACAATCACAAGTCAGTCTGCTTCCCCAGCACCACAGACAGCGCCATGGATTTATCAATACACAGCACAGAAAGGCTGCTGATAAGCCACGGTCGGACACATAGATTCTAGCTCAGTCAGATAAAGGATCAATGACGCAGGCAGACTAGACTTATTCAACTAAACAACCCTTTGCTCCTGCACACTCTGCAGCTAAGGGATGGAGACTGGAGGTGGCAGTTTAGCGAGGAAGATGCATTCAAAATCTTACAAACTGTTACAAGAATGTATAAATCACAACAAATGTTCACTTTCCATGCCACAGCATTTTATTCACAAAACCAGCTGGAGATTGATTTGCTCCCTTTTATCTGAAATGTAGCACTCTCTCGTCTTCTTTACAAGGTATTTTTAGTGGACAGTGTATAAATAGCAGGAGAAAATGCCAATCGTACATAAATATAGAGTCCGGTGTATGAAAAATAATGAATGTATAATTTTGGTACAGTCTGTGATCGAAAATAGAAGTCTCTATCTGTTTCCAGTGACAATAGTGCAGCAACGATACTCACTTACGTAACAACACTTAGTATGACCCTTACAGTGATATCATGCAAAGCAAATCTCATAGGGCAGTCAAAGGCATCAAGATTATGTCCAGTGTCAACATCGAACATGATACATGCAGCGACAACATAATCAGCATGCTGAAAACATTGTGGGGGATCTCAAATAATTGAAATAAGTGGATGCATGTATACATACTCTTCATGAACCTTACAGCTTCTATTTAAGCATATTTAAACACTTTATGTACAATACAGAATTTTTCTAAAGGCATAGTTCAGCTTCTGGAGAAATTTTCCTTCTTACCAAGAGTTAGACAATTTATATGTATGAAGTCATCATTCATATCCTGAGGGTTTACTGTAATATAATTTTAATAAAGAAGTGAAGTTACATGTCGATGCAAATAACGGATTATTATATGGCATTTGATAGCATATCTTATTTTTAAAGGAGACACAATATGCTCATTTTCAGGTTCATCATCTTATTTTAGGCTACTACTATAATAGGTCTACATGCTTTAGTGATCAAAATATCAGTTCCCTCATACTGTCCAGTGCTGCTGCTCTGTTTTCCACCTCTGTCTGAAATGCTCTGTGTTAGCTCCTGTCTCTTTAAGGCCCCCCCTCCTGCATACCCATTCTACTCTGATTGGTCAGCTCACACACGCCTGACCCAAAATTGCTAACAACAGAACAACAGTGCTAAATCAATTCTCTTGTGCCAAACTAGCTGCTAGGCATTAATTATGCAAATAACTGACTTTGCGATGTAGTGTGATGTCACAAAGTCACGGAATTAAAGGCGAAACGACAGAGGAGGCATTTCATGACCAGTGTTTTTCGTTGGAGAGAAGAGCTTCTGTTGGTGCAGACTTTTGAAAACTTTTACATGCACAAGACCTGACATAAAAGCAAAGGAAAAAACTAATAAGCATAATAAATCTCCTTTAAATTACACGGTGTGCGTTTGTCTCCCTCAAGTGAGAAATAAGGAATGAATGTAAGTTGTATAAATAATAATTATTCCAAACACACTGAACTATACCTTTACAGGAGCTTACTTTAAGACCCATAAAACAAAATCACTTGTCTTCCCCTGTGCCATCATTTTTTAAGGAATTAGTAGGTTACACACATGCATGCACACGCACACACACACGCACACACGCACACACGCACACACACACACACACAATCAGCCTGAGGAGTTAATCTGTGACCTTCCTTAAAAAAGTAAATCAGCCCATTAACATTTGGCCTCTCACACTTCTCTATCTGCCTCAAGGTTTTCATGTGGCAATGTACATCACCATTATGACACATACATGCAGTGCGCTGAGCAAGATGACGGCTGAAGGTTCGGTCAAGCTACAAATGTTAGAAATAATGCCATGCAGCCAAAGGATTTGCAACTGAGGTAAGACAGCCAGTCAGTGAGAAACATTCAGGAACATGATCATGTTCCACCAGTCTACATTCAAAATGGCAATTTTGTGACACAATTTACGTGACGGAGAGAAATCACAGTGATTCCTTTTTGTTTTGCAAAGGCATTCCAATGGGCTCATGGTTTGAGGCAGTTCCCATTACAAAACATTACAGTGATAACTGGCCCTCTTTGGTTTCAACAGTAATCTCTCGTCTCTTTTACATGTCGGTAATGAAAGGCTTCCAGATAGATAGATAGATAGATAGATAGATAGATAGATAGATAGATAGATAGATAGATAGATAGATAGATAGATAGATAGATAGATAGATAGGCCTTCAAATACAGTTTCATAATTGGAATTATTCACGCTCCTGAGTTTAACACAGTGACACAAACAATGTGCTCAACAGATGGTAACCCGCGTTTCATTTACTCAGATTTTTAAAAAAAATCTTGTTCAGGTAGTGCATGTGTTAGAAAATCACAGGAAATGGGAAGAGTCCCACGTGAGCCGTTAAATGGATCAACCTATACTGCACATAACACCTGGCTTGCTTTTACTTCTTCCTTGCAGATGCTGCGTTGTCAGCTGTTGCTGGTTTGTCATTAACTCTGGTTCTCACATCATGACTGCACTTAGCCCCAAACTTGGTGATTTCAGTTGGTTTTAGCGTCTCTCCTGAGTCTGGGTGTTGACTGGTTTCTGCATCTTCAAGGGGCTCAGGACTCTGATCTGAATCAGCACTCTGATTGGAGATAGAGGCTCTGCGCGTCTGCTGATAGGACGAGCAGAGGTCCTGCCACTTATTTCGGTTGGCGTCAATCCCATCAACCATTGGCTGCAACTTCCTGTTGAGCTTCAGCAGTGCCTGAGACACAGAAGTGTACAGCTGACAGGCCTATTCACACTCTGAGATATTGTTTTTATTTGTGTAAGAAAATGCATATTTTTCATTTTACCTGTTGTGCTATTTATCCTAACAATTGTTTTGGTGTAAGTTGTTTAGCTTTGTGGATATTGACTGAAGAGCTGTCTGCCTGCTCATGATAGTAATGGAACTAGATGGCACTCGAATTGTGGTGCTCAAAGCTCCCAACAAAAAACAATCAAATCTTAATGAAAACAACTCAGTGTCTATTTTATGATCTGGTTATTAAAGATAATCCACAGATCGTTGTGATCATTGATGAGAGGCTAGCTAACTAAGCTAGCTAATCTCACAGCTCAGTGGAGGAGGGCACCATTAACATTTTCATCCTGCTTTCACAAGCATGAGTCTCTTCTCCCATCTGTGTGGTGATACACCTGGCAGGTGTAGTCAATTAAAAAGAAATCCTTCCACCATGACACCACTTTACAAGACACAAGTTTTTCAAATATACCTTTTTGGCGCTCTGAGCACCACAAGCCGAGTGCCATCTAGTTGCATTATATTACAGAGAAGGCAGTCATCTTCACTGCCCATACTGCCAAAACTCGGCAAGTCACATCATGACAGTTCAGATCAGGGGGAGCCAAACTCAGCAGTCAGCGGACCAGCAGCAATTGACGTTTGTGTTATATTGTTATGATGCAAAAATTCAATTAGGATTGACGTTCCCTTGATTGACCAACTTCTTGAAGGGTCCTTCATATCTAAACAGCATTTTCCCTCATGTAAAAAATGTAATGCCATGAACAGAGTCATGATTTTTTTGTTATCTTTATTCTTAATTATTTCATTTTTATTATGGCGGGTCAGATTTAACCTGGATGGCAGCTCTGATCTAGATGGATAAATAGCAGGTAAGAGGAATAATATGTATTCTTGATTTGGGGGTGAACTGTCCCTTTATCTTCACACATCAAGGTACCTGGTAAAGGGGTTTACATATCCCATCTATCCACTCCAGCTGTAAGGCAGGTAGTTCATCTTTACGATTGCGGTCAAATATGGCCTACAGAGAAATTATAATCTTTCATCATTCATATCAAGGATGTCTGAGTTTGACTGTATGTTAGCAACTCAGTAACAGATAGAAATCTGTATGCTAGAGAAAATTTAATAAGACCTTTGAGAGCTTGCATACTTACTGCTGGGGTCAACTTAAGCTCAGACCTCTCTCTGTCACCTTGTTCAAAGAATTCACTCGTCACCAGCTCTGCAACCTTGGGACATAAATGCCATCAAATATCATCATTTGATTATTTCTCTCAAACATTATATAACATTTTGATGTTCAAACATGGCCTCAAAGCTAGAGGGCACATTCATATTCAAAACTTTGATTGACTCTGCTCAGAAAAATGAAATTCCACCTATGATTGTACTTCTTCAAGCCCTCAAACATGAAAGCACAGACTTGAAAACTTTGTGATAGGAGCTCAAACCTGTTTGGAAATCTTCCAAGGACGAGTGACTGCGCCTAGATCGCACGCTGTCATCAGCATGGACCTGTTGATGACATCAAAGCTCATTTTTAGCTGCCTTCCTTTCACGGTTAAAGTGATTTCTGGCAAAATGGACTCTTTTATTTAGCACAAAGGCAGAAACCTGAGAACTTCTCTGTGTCCTTCATCTGTCCAGCTGAATTCTCCAGACAGAACACACTCAAAGAACTTGGTTCTGCGCCTTTCAATGAAAAGACACAGTCAAGGATACAGAAAATGTTAAAAGAAACAAAAAAAAAAATAGATTCCAGGACAGCTTTCACCACACTCTGAAATAACAGAGAAAAAACCAGATAATTCTTCTAATTGTGTTTTTGTGTTGTTGTTTTTTAACCAATCAGGAACACAGCAGCTACAACTACAACAGCTCTGAATCCACTGAAAAGACCACTTACTCAAAGTGCAGAGTAAGGTCTGTGGAGAGAATAGCCTGCTTCAATAGTTGCATCATGTTGCTGTACTCTTTAGAGCAGAGGTTTGCAAAGATATTGTGACCCTGCAAGAAAATAAAATACAATAGCATACAGTAGGCAATACACAAAAGCAGGCAAGGATGAGTAATAGAGAGTAGATGTCTCTTTAGAGCCAATGTACTGGTAAAGTCATCGCTCACTGTCGAATGAGTGTCTCATTATCAGTGTTAATTAGCAATGTGTAGAAACCTTCTTTGTCCTCTGGTAAAGGAAATCAATAGAGAACACCGTTCGTAATGATCAAACTGATCTACACCTGAGACAAAGCATCAGCCTATTAATGTCACTCATGGTTACTGCTGCCGCCCACCAGCACTCGGTTTGTGTACAGCACCGTCCTAAACCTGTAAACCTTTCTGGTGGCCCAGGACACTAAGACTTTGTTCAGACAGTAGACAAAACATATTTGTTTCTCAAATCAAATCTGAAAGATGGAGTGTCTGCACTATTATTTATAAGTGATCTGATCATATTTTTGTGTCCAGACATCCACCCAAATTATTCTGCAGGAGTTTCCATGTTAACAACGTTGCCGACAGTCACTACAGACTCCAGCGACAGAAAAGACACTTTTAAATCTTATATGAGTGACTATGTGGCTATGAGACATCTGTAGAAATACAATTTAAGATTGCAGTACAGACCATCTCCAAATGTGGTTTGGATCCCATTGCATTTCATGTGTTTTTTTGCCACCCAGACTTTGGTTAGTGTTAGTGTTAGCTTTCCAGCAAGTTAGGTGTTAACTGTATTTCCATTGTGTACATTTGGGTTGTGTGTTGTGGTTTCTCGGGTTGAGCGTATTTAGCCAATCTAGGAACTGAAATAGCAAACTAGCTCACAAATAAAAGATGAATCGTTAAATAAATACAGTAAGCTAAAATGTGTGTGGTTCAACTCTTTGGTCCCTCAACCCTCTGCAGTTACATTTTCATGTCATTTTTATGCAGTCCAATAAAGGGAGAATAAAAAGGGAGAAAACCTCATAAAAGGAAAACCAATACAGATCATACAGTAAACGTAACAGTTCCTTGAGCATCATAGTCATTAAAGAAATACTGGTCTGACCTCACTTTGTAGGATCATGACTGCATGGTTGAAGTGATGATGCTCCAAGGTGGCTGACGTCCCGTAGAGCAGGGCTAAAGCAGAACCTGTCCTGCAGGAGAGACAGAGTAGTGAAAATTTGAGTCACCTACTGCATAAGCAACATTTGTCTTCTCACTTCAGGCCTGGGTCACTTACTTAGCTTGAAAAGCATTGTTGGTGCCCCTGTGGTCCAAGTCATGACACAGACAGCCAACCATCAATGCCAGTATTTCTGCGTCTGACAGGACATCCTGGAAAGTGGCTGTCTACAGAAAAACCAAGCAGATATGTTCTCACCGCTCAGCAGAGATAGGATATGATAGGATAGGATGCAGTGGGATAAAATGGATGGGATAAGACAGGATGGGATGAGATAGAATAGGAAACAATATAATGCAATGGGATATGACAGGATAGGATAGGATACAATGGGATGAGATCCAATACGATAAGAGAGGGAATATTAGGATGCTGTTACTCCACCATCCAGCCTGCCTATTCTACCTAACACACCCAGAGACACTGGAGTTACAACAGCCAAACAGGTCGGTGTGTTTAATGGGATAGGATAGGATAGGATAGGATAGGATAGGATAGGATAGGATAGGATAGGATAGGATATGAAACGATATAACATGATGGGATACAACAGAATGGGATGGGGTGGGATAGGCATAGGGATACTTCTTATCAGTGTGCAAAGTTGTAAATTCTCTTTGAGATTTTACCGGAGTATTCTTCCTTTGAATTATCTCTTAATGATGTCTTACTGAATCCACCGAGACTTCCTTTTGTAGGACAGGCTTTAAACATGGCCTGGCAACTTGTTATCCTCATATAGGGTCTAGGTCTGGATGGTTTACTGGTATTAGAAAGTTTGACAGTAGAGTGAAAGCAAGAATGGAGAGAAACTGAAGGGGGGAACATGCGAATTAAGACCCAATGCAGTTCATATTCTGGATGTACTATTCTAGATGGCTTACACTTCATTTTTAACATATTTCCCTAAAATTCAGCCTGACATATTTGGTATGTTTAAAATCTTTAGGATGTTCACTAGAACTCAAAATAAAGTTTTTTGACTGACCCACACCAGGGAGAGGACGGTTTGTATAGCTAACTGCAGGCACTACAGATAAATCTGACTTGGCGCACTTACTGTGATCATAACGAACATGCACTGCGACACATTGAAGGCGTGCCTCCAGTTATGATAGGCCACAGTTCGATAATTCTTCCTCACAGTCAGAAGCCAGCGACACAGTACCTAAAAAAAAAAAAAAGACATTCACCTGATATACATACATATATGTCAACACCTGATAGTACCAGACATATTCCAGGGCCTCACCTCATAGTCAATCTTAAACTTTTGGACAACGCCAAGCTCCAGAAACATCCGGAGTGATGCGGTGATCATGGCGTCATTGTCCAATGAGAAGTCGTTGAAGTGAAACTCGTCAATGCCTAACTCACTGCTCAGGGGGATCTTAGCTGCCTTCGGGGAAGAGGACAGAGCTGTCAATCACACAGTGCCAGTGAGGTCGGAGGCAAAGCACTAAAACCGATTGCTGACAGTTTTAAAATTGCACTTCACCCTCAATCAATCACTGACTTCGGATTTCATACATTCAGAAAGTTCTGCATATGAATGTTATTTTCTAATCTTCCTCCCTGAGGAATACCTTGAGTCTGTCAACTTCTACTTTGGAGCAGGTTGCATGGTAAGAGAGCATCTGGGGGGAAAAAAAAGGAAAAAATCATATAAAGCAGTGAAAAAGTCCCAATAATACTATGTTGCGAAAACTGTAATGTGATTCTTTTTTCCTACTTGCTTCATAGTCATAAAAACGAACAGTACAGTTCTGATTCTAAAACCAATTTGTTGGTTTATTTTGGGCCCACTGACAGAGAGAAAAATCCATCAAGTGTTTAAAAAAACAGCAAAGACTATGTGACAGAAATAAAAGAGTGTGCGTTGCCTTTGATGAGAGGTGAGCAGACTGGCACATGTATTTATCATGAATTATTGAAAGCAGATGAAATATTTATGGCCGAGAAGCAGAACCATGTTTGTCGAGGATAATGTGACTGCTCAGGTTAGATACCGGGCATTGGAGCAGAAAGCAGATGGAGACACTGATGAACGCCCCTGTTAGCGATTAGCATTAATCAGTGGCACTAATTTACTCTTCAATTACTATTTTCTCACATACTCATTTTAAACAGATGTGAAAGGGTGCAATAAAATCTTGTTTGGAGTAATTCAGATGGTATGCTGTAGTTATCGAGTATTATCCGACAGATTCATGCTTATATATGGGTTAAACATGACATTATGGAAAAGGGATTGCACTCAAGATACAAGTACTGTATCACTATGTGAAAATGAACCTTGGTGCACCTCAACATCCCTAGTCCATCTTCAAAGCACAGCTTGTAAGAAGTTCATCAACATTATTAACATTTCAGTTGACATAATCACACATTTTGAGATGTTTAAATATGTCTATGTTTTTTCACAGATACAGCTTGTTTGGGGCATGTTTTAATGTAATGTAGTTAAAGTACTGGTATACAATATATTCATGCTATGCCTATCAAGTGTTTTGACAGGACTGGTAGCTAATGGATGATGTATAATCAGATTTAATTTGTTCATTTGTTGATCACATATTTTTGTAAATTGGATATGTCACATTTTAAAGCAACATTATGTAACTTTTGTACCTCATAATAACAGCTTCAAATCATTTTGATAATACGTTGTGTCTTGGAATAGACTGAATAGTGTCTCTGTCTCAGCCACTCTACCCCCCATCACTTGTTTTTGCACTAAGTAACTTCAGTGAGAGGATCACAGTGTTACATACTTGTTTACTTCAAGATACAAGTGTCATAGTTGGAGTTTGTGGTTTTGTTGTTTCCTGTTTTATTTTGGTAGCTGTGCACTCATGTGTCATGTTTTACTTTTCCTTCCCTCCCTTTGTGTAACTTAGTCTGGGAGTCTGTCTTTCTGGCTTTTGTGTTTTTCTTTGCTTGGTTGTACTTTATTTTGCTTTGGTCTCGGTTCCTTAGCTGCCCGCTTGTGTGTCTCCTGTTTGAGTTCCAATTTGTCCAGTTGTGACAAAAACACTGTTATGCTGTAATGAGTTGGTTAGCACCTACATGATAGAAATCTATATATATATAAAAAAAAAAATCATATCTTCCCAAGTGATTAGAAAAAGGAGAATATGTTGCAGGTCTTACATCCAGTGCTACAGACTGCTTGGCCCACGTCTTCTTAACTTGGTTGTACATCATAGTGTTGTTTATTCCAAGTCCACAGAATATCACAAATGCCTATTCACAGAGAAAATGCATAAATAGGAAATCTAAAGAATTGGCATAATGTGTATCCTTTGCAACAATGAAGACTTCATCATAGTTTTGAGGGAGCAGATCCAATCAGAGTTTTCAAAAAACAAACCTCAAACAGTCTCTGGTCTGCATCGTTGAAGGTCTTTCTGTCCAGGCGATTCAGAATTTGTGCGACGCCTGAAGAAAACACACATACATCATTACCGTAACATGAAAACTGTTTCCAGTGATGACAAATTGATTGTTTCTGGTGAACATACCGATTATCTGATGAGTTCGATTCCAGATAGGCACACAGAGCACTGATCTGATGTGAAACCCTGAAGCCTGATCCGCCTGTAAAGAGAGGGAGACAGTGACAGTGAGACAAGGCTGAGAGGGGTTTTATGTTTGTTTAACCTGCCTGGGCCTTTGGTCTTTCTTTGACTGGAAAATAAATTAAAATACCACACGTACAAATGCTAAAAACATGCCCGTAAAGCAGTTTACACAACATCTACTAATTTTGAACATTACATCACACAAACAAATTCACCAGTGCTCACAAGTACTTTGATAATTACAAGTTTGTGTTGGGGTTTGTTGTGTGTCTGTGTCTACTTACTGCAGTCACAAGCATGTGGGTATGTGTCCATGCATTTATGTGAGATCTAATAGGTCTAATAGGGTCACCATTGTGTCCACACCTCTGCATCAAAGCGTGGGTCCTGACATACGTCGCTGATGTTAACAGGCAGTCCTGTGGAAGCCACCAGCTCAGCAATGCTGTTATTGATCAGCCAATCAGAGCACGATAGCTTCTCCATGCTGATGCAGCCAATAACACAAACAGGAAACAACAGTCAGCTACAGGCAATAAATATAAATAAGTTAGAGCTGAAAAAGTTCAGTTATAAGACATTTCTAAGCACTTATAAGAAACAGTTAAGGGATGCTTAAGCACATTAATACAAGGCTTATGAGTTTCTTATAATAATTTATAATAGCATTACAATGCATAGACATTTACTGTTTTAACTTACTTATCTATTGTGTTACTGTCAAACCTTTGCTAAGCTTTTTTGTTGCTTTATCAAGATGAATAAATACTTCATTATGTATTTATTAACATTAACTATGCTTTTGCAGTCTGTTGCTAGAAAAATCCCTTATTAAGATTAATAAATCCTTTACTATGTACTTATTAACATTGTTTTAAGGCTCATTTTATGCATATCCTCTTCTCTCTCACTTCTTTCCTGTCTGTCTTCAGCTCTACTGTCCACTATGAGCAAAAGCCCAAACAGCATTCTGTTAACAAACTGTTTATAAGTGCATAATAAAGGATGTATAAACCCTGACAAGGCATTGGTCTGGCTCTTGGTCTGCAAACAGCAAAGCTAACTGCTTAGAAGTGCATAGTTAAAGGTGTAATTGATAACATTTTGCCACTTCATTTGGCATTGCATCTCCACCCTACCTCACCGCTTACATTGACAGTGCTAACGGTAGCTAAGGTTAACATTACTAATGTTTAGCTAACTAATTTTAGGGCAGATGGGTGCATTCTGTGGAACATTTATTTTAGTTTTTTTTCCCCTCAAACTGGCAAAACTGTCAAGATCATTGCGTGCTGAGGAACACAGATGCCACGTGATCCCAGCGGTGTTATGCTGATGGCTCACAAACATTGTCAGAGCTGGAACCAAATGTCAGAATTCTGACAAAGAGATAAACAAAACAATCATTTTGGACCTGACAAAATGTTTTGAATTATAAATTCACGATGACTGAAATGTTTTTAAGGAAAAGCGAAACTTTAATCCTCCAGCTCACTACATGCTTTGTAGATGTAGGCTTTTATTTCTAAAAAATGTTATCTACATGACCGAGTGCTTTTAGTTTCCCTTGGGTTCTGACACCTTACCTCACCGATGATGCTCATAGATTGGTGCTATGTTCTAGACTATCACATTACCTTTTAAATGTTCCTTATTACAAGGACCTTTACTATGGAGCACAACCCCCGCCTAGAATAAATCATCATTCTGTCTCTCTGTCCATCTTTTTCGTGACAAGTCTTTCACCTGATGTCATGGTCCATGTTGCACAACGGAGACATGAGCTCAAAGGTCTTGGAGAACTTCACAACCTACGGAGGACAGACATGTATCACCTCGACCAGCAGTGGTGACATTCGGCAACAGAGACAGCTTTGCATGAAAAAAAAAGGCTGCATGGTTACAACTTCAAAGATGTCTCACGGGTGAGTCGATGTCTTCGAGGAGAAGCACGGAGCAGCGTTCACACTGCAGCAGGGTGAGCGCTCGCTGCATGATCTTCCTGACAATCTTCTCCAGGTCGGTCTGCTCCTCGAACAGGTCGTTGACCACCTCCAGCAGAGCCTGTGGCCACCACAGAGGACACTAATGACTTGTGTTCATTGGACAGCGTTGACAGTGTTGTTGAGGGATGCAGTAGAAGGAGTTTTATTCATCAAATATGTGCCATGTTTATCAAAACTACAAGCTGTTATAAATACAAAGCCATGCTGGTCCATTTATAGTGAAATTAAATTGCTGGTGTCTGTATGTTTTATTCAAATAGGTATGAAAATAGTAATGTCACTGTTAATTCTAAAGTTGTTAATTATCAAATAACCAAACATCTTTTGGTGTAAGTGCACAGCTCTTACCCTACTCCTCTCATACTCCTTGCGAGACTCTGAAAACAACTTGGCATTGGAGATCGATATTCCACAGAATGGTAGATACATCTGCAGTACCTGAGTAAACGTAGTAAAAGTAAAGAGCGGTGAATGACATGCATTATGTAGAAATGTTCACTATTTGTGTGCTAAACAAAAGGACATAAAACTGGGTGAGAGATAGGGAGAGAGAAAGAGAATGTGTGGAAGGGTTAAGTCATGATAGCTGCTTCTCTCAAACAGATTCCCTGTTAATGAAGTATTGATTCAGAGACAGAGGGCATTTAGTGGGACATCAAGGAGCCTTTAAATGTCTAAATAAGCTGTCTGTTCAAGTTCTATTTTCAGCATCTGTGTTGCTCAAACGTAGCTGCTGCTTTATTTAGAGCTCCCACATAAAGAAATACCATAAAAAGAAATGCCTGAATTAGTGCAAACTCAAACAAATCGACTTCTCTGATGTGGAGGGGCTCAGCAAGGGGAATGCTTTTTCCACAACTTGACTCTGCCACCTCGTGGCCAGCATGTTGCGGCTCAGTGCGGCTGAACTCTTGCAAAGGTGAACATCTGAACTGTCTGTCTGCTTCCTGATTTTTTCCTTTATGGTGTTTTCACCCAGAGTGAGTGAAATGAGCACCTTTACTTTTAATCGCGTGGCCCCGCACTTGAACTGGCAGCTAGTGCTTTTCCCGTGCGCAGTATATTACTTCTCCATCAACAAACTGGGAGAATGAAATTGCTCTCATAAGCTGTAAATGAAGCCAAAACATGCAGATTTCTAGTAAAAACCCATTTCAAGTGGATTGCTCAGGGACCGATTGAAAGCATAATCCACTCAAAATGAGTTTCCTAAGTGTGTGTCTGTGTGTGTGTGTGTATATAGTATATATATATATATATATATATATATATATATATATATATATATATATATATATATATATATATATATATATATATATATATATATATATATATATATATATACTGCACCCAGCCGGATATATTTAATGCTCCACGCTTGAGCAAGAGGTTGACCTCCTCCCTTCATTTTTCTGGTGTTTTGCTTCCGAGGGAACACTTTGCTCCTCTCCGCAGCCATTAACAAGATTCACGGTGCAAACGGTGTTTTTGACTGCATGGCTCGAGAGTTTCTGTGCAATAAGTGTTAGTGTGTGTGTGCGTGTGCGTGTGATGGGAGGGGGGCATGATGCTCCACAAGAATCCAATTTTAACTCCATCTCTAAAACGCCCTTAATGGTCAAAGCGACTACAATAGTTCTGAGGATGATAAATAGCCAATAAAATGCAGTGGAGTAGGAAAACCCTCTGGGATATGGATCTGATGAGTGCTTTTTTTTTTTTTTTTTTTTTTTCCAGTTGAGAGAAGACATAACACATCCTCACCTTCTCATCATCCTCGGTGAAGGGAGTGCCGATGGGGTTTTTGTTGATTGCTTGCACAACACCGATGACTTCTCCGTCGCTGTTGCAGATGGCCATGCAGAGGATGGATTGCGTCTTATAGCCCGTTAGCTTGTCTATCTCATCACTGAAGCGGTGGTCCTGGAACAGCGGACAAGTGCAACACACACAAGCGCGCACGATCCCACGTTAACACACATACACACACACACACACATGCGCTCCACTGTGGCCAGCGAATTTCCTACATGACAACATTTGGGTTTTACGCACACACACAAAAAAACACGTCACGCAACAATTAGGTGCGATCTCGGCTAATTTAGATTCACAGCTAGGCAGGAGAGCTCTTGTTTTCGCTACAGGCAGAAACTATAATATCCCTCACTGGCACTATCTCAGTAATAGACCTCAGGGGGGTCCGCATCAGCCTCCCGAGCAGCCCAGGGCCATGATATAATGATGTGGAGCGCAACTGGTAGCGTGTGAGGCGAGATCCAGCTGGTGGGATCAGAACGCTTGATTTCCTTCCTTTTTCTTTGACTATTATAGCGAGTAAAAAATACAAAAATAAAAACATTATGGCATGACTGAGGTATCTACTCGTCTACTCTACTCGTCGAGTTGAGAGACCCCTTCGAGGAACTTGAGAAAGATCTGATTTACATTTAAAGCACTTTTAATGTTGGGCCTTGGCCAACAGGGGGTTTATTGTATGATTAATTTCACTCCCAACGGTCTGATCCCCACACCAGTAATCACTGTAAACTCCCTCCTGCCACCATGGCTCTTTACCTCATATGCGTTTGAGATGTTCACAGTCTCCCCATGCTCGGCCACGTATCCAATGATTCCCTTTCCCCACGCCACCTGCACCTCGTTGGAGTTGAGTGTGCTGGAGGACGGTCTGACAGTGGTGCCCGAGTGCACGTCAAAGAACTTGGACACCAGAGTCCTCTTGTGCGCGGGCCCCTCAACGAGGAAGAGCGAGCACCTGTCCGCGTCCACCAGGATGCACACGTTGATCAGGATCTTGTAACTGAGGTTTGTCAGGTCCAGGTCGTTGGAGATGTCCTTCACCAGCTCCAGGAAAAACTCCCTCTCGTTGGTTTCTTTCAGTCTGTACTTGTAGTCGATGGCGCTGGACGCGTACTGAGGCACGCTGACCCTGGACTCGAGCAGGGCGCTCAGGATGTGCGCCGTGGTCGGAGGCAGGGAGCTGGCTTTACGCAGGAGCGCACGGCGCCTCATGCTGGACTGGGACTCGTGTTCGCTCAGGCTCACATGCTCGTCGTAGGTCCGGTGTGCGGTGGTGGCTTTGGAGCGTGCGAAGTTCCGTCGCAGCTCCATGTGGGACGACCTGCGCCGGAGCCCGTCCGGGTTCGTCGGCCAGAGCGGGTCCAGCGGGTCCCTGGCAGCGCCGCGCCTCTCCTCGGCTGTGGGCACTTTCGACGGCTGGTGCTCCTTCAGCCACCTGGTTACCTGATCACATTTCGCCTTTCGGACGAGATACTCCTCGAACAGATCTGGATGGCAGTCCAAAAACGCCTCTATGTCCGAGAAGTCAAATGTTGTCATGGTGGAGGGACCAGATGAGGCGCTCGGATGTGACAGAGTGAGAGTTGGAGAGATGAGGGGAGGATGCGGCTGCTGCCGAGTTACTCAGAGAAGTGGGCTCCTCAAATCATTGTGTTCATTCATCCTCTATGTGAGCCGGTCCATCGTACTCCTCCCAGGAACACGGGCAGCACAAGTGGTCAGAGGGATTCAGGTTGTGTGAGACGGGATTGATGACGCCTGAGAGAGGAGCAACAGTACAGCTGTCTGTCAAGAGAGATGAAGCTGTGTCTCCGGAGACTTCTGTGTGTGTGTGTGTGTGTGTGTGTGTGTGTGTGTGTGTGTGTGTGTGTGTGTGTGTGTGTGTGTGTGTGTGTGTGTGTGTGTGTATGCAGAGGTGCAGAAAAAAAAAAAACCCAAGGCGCCTACATACTCTCTCCTAGAAATAGGAAGAGAGAGAACCCTACAGGGCAGGCTTGTTGACACGCTCTCTTTATTCCATACCACCAGAGACACTGTGTGCAGAGCTCCAATCACAACCCGAGCAGCGAACTTGATGTTTCATTTACATTTTAAAACGTGCGAGTGAAATGTACAGTGTGCAGCGGGAGCGATGCGCCTCATTTTTGATGGGAACAAAGTAAAATATGTACATTTAAACAATAAAATATTGATTCGGGGGTGAAAACATGAAAAGACTACGCTGTAAAAAAAAAAACACTAAAAAAGACTCCACATCACCGTATTATTTCACAGCAGAATTCTGTTGATTCAGTACAGTAAGCAATAATATTTATAAAATCACAGAAACCAACAATATGCTGTGTTAGAACACAGTAACCACTAAAGTACTGTAGTAAATCACAGTAACCAGTAGAGTGTAAGCAATTTACAGTGTTCAATGTCACTGTGACAGTGTTCTGTGTTGAATTAAACTGAAGACAATGCACTGTAGAAAATCACAGTTAGCAACAATTTAATGAAACATTTCACACCAACTGAGAATAAATCATAAAGATGATAGTAACCAGTGATGTACAGTATCAACTTATTTAACCATTAAAGTAGCAGTAGAATTCAGTTGATTCCGTCAAAAAAGTTACTGTACTGTAAAATATCACAGTAAGCAACAATATATATACAATCACAGAAACCAACAATATAGTGTAGAAAATCACAGTCAACAGTAGTGTAGGGTATCAAATTATAGTAAGGAACAATTAACTGTGTTAAAGTGAAACTCTAGCCGAAATGCAACCTGGGCTTTTTTGTGAATGTATATAAGTCAAACGTTCATGTAAAAGCATAATTACGATGAAAGATTCACTTTTAAGATTGATCGTATTTTCGTTTGCTGCTCAAACTCACTTTCAATGGGAGTGTGTGGGGCACTTTTACACGAGCATCAATATTTTTAAAACAGTATGAAGCCTCGACACAACATGAAACTTTGCTCGTAGGATCACCAGGGTCTCTACACATGAACAAGAGCATTGGAAACATTGTTTGTGTACACAGAGTTTACTAAAAAGAGAGTTTTTGAACAACTCGTGTTAACAGTAGCTTCCTCCTCTAGCTGTCGTCATGGCAGCCAAGATGTACTCAGGGATCGACACGTCTGGGTAGAGTGTATGTGGTTCAGCTGAGCTATGTGTGGAGAAGTTTCATGTTGTGTCGAGCCTTCTTAGTGTTTTGAAAATAGCAATTTTGATGCTAGCATCAAAGTGCCCCATGCACTCCCATTGACAATGAGTTTGAGCCGAAAAGGACAATACGGTCAATCTTAAAAGGGCCTTTTTTTGTAAGTATGCTTTTACACAAAACATTCACCAAAAAAGTTTCACTTTAAATCACAGTAACAATGTTACAATGATGTCCTTTTAAACAATAAAGATATTGATTCTGGGGTGAAAGGGTGACAAGAAAAACAGACAGACAGACAGACAGACAGACAGATAGACAGACAGACAGATAGATAGATAGATAGATAGATAGATAGATAGATAGATAGATAGATAGATAGATAGATAGATAGATAGATAGATAGATAGATAGATAGATAGATAGATAGATAGATAGATAGATGCGTGTGTTACCTTGGACTGAAGTGGCGCACACACCTCCCCACACACCCACACACACACAGATACAAACACCCACACACACTGGCTCTGTGGCTGCAGTCAATGCTGCTGTCTTTCAACCACGACTACAATCTTACCTCAGATTTAGACGGCCCAATTTAACCAAACCCTAAGTCACGAAAGATATCTCTTGTATTACTTCTTCCAGTTTACATTGCGTTTAAAATCAGAAATCAAATTATCCCAATTCAATTGGTTTACAGAAAAACTGGGGCTGGGTCGAGGTAATGTTTTGTGTACTAGTAGTCTGGAGGTGGTTTCAGGGGCCAGTAGCTAATAATCGGATCTCTTTGCTTTTGACTCTTGGGGTTAACACGGCAATTTGCAACGTGATTGGAGAAAATAACAAATGTTTTTTTCCTGCAAATAATTTCTCAGAGTGTTTCAGAGGTTATTGATGAAGTAACCGTTAGTACCACTGATTAAGTGGAATTTCTGTTGGTGTGTTCAACCCTGTAGGGGTTAAACATCAAACTGCATCTGCACAATAAGGGCGTATTAGTGAAGTCACTGCAGGCAGTGGCACATTTACAATGCAGCAGCAGGAAATGTAATCCGGAGAGCGGCGGTTCCGCTGGGGCTGAGCAGGGTAATTGGTTACTGGACTTAGCTTAGGCTGCTTGATAGGACTTTGGCGTTTTGCTGAGACTTCTTTGGACAATGTCTCTTGGGAATCCCAATTAAAAAAGCAGAATGCAGAATGTGGGTCTTGTGAGGGCCAACAAACAAGGCAAACCCTGCAGCTTGGAAAGCAGTCCATGTCATGTCCAAGGAAAGGCAGCTGCATTGATCATAAGTCAGAGGCTGCGTGCTGATTGAAAACTAATTTTTTTAAGATGCTTTTTTTTTTTTCCAGTTTCTGATGTTTTAAAGAGTAAAGGAACAAGATCAGGTGTGCTCAAAAGTATTTTTTTCTTATTTGCTACTTACATGAGCACAGTTTTTCCTGACAAAGTTAGAAGAGTTTTTGGATTTTTCACTAGAAAGCCAAAATCTCACCTCATTCAATAGACACTGTGGGACGTAATTTATGAAAAAACTTTGTATGGTAGTGACTGCAGAGAGATAATTTCCTTTTGATCCCATTTGAGTTTATCAGCAACTGAAAAGATAATGGATGGGGGAAGTTCCAGCCTTACGTTAAGGTATAAATCATATTCGATAACACATCAGCTGATTAGCATTCAACAGCCTGTGAGTTTAGCTTCCAGGTTAAGAAAAAAATTCTCAAAGATGCGCGTTGATATTTCTGAATTAATTCATGCCTTCATTAATCGTATCACATCAAAACATGATAACAATTTGTCAGATTGCCAGTGTTTAATATGACTTGCCTGCCTGAAAACAGAAGTAGCCATCTACAGTCGAACTTCCCACCCTGAGTGTGATGTCAGAGGAGAACGGCTGCCATGTGAATACTATCCATGACATGTTCAGGTGTTCCAATGGTTGTGATGTTGTTCTCATTTTTACTTTTTCAACAAGATGATTATAATAGCGTTAATCCCTACATGTGGACAGCAAACCGTCAGACTTTCTGGGATTCCTTATTACAAGGGATTATTTTTTATTCACTCACTGGAGGCTGACAGAATGAGGTTCCTTAATTGGGACAAAATCTCATCAAATGCAGTTTGAGGATTAATACGAATCAGGCTTCCTTTGATATGAAAGGTTTTAGGAAGTCTCCTGACACACAGCTGTCTGTTTTTCTCCGGAAATGGGTAAACTAATTTGCATAACATTCTGTCATTTAAAAGACAAAAAACTTTCACTGCAGTTGTCTGTGCTGTCTACAGCGAAAAAGTCAGCCTCATTCATACAAGCTGAGTCATGGCAGAGTAACAGCACCACAGACAGTGCACGTCTGGCAAGTCCACTGAAACCTAGAAGACGATATTCAACCGATGAACACACAACCTCCACATTGGCTTAAGAGCGCGATGGTTCTCAGGCTGAAATGATCTTTCTAAGCAAGTTTTGTGGCTTTGTTTGGAGCAGTCCAAATGTTTTACTGTTTCCATGTTGCATGGAGATGGAGACAACGAAACAAGACCCCTGCAACCAAACACCAGCCGCACACAGTTGTATCCGGTGTCAACGTGTGCCTGCCAGACTATGCTTGGTATTCATTCCACCTCATGGTTAGCTGTATGAGTTCACCAAACTGTGAATGTGTCATATTATCAGATCCAGGCTTGATGACCGGATGATTGGCACCCGGGGCAGTGATTGCCCTCTGGATAGGAAAATACTGATATACGATAAAATATCATTGCATCTCGGCCCTTAGTTGTCACAGCTGTACACGACAAGAACGGGAAGTATTTTTGACAGGGTTACAGTTCAGGTTTTTTTTTTCTGGTCTTGTCAAACCCAGTGTGTGATATTCCAGTCTTTGGTTTCATAAAACTGTTTTAATCTCCTGCTCCCACTCCACAGTATATGCTGTGGGCTGGATTGGGTGTCACTCACTCTGATCCCATTGTTCATTGTAACATCGTCACCGCGGCTGTCCCAGGAATCCAAACCCACCTCAGTGGTCACAAGTGAAGACGAGGGAGTCCTGTTCTGACAGCGAAGACTTCAGCTCTTATCCATTTTGACCAAGAAGACGGCTTCCCACATCTGCACCTGGAGAATATATAAGGGATTTCTCTGGATCCATTTTTTCTGCCATTGGCAACAAACTAATGGACAGATCCATCCCACTGGTTCCCTTTGTAACACCTTCCAGGTAAGTGGACATTTATAATCATCAATGGATAAAGTAGAAGAATAAAATAGGAGAGGTATCACTGGCTAAGAACACATGCTCTAATCTTGTGGAGTCAATTCATTCTTTACCCATGCTATAACTTGTGCTAAAATTTTATATCCTCATATGAGTAAACTTAAAATTTAAAATATTTGTAAGCCAGGTTGGTTTTGTGACATTTAGGGTGGTACTGGCGGAAATCTTCTCCAGATTGATATTGTAAAATCTTTCAATCACGACTAAGGCTGGGTGGTACTTTTAGTTTTAAATCGCCTCAAAAGCACTTGATAAACAATAGGACTATTGGTACTTTAACAAAACATAAACACAGTGAGATTCTTGATAAATCATCGTCAGTAATGTGGATACATTCACACTAAGTTGGTAAAGGCAAGCAGAAGAGTAGAGCAGTCTGATAGGTTCAGAAAATGTCAGGAAAACCAGGAAGATAAACATTTACGCCATAAGATGACTTAACGATAGATTAGTGGGTCTAACATCAATGATGAATGACAGTGAACTGACACTCATTAGAGAACAGTAAGAGAAAACAAGAAGCTTCACCACATACCAACTTAACTCTATGTCCTTTTTGCTCTCACACTCTTTCTTTCAACAGCCATATGGAGGCCACACCTTCACTAAACCACAGTGGGTGTGGAGGAGCCATCATATCTGAGTGAGTGTAGAAACATTTTACATAGAAAGTCAAATATAGATGCAGAATTGAACAATTAGCACATCACATGTGGCCAAATTAAAGATTGTTGTTTCACCTTCACATGCATGTCACAGTTATGACAACACTGTCAGAAAGAAAAGTAAAGTTCGTCTCAATGACCAGCTGTGAGTAGCCATTAATGTATCATTATTTTATCATATACTGCATATCATATTATCAAATCTATTCCTCTGTGGTGATTCAGAAAGATAACATTCATTTTCTTTTCTCAGCATACCTAAACCAACAGATATAAATATGGCGTGAGTACTTTTTGTCGACTTTTTCTGTAGATGTATGGACAGACAATAGACTTCTATTTTTTCAACAAAGCTCTCCACTTGGATTCAAGGTTTCTCTTGACTGCGTCAAACCTCAACACATCCTATCCTCACTCGACTTGTTCACTGTTATTGCTAACAGGGAGAAAATGATAAAGATTGCAACTCCTAAACTACATCCCTATTCGTCCCACATCTCCAAGTTTGCAATGTTCCCATCGTTCCGCTCTCCAGATGACCCTGAAACAGGAGTCAGAGCGGCCTTCCAACCTTTCCTCAACCCCCTGATCCCAAATTGTGCACCAGACATCACTCTGCTGAGCAAAACTATGGGTAAGAGGGCCACATGCTGTGGTAAGAGGGGATGGTACATGTTTCCAGAGAGGCTTAAGACGTCTTTACTTCCCTGCACAGGTGCTCCATATAGACATGAGGTCTTGGAAACACCCATGGCAACCAGGACAAAAGCTGTTACATGGACCGGAGAAAACAGATTCCTGGATGTGAGAGATGCTAAATGGATTCATATTACCGTTGAGGTTATCCAATGAACTAAACTAACCACCATTTTCTCCACCCTCCTCCAGCAAACAAAGCCATTGAAGGGACAGAACCAGGTCTTCTACCCCACTCCTTCTAAGACAGTGCTGCCCAACCCGAAACTTCGTGCCTGGGATTTGTCATTATCTGAGAGGACGAGCAACATGCTGAGAAACCTGGAGAGGACTCACTGGGTCACCTCCTACCAAATGCACTACACAGGTAAAGAACAATTATAAATGTTGATTATATATGTTTCCAAAAGATGTTGACACTTTTCTGTATGTTGCAGCTTTAAGACTCGTCAGTTACATTTTCGATTTTAAGTTGTGACAAAGTTGTGCTTGTGGTCTGGTTAAGTTTAAGCACTAAACTGCTTGTTTGGGGTTTGGGGGCCCAGCTGGTTAGCCACCATCTCCTCCACCTTTCGACATGGTAGTGAACATGACATGACACATTGTGCAGAAATGTAGATATGATATATATGTAATGCACAGGACAATAGTAGTTGCTGATATATCTGTGGTCTGCAGAAATGTAAAATGCCATAATTTATCATGACCATAGGGCTGTCTCTGCACAAAGATGGCAAAGATGGGCCCAGTCACTGTTAGCAGTTAATGTTGGAGAAAGCAGCAGGAAGCTGAAAAAGCATAAGAACACGGAGTACAGTTGGCTTTCAGAAACTATGAAAGCCTGTGTGAACAGTCACTCTGCTGGTGAATGAATAATGCAGTAACAGGATATGCATGATTTTAACCTCAGTGATCAATAATATTGTCAGTCTTTGACATTTGCAGTTTGTTTTATCTTAGGATCGGGGCCAGCCAATCCTCTTAAGATAGATGACTTCAATGACAAGATGTGTGATCTCACTGGCATGAGCTCACTCTCTGCACCGCTGGTAATATCCATCCACCTTTTGTACAGAAACATTTACAGCATGCAGTAGTAATCCTGCAATGAGTTCATCTCCACAGAGAGAAAGGTCCTTCCCTGTGTTCGTGCCCTCTAAATCAAGTAAAGGACGTAGAAGGCGACAGGATAGCTGTCCGGGGAGGAGCACCTGCAGTCCTGCTGCTGCTGAACTCCTAAATCCATCTCCAGCTCCAAACCGAGGCACCGCTTCAGCAACTATAAACCAACACAGGCCACAAGAGATCACAGCTAAGCATAATGAGGCATCAGATACAAACCAAAGGGGGCGTATTCTATCAGAGTACAGCTGCGGCTGCACAGAAACACAGGGCTCAGGGCTGTCCCAGGAGGTCGTACACCAACAACAAACTGAGAGCCAAAGCTCGGCGTGTGAGGGCAGGGGGAGAGAAAACTGCAGAGTCCAGTTTAATGAAAGTTCCATGCAAGTATGTGTGTCACAGAGCCGCCAAGAGGCTAACGCTGCCCGGATCTCAGACACAGAGCGACCTCTGGACCTGTACAACCGCCCACTTTCCCAGGGAGAGATGACGGCCAAAGGAGAGAAAAGCCTGCATGCAAAGGACGAACCAAGCAGCAGAAAGGAGACTTCTGGACCAGGAAGAAATATTTCTAGCTTGAGTAAGTCAGATGTAGCTAAAGATATGGCAGGTACTGAATCACATGATGAGTTGTCATCAGGGGCAGCTGCAGAGCAGGAGAAGCTGGCGGTGGGAAGTGTCTCTAACCCCTGCATCCTGCCCAGGCCTCCCGTCCTGCCAGGCATCCGCCCAGTGGACAGATGTGGAGGAGGCGCAGCTCTCAGCCTCCTGGACGTTCAGGGTTTATTCAGCAAGACGGCGGCCCATCGCAACTTTAACAGCTCCATCACACGGGCTGCCGTGAACCTGAGGGACAACGTCGTCACGGGGAAAAAACACGACTTCTATGGGATCAACTGTCATTACCTCCATGGATAACTGAATCCTGGAAGCAAATAATAGATGTAAAAATTAAAACCCAGTTGTAGGGTGTAACCACAACTGAACACGTACTGATGACATTTAAACACCACTGAGTTTTGCTTTGAATTTAGGGAAGGATAAAGGAAGGATAAATGTGTGGTTTACTTTATAGTACTAAAACATTAGTTTCTCTGTGATTCATTATACTAACATTCAAATAACCCAAACTATTGTAAGTGCAAAATCATAGCTCCTCTGGTTTTTATCTAGCTTTAATATATTCAAGGGAAATCAGGAATTCTGGTGTTGCTCACTCAGAGCAAACATTACAAATAGCCTGCATGTAATTTTAGTTTCCATACAACAGACACTTGTCCAGTTAGGTTAACTGTACTTAAGAATAAGATGATGTCACAATTCTGGGCTCATTTATTTCATTAACTGATTCTTCAGCGTCTGTTTAACCATCTCATGTTGTTACCCTTTTGTGTGATCCAGAGATATCTGAAAGTTTTGAATTTGGCAGATTTTTATTTTAATGTAAAACATCTGAGCAGCTTGAAAACTGTTTCTTGAATATGGATATTTACATGTTATATCTGGATCTTAATTTAAACCTGGAACAACCTGGGGAAACCACATGAATCTAAACACATATAGATAGATGCTTTTCAAAGTAAAATAATTGACTGTTATACATGTAGATTTCAACATTATACAGTCGTGGTTACATTTCACAAGAAGATATTCAGTTGCTTCTGAGATCCGGCTGAAAATTGCTTCCAGCACATCCAAACCAAAACCTTGTCGGCACAAAAAAGAGTGACTATGAAGGGCTGACATTTTTTCTAATATGCTCACAATAAAATAATTGGATCTTGTTCTTGTATTTACTCTGATTCATGTCCGCGTTTGCTCACTCAGTTCTGTTAAGTACAGTAAACAGTCAAGCTAATTTAGAAATGTTGTTAATTTGCCCTTTGGTTCTCATCTTTTTCATTTGCAATATTCATCAGAGCTGAGGAGGTATTATACAATAATGGTCTTATATAAGGCTCCCATAAGCCACGGCTGATTGTAAGGCTAAAATAAAAGAAAGAGCCTTCAAAGCTGACTTTCATGAGCTCAGTCTGCCTGCACACAGTCCACACACAGGGAATATTCAGCGGCAGTAAATTCATAATGCAGCACAGATGAGTCCTTTGGTCTTTGCTATAACCTTTCTCACATTACAGAGGCAAACATTTGTATGAAGATGTTTCTCCCAACACAAACGTGACGCAGAGTGCATCACCGGCCATTGTGTCGGCCGTGTTACGGAATCCATCTCTGTGTGTTAAAGGTGCTGCAGTAACCTTGTAGCTCGTCACCGTGAAAGGAAAACATGCCTTTTCGCACTGTAGTCTGTTGAAGGGAGGCTGTGAAAGGTTTTTTTTTGCTGTGACAGAAAGTCCTTGAGCAGAAAAGCCTGCAGCCTTGAGTGATATAACAGGCTCCCCATTCAGACTTTCAAGGAAAACCAACAATGATAATGGCTCTCGCTTCAATCTGAAGTTGTCAGGCTATTGCTGAGGCCAGGAAGGAGATTGTTAAGACTGTTTGTTTGTTGTTTGTTAATGTGGATGGGTGTTCAAAACCTGCATGCATGAACAAACACTTACATCGAAGTCAAGGCTGTGAACAATTTCAACAGCACTATTCACTCATCAGGTAGTTTACCCTTTAAAAAAAAAGAAAATGTCAGTAATTGTTTGAAAAAGATGCTCTAGTTTCTTGACTACATTTTTCTCAGTCATGACCACATTACTGGCAACCTGTGATTGAGGCATGTGTCCAGCAGGTGGCAGTATATGATCATTTTCAACAGCAAATCCTGTCACTCTTCACTGACTTCAATTCGTTCGTCTGACAGATGGAATCTTGTCATTTTTGGTAATCTGGACATCATTTTTAACATCAAATAGAAACTTTAAAGAGTAATTCCGCTCCTTATCTGCACATGGACATATGGGGATGTAAGCTTGAACTTAATCTGTGATTAAAGTACCAGAGTTAAATGTCTTTAACGGGTCGGTCTCCATCCACACGGTGTGTCCTTGCTGTCGGGGTCCTCCTCAGCGCGTCATGGAAAAGATGCTGTCAATGACGCTAGCCCCGCCCCCCTCCCCCCTCGAGGTGACGCTTTGCGTTTTAATTGGAGCGCGGCTTCAGTCCGTCACGCGCCGGGCGCCCTCCTCCATACAGCGGTGGAGAAATTGATGCTTGCAGAGCGGATGGTGCATGTGTGTGCATGTCAGTGTCGACAGGGCAGGCTGACTGTGTGAGGCTGTAGTTTGAGTGTGTCTTCACTGGCTGTCTACTCTGTTTGTGTTGCGTTAGAGTGTTTCAAAGATCTCCGCCCTCATCACCACCTGGAATTCACATCTGTAACTCCGTCAAGGTGAGTGCGGTTTTTTTTTCTTCTCTTTTATTTTTTGGCAGGTCCCCCCCCCCAACTTCACGATTAAAATCTTTCTTCTTACAAACTTCGTGCTCGGGCATCAGGGATACGTCGTTTAAAAGTTGCACTGCGGCGCTTTTGAGGAAGCATGAGACATCACAACAGTTTTTTTTAAGAGAAAGAGTGCGGCAAAAATTTCAGAGTGCTCACTTGTGAATGTTTGAGTGAAACAGGAACCCACGTTTAGCAGCGCCTGACTTCAAAATGCTGGGTTCAACTCTCCTGTTGCCCCCTCTCCAGTCAGGTGTGTTCAAACCGTGTGAAACCACCAGTGGAGCCACAGTCTCCATGGTAACTCGAGGCTCCATTCCCCCTGACAAGTAAATACAAGTTGTGAAGGATAAGTCTACTGTTTCCATATGAACCTGATCGACGGCAGCTCTGTGCAGTATCAGGGGCGAGCTTTCAATGCGACCCAGCCAACAAGCCAAAACTGTGAATAATGTGCCTTTATGAGTGGCTGCATCTCTCATGCTGAGTGCATGTAGGTGTGTGTGATGATGACAGGGGAGCGCAGATAGGATCCATTTTCAGAGTTAATCAGGGCTTGAGCTCAGCATCACACACTCACCAGGTTTGGTGTGAAAACAGTAGGGTTTTTTTTTTTGTTTGTTTTTTTTGCAGTATTACTAAAGCAGATGTAAGAGAAAATGTGTGCCAGTCATCAGTGCACTCCCTGATGATTATGGTTTGTGTAAACCATAATGATAGTGGTTCTGATGCTAAATATGGGGATTGAGGCGAAAACTTTGTAGTCAAATATCTACATCAGTCCTGAAAACGTGGGCGAGTCAAAGCTGCTTTGTTTGGTAGAATATTACTCTAGCTCACTCACAGAGTAGCTGTAAATTTAGGGCTTACGGCGTGTTATCTCAGATTTTTTCTCTGGGTGTTGTGTCAATAGTGCAACAGAGGTGGCTTTTCAAGTGCAGCTCAGGGTGTGTGTGTGTGTGTGTGTGTGTGTGTGTGTGTGTGTGTGTGTGTGTGTGTGTGTGTGTGTGTGTGTTTTGGTGTGTGAGGCTCAGTAAGGTCTACTGAGAGTTTTCTGTGTAAATGTTTGTCGTGGATGGTGCCCACATCCTGCCTCACACTGGTGCACAGGTGAAGGACAAAATCACAATTCGTGATGATTAATTTTAAAGACCTTGATTGTTGAAACTCCTCCCTAGATTTCAGTATGAGGACTACTTCTCTTTTTGCCATTGCTGTCACACCCAGCCAGGTCAGTGATTGCAGTCAAACACAGGGGAGACTGTGAGGGAGAGGAATCAGTGGAATCTGTGGAATCTGTGTAATGCACCCGCAGGATAGAAGAAAAATCTTTGGCCCTGCAAGACATATATTTAAAAACAGCCACGGGTCTTCTGCATTGCATGAAGGCGCCTTCACAGTAGTCTCACTTCCCTCCCGGCATCTGGCTGAATTTTGAATAAATATGCTGAACCATCATCTGTTAGATTGCACTGTGGACAGGTGTTTTTGTGTTGCTCCTCGTCATGTAGTAGAAGAGTAGCGCACAGATATTCAGTCCAGTGCATTGATATTGACCAAATTTCACTGATTAACTCCACTGATAGTAGGGGGATGTAGTATAGAGCTAAATGTGTGCGTTTAAGTCATGAAGTGCATAGCACTGCTCCGGGGTCAGCTTTTCTAATATCCACTCAACGAGTGAATTAAGCAGGAAGTGGATAAATAAGACCAGAGCAACAGCTGCCACGAGCATCTCGTGCGTGTGGCAGGTGTTGCCTCTTTCTGCGTGGGCAGCCGGCCTCCGTAAATAATTCATGCGGTTTCATTTGTAAAGAGGTAGATGTGGCTGAAGGCTCGTGACTGAGGAACTTCAATTATGGACTTTTTCTTTCAATTTAAACTTTTTAGGTTAAAAAAAAAAAAAGAAAATGACAAAAGCTATTTGTGCCATGCAGCAAAGACAAATGAAACAACCATTATGACCTGCCAAGGGGCTGCAGATGTAAATTAGCTCCAAGCTCACTTTGGTACACTTGCATGAAAAAAGTGGCAACATTTCTGCTTGATATTGTACATCTACAAGTAAAGATGGATTGAATTAAATAATATTTCAGTTTCACTTGTATCAGATAAATAGGATGACCAGTAACTGTCTTAATATACATATTTTTTTTTCTGCCCAGTCGAAGTGGCTTGGATTATACAACAATATGACATTTGTAATGACAGATTGATGATCTCGTCTCAGCCTCCTCCAGGCTCCTTCCTTCAGCCTCTCTGAAGGAAGGAGGATTTCATAACTCCCTTACAGTCTGCCAGATATCTGCATGAAGTTTTTATGAGAGCGGCCCTAACAGATACTTTTAACTAAAAAAACAAATGCTCACGCCACGAGCAAAGACGTGTTTTCACTGACCTCCTCCGTACCACCACAGTCACTCTCTGGGTTTGCAGGGCTGAATTATTCAAAATGCTCACCATCTTAAAGAATGGCGGCTCTCATGTGCTTCAATAATACATGTCTTTGAGTCTGAAAATAATATTCTTGACTTGTCTTCGCTCATTTTTTTTACATCTGGACAAATGGTCAGTCAGTGTTGGCTTGTGAATGTCATTTAAATCATGAAGCAGCCGCTGTCTGAGCTTATGTACAGTAGATTAGAAGATGAGATTGAGATGAACTTTTGCCTCTAACCTGACAGCCCAGTGCAATGCAATGTGGTGCTTATTAGCTGGCAGGGTGACAGGGTGTTGGTTAGCAGAGTTGCAGCACTACTTTTGGTGTCCCCCTCGGGAATCGCTCTTGAGAACATTTGATTTAATTCTCCCTCCCAAAGCTGACATCAGATCGTCTCCCCTGCAGCCGTGGTATCCCTGGTAAGCTGCTCATACTTTGTCGGATCAGATACACGAGACACGGTGCTCTCAGGACAGATATGCTGGCCTTTTGGTCCAGTACAACAGTCCTGGTACCTTGATCCAAACACCTCAATAGCTATTGCCATTATTGTCATGAAATGTTTTACATTATGTTCATGACCCCGCAGAGGATGGAGAAACCTATTGACTTTGTGATTACCTTTTTGTTTAGTGCCATCAATTGGTCAAATTTTAAAGCTGCTGTAAGTGATATGTTTTTAAGTGGCTCTGTATTCCAACAGCAGTGACTGTTGTAGAGTATTTGGTCAATAACCCGTGTCTCTCGTCCGTGCACTCATGATAGAGAACTCAATAAAGAGGCGGTCCTATCTGCTGGTGATCGCACAGAGAGCAGGATCTTCCTGTTTGATGTTATGTCTGGAGATAACCCCTCTGCACTCATGTGGTGACGTGAAGGGGGGTCGCTAACTGGAAAAACAACGGCAATGCTTACAGCAGCTTTAACTTTCCCTCTACTTTGGTCTCTGACTAGCTTTATGACCAGGTCATGATCCATAACAAACTCCAAGTCACCCGCCTGTCATGGTCATCTGAGCTGATCAGCCAAAGATCGATACAGCAAAGAGTATCGTGAGCGACAGTTGTTGGTCATTGTGGTGATACACAGCCCCCTTTATTTTCTGTGCCTGTCTTCATGTTCTAGGAATTTCTTATGAATCATACCTTGACGGCATTCATGACGTCATTGCTTCTGCATTGATGAAAATGAAACTATATTCTAAAACATTAAAATGGCATGTTTGTTAACTTGTTTAATTCATAGTATGAGTCCAACGATGATTCAAGGTACTATTTCTCATGTTTGGATCATCCTGTGTATGAAAGTTCACATTTCTCTGCAGCCGGCTAAATTAGGTAAAGGCAGGAAATTAGGTCAATAAAACTCTACAAATAGAAAGAGGCAGACCAGCTTCAACGATCTGTGGGTGAGATGTGATCACACCACGACTCAGCACGGGCTGCTAGTATTATCTTTGACACAACTGCAGTCAAACCGCAAAAAGCTCAAGCCTGTCAGAGATGAAAACCCGGTGCTGCTTTTTGTCAGCTCCACACCCTTTGTCCTCTGGTGCTGTGACAGTCTATATTTCTATCTCATACGTGCATGCTGAAGGCTCATCCATACTCGTACCGTGAGTCAGGAACGCTGCCCTGATGTGGCAGACAGAGTTCAGGCATGAAGTGCATCTCTCAAGATGAGCTAACTCCTCTCAGGACAGACTCGTGTCTTGTCCATAAATGGAAGGTGATGGAAGACGATGCCATGTCTAAATATAAATAGTCCACACACAGGACTCGGAGATTGCTCGTGGCAGTGCAGATGTTCTTTCCAGTTTCTGTGATATCTGGTTGTTTTTTGTTTTTTTTGTGGTTATTTTTGTGGCTACATCCATTATCATGAGGAAGGAGCAGCATGCTTACATTCTCAATGTCATCATCCTCTTCCTCTGGGTCAACACCTCTAAGAGATTAGAGGCCGAGATGCTAACGGTACATCCCAGTCAGGACTGTGGTTGAATCGTAAGCAACGTATTTAATCGGGGTGGGGGGGGGCAACAGCTGGATTGCTACATGTGTGGCATCACATAGAGCACTTTGTTCCATGAACTTTAGCGCGTTCATGCCTCCCACCCTCCCCTTTTGTCAGTGAGTGTTGAGCTAAGCTGTGACTCCGCTCTGCGTCCTAATGAGCTGGTGTTGAGTTATGAGGCTGTCAGACTCCCCCACAATATAACAAAGGAGAGGACCGCTGCCACGCTCAGAGCAGACAAGAGGAAGAAATGGAGACACAGAGGGAGGACAGGGTTGTGTGGGGCGGGAGAGGAGAAGGGAGGGAGTGTGACGAGGATGTGGTTGATTAACAGGATGTGGTGTGTGAGAGTTTGTGAGACAAGGCCTGTCACATGTCAGGCGGTAGCACATGAATGAAAGATGTCCGTCTCTCCCTTATTGTCCCAATCGCAACTCAGCAAGTGTTTCCACCCGGGCCGGGGAGGATGAGTCGTGGATGCTTCAAACTCTATTTTGACTCGCTTGAGATACAAGATTGCGGATAGCAGCGAGAGACGCGCACACTTCGTGCTCAGCATCGTGAGCCTGGTTTTTGGAGGGGCTCCCTCTGGCCTTGGCAACCTTTCACCAGAGACGCCTTAAGCAGATCAGGAGCAGGCGTCACCATCTGTGAGAAGGTGTGGCCACACGCGCAGACAGACGTGGGCTGGCAAACATTTACCTTGCTTGGTGAAGAGATGTACCAATGAATAATAGATCTCATGCTGGGATGAAGCCAGTTTTGTCTCTGTGTCAGTCCTCTGTGCTAATGGCTTGCTGGGTGCTGCCACGCTGACCCGTGATGTCGCTCCGAGAATATATTCTAAGAAAAGGAACGCTTGTAGACTCTGTGGTGCCCTGATTCCACTGATGGATGTAAGAAGAGGGATTTTTTTTTTTTTTTTTGCCCTACTTCCCGTTATACCGTTCAGATGTTTTTGGGAAAGGATACAGGGTGGGAGTAATGGCTGGAGAGGGCGATTAATTGCTGCGCCTGATAAAAGTGACAGTGTTTCACAGGGGAAAAGCCAGAGAGTTTCAGGTCTGAGTTACTCGGTAGTGATAACTCTTCAGAGAGCTGATTCAGAGTGAGACAGCAGTGTTACTTCTGCTCTCCAACTGATTGCAGCCAGTTGAAGGACCGTAGCCGAAAGTCTAATCACATTGAATGACACGGTCCAAGAAATATTGCTTTCGGATTTGAATTGCTCCTCCGACTCTCTCAGGTCGTCCACAATCAGTGACCAGCTTCAATTGTTGATGGTGTTATCATCATTTCGTGCAGTTTGTAGTCTGAAAAGTGTGAGGCACCATTTATAAGAGAATAACAAGAATGCTCAATCTTCAGATGATGTGTTCATTCGGTGAAGTAGCCTATGTATAATCATTAATTTTCACCAGAATTTCAATTTGTGCTTATCCACAATGTCCATGAAAAGTGGGGGAAATTCTGGTCGAGTATTATCAAGCTTAGAAACAATTCATGGAGATGTGCATGATGATGTCCATCAGAAACCCAAAGCATTGGTAAATGGCAATCTGGGACTCAACTGTCAACTATCTCCAGAATCGCTCCACCTTTTAACAACAATTGTGCTTGTGCTCACACAGAAAGCAAAACCAGAGTTCGAACTCCCTTTACTCACACAGATTTGACCGTGGGATCATTTGTTTTTTACACTTCAAACTACCAGAATACCTTACACACAATACTGCACATAAGTGTGTATTGTTAGTGTTTAGTTCAGCCTCTGACCGAGCTCATAAATACAACATCTGCCTCCTGTTGCTGTTGTCGAAATAAGAAGTATAGAATGTGGCCAGAACTAGGAGAATACTGTTTTCTGCTGATTCCTGATCCCACCCCTTGTTCTGCATTTCAATAATGAAATCACGACGACTCAGTGGCACCACCCCAGCAGGATACTGCACAGATGTAATGAGATTACTGTTATTAAAGTGGTAACTTTTGGATGCAGCGCATGAGAGCCCATTGTGTCTCTAATGGTGGCAGCAGCTATCAGAAAAATATTCTTAATGACTCTTTTGCCGGGAGGAATAATCTGTTTGCTCATGACAAACCGACTTCTGATTAGTTTATCCTGCCGGGGAAAATTAAAGGCAATCAAAAATCAAGCGAGGCAGGGCTCCGATCTGGGTTTACTCAGATGGATGGGTGGCAGCGTTTGGAGCACTTGGCATTGAGAGGGATGATCTGTCAGAGAATGGCTGGTTGAGTGCAGCCATAAGCTAGTTACAGCAACACCTTGTTAGGTGTTTAGTGAACGCAGAGGACATTTGTTTTTGTCAAGTTTAGGGTGATTGTCTCTGAGCTGAAAAGACCAGAGTGAAGCTCAACTTTTCCTTTTGGAGCAATTTTTAAATCAACATCGATTTTCTTCACTTCAGATTCCTCTTTTTCATCAAACCAGCCCGTCGCGCATCAAAAGGGAATCTATTCAGATTGGGTCCAAGCTGAAAAGCTACTCTTTTTATCTAATAGAATAAAAAAGCAATTCTTTTGTTTATATTCTTCCCCGGCAGCTTTGTTTGCTTTATACATAAACATTGGCTATTTCATAAACATAAGCCCCATAAACATGTGGAGCCGGCTGCTTTTCATGGCGTCGGATTGGAACATGATTCAACTCTTACTGCTGGGTTTTGCATATGAAATGTTATTTGAGAGATTATATAAAGCTCTTTAAAGGTTATCTAAATATCATCTTATCACCTTGGTGGAAGTCAATATTCTAACTGTATTTTTAGATGAGTCATTTTTTTTTTTACCTGAGGACAGGCTGGCTTCTCGAGTAGCTTTGGGCACATTTTCTCTCTCTTGTCATTCCCTCCCAAAATGAGCCTCACTCTCGCTGCTTTCACTTCACATTTCTGAGCAGTGGGAGTGTGCTTTACAGTCCGCCCCAGCCCAACGTTTTGATGTACTGGTGCATCAGTGCTTACTGTCGTTTTTTTTTTTTTTTTTGCAAACATGACTCTATTTCCTGAGAAAGCCAGAGTGTGGGGGTTCAACCATGAACCGTTTATTCTGTTGGTGAGTCACATCCTAATGATGCCTGAAAGCCTGTTAGGCTCGTCAGCCCTCGGCAGACTCTGGAGAAAGAGCGGAGGGATGGAGAAACATCTGCAACATGAACTGCGGAATGTAATAGAGGGCTTTCAGCTTCTGTCAATCTAGTTAGTGCAGCCTGAAGGGACATTAAGCCATCTCGAACTTTTAACAGAGATCTATAGCTGGCCGACGCATTGTTGACACTTCTCTGATACGCCTGAAAGTAACGGAGGTAGGAGGGTTTGTGTTCCACAGTAGAGCTTTGAAAGGCAAGAAATCTCAGCAGCTAGTCAGGTGTGTATGTCAAGCACCTGCAGACATTTAAAGTTATTTTGTGCAACTGGACAATAAGATTATTACTTTTTATATTTTGAAATTATATGATTTCTTGCAACACGTGTATTTTCCACTGAACATGCTGGTTGGTTGCATAACTGGTGACTCCCACAGACAATTGTTGCATATTAGTTAAAAAATAATTAACTTCTATTTTGAAAATGTTTTTTCCAAGAAAAAAATGCCAAAGTCTATAACTATCTCCTCTCAGTTCATGGCTTTCCACTGTCGTGTGTGATATATTGTTGAATGGAATGTTATTATGTTATGTTACGTTATAATGCAAGTAATTGTTGGTTGCAGCCAAAGTTGGACAATCTATACTGTATATGATCTAATAACAGGCAAAAACATCTCCTTAACAAATCTAGTCTAAATTCATGCTCGTGAGGCCATACTAAGGCACCTAGTGCTTTGAGCTAAATGCTAACGTTAGCGGTAAAATGTTTATTATGGTGAGCGTCTTACCTTGGTGTGTTAGCATTCTGACAATTACTAAGTAACACTAAAGGTCATAATAATACAGTTTGATGCTGATGGGAATATCATTGGTTCTGAAGCAATTTGAGCAGCTGTGGCTCAGGAGGTAGAGCGTTGGGAGGGTCCTGGGTTTGATTCCTCAGGCTATATCTAGCCTCTAGCCACCTGTGTATGAATGTATGTGTGTGTGGGGGGGTGAATGCTGACTTGTGTTTTGAGTTGTCACTAATACTACAAAAGCACTAAATAAATACCGTCTGTATATTTGCTCACAAAACCAAGTCTTGAAACCAAATGTAAGCCCCATGGTGGCACTATAAGAAAAATCATGGGGTGACCACAAACATTAAGATACATCCTCTGTGAACCATGAATGTCTGCATTAAATTTCCCTGCAAACTATCCAATAGTTGTATGGATGCATTCTGAACATCACAGCCACAGTGGTAGACTGACTGACCATGAGGCCGACATTAGCATCCCCAGAGCCTTTAAGAATGTATGTTTCATACTTTGGTCTTTCACAGAGTACATTGTATCCCCAGAGAAGTTTAAAACAACAGTATATAAACTTACCGGATGTACTGTTATTTCTGCAGTCCAGCACTACGATAGAGGTTCTCCGATAAGATGGAGGGTCTTCAAAGAGAGAAAATCACTGGGCGCTCCTGCTAGTTATACAGGTGTACAGGTTTCACTCACCCACAGAGCGACGTCTGTCACCTCACCGTACCGATCATTTAGCCTATTGTGCTGGAGTACTCTTTGAAAAGAACATCTGCATTTATAGCTGTTCCTTAAACAAAGAGATTATATGGTGAAGCATGGCCTGCAAACTTGCCAGTAGTGATTTACATGAGCGCTTAATTATACCACAAATAGACTGAACTTCAGTCCACTTGTCACTCAGAGTAATTACAGCCTTACTGAAATATGCAGCGCCTCTGAAGAGATGTATAACCATGCCACGTCATTAGATAGGGCTCTGTATTTTCTTTCACCATGTCTAAGACTGGGCAATAGATTACAATGTCTCTGTGAAATTAGACTATATATCGTCTTAGATTTTGGATGTTAATATATCTTGATATGGCACAAGCATTGTATTTTCATGGTTTTAAAGGCTGCGTTGCAGTAAAGCGACGTCATTGTCTGACCTCACCACAGTGTTCTGGCCTTCACCCAACTCATCATTATATCCACACTACTGATGATTATTTATCAGAAAACTACCAACAGTCATTACTACAATATTGTTGCAATAGTGATATCATGGTATTTAGTTAAAAACATTTCTTGAAATGCAACACGCAGCCTAAACATATCACAATATGATTATAAGGCTGCGTCGCCCCATGTTATATTTTGATTTTGCTTCTTATTTGATGGTATCATGGTCACAGTTTAACCACAAGAATTGTTAAAGGGAGACTCCACCAATTTCAGACATCAAAGTGTGTTTACTGGTCTTAGGATGTTGATTGTATGTAGTTGCATTGTGGGTAATGTAGGCACCAGGTTTTGAAAAGAATGTGTGAAATAAAAAAGTTGGTATCTTTCTGGTTCTGCTGTATTGATTTTGATCATTCTCAAACTGTTCATAATGAGTCCAGCGTATTGGATTGGAGGGCAATGATGGACCAGTGGGCTGCTTCTCATAACTTGGTGTCTACATTACCCACAATGCAACTTAGCTGCTGAGTGACATCACTGGAGGCACCGTATCAGATGACATGCAGCTTCCTCTGGAGCCACAAAAGGTCCCAAGACTTGTAAACACACTTAAATGTTCAAAATTGGTGGTGTTAGCCTTTAAAGTAAAAGTTTTCCTCATGTTTTGATTATTGCGTATAATATGTTATTTGAAAATGATCCAGTTTTAAATAAATGAATAAAATGTGGTGATTTCATTGAAATGCAATTGACTTTTTCCTTTAGTATTACATGAATATTGAGATGATGCTGGATTTCATATTAATGGGACACATGACTCATTCTTTTTTAAATGTCAGTCCCATTTTCATTATAGAAGACTCTCAACTCGGCAGCTTTATTTTTAATGAAGAAAGAGAGAGAGCGTCAGCTTCTATTACCCAGAACTCTGCATACTGGATGTGCGTACATATTTGTGTCCACGTGTCTTCTTGTGTTCATACATGAAGGGGAGGCCATCTTGATGACAGTAGAACCTTCCCTGCAGCCTGTGTTTGTCTCTTGTCCTCAGTCGCTGTCAGTGGTCATGTAATCCCCTCTGACCCACTGGACAAACGCACTCAGCACACACCGCCTCTCAGCGGCCCCTCCTTTTTTTTCTTTACCACACTTTGGTCTCAGGCATTACTCATTAGTACAAGCCACAGCCACTTATGATAGATCTCCTCTGTTATCTTGCTTCTCATATCTGCTTCCTTGTGCTCCTCAGTCTGTAAATGACAGCAACCACTGCGATGTTAAAAAAAAAAATCCATACTGACAGTAACCCTGAGCTCTCTGTGATCTAATATCAAATTTATTGCAGTCACTTGCTGCATTTCTTCATTGGCATCAAAGAGCTCGTGCTCTTCAGTGAGAGAGGGTAATTACTGGAGCTGTGACGTCTAATACTGCTGTCACCCTCATGAAAGCCTGAGAAGTGGTCTTGTTGGATCAGATGAAAGGGCTGCCCTGAAGGGTGACAGTGGGACAGACCTGCGCAGAGCTGGTGTGATCGGTGGAAAGTGGATGAATAAATAATAGAAGATGGAGAGGATGAATTGGGAAGATAGACACATGCATACAGTGTGGATGGATTACACTCAGTGTGTCATGAATCACAGTTGTCTATCGCCTGTTTCTGCTCTGGTTTGATTAAATGCGCTCACCTATAATTGAGCTGACAAAATGCAGCAGACGTTCTGCTGCTGGGGTCCTCTTTTTGTGTGTCCTGCCACTTTGATCTATTGTCTTGGCTGTGTTTTGGGAGCCGTGCTCTGTCAGTGTAAAACCGCGGCCTGTGGTCCGCAGACAGAACGCTGGTGTAGGCTTGGCAGAAGGACGGAGGTTTCGGATGACGATAGGCTTTTGTCTTTCCAACACAGTCCGTGGCCATTATGCAGCACAAAGCTTGCGGATGCAGAGCAGGTAATGTGATTAACCTTGCCGCTGCTTCAAAGTGGTTTCAACACGTTTACATGCCTGTAACCAAAGGACCACTCAGTAGGGTTTTCCAGACCGTTCGACCAAATTCACCTCGTCCGATTGGTCTGATTATCAGGGTCAGTGTTCAGCATTCAGCAAAAGTGTGTGCCCTGCAATGATTATCGGATTTATTCTTCAATGAAGGATGTTTCGTATCATTGCTGTGGTGTGATGTATATTCATATAGGGGAAAAATATTCATGCCAAACCAAAGCTAGACAAAAATCAAGACAGTGCAGCGACTGACAGAAATGAATACAAGATATAATCACGGCCTCCAGAATCTCACAGATGGACATTGATACAGCGATGGACTCAGAACCACTGGTCCGCTCTGCATCCTCAGTAGAGCCAAACTAATGACCTTCTGCTTGTTCCCATGTGGCTGTGGGTTGTTGATCAGCTCCCCGCGCGATGACATACTGCCGCTCGCTGCATTAGCGAGATGTGCTTGTGTGTGCTGATGTGGTAGACCTGGCGCATCACGTTAATTAGTCTGTGTGTGAAGTGTGGCGGTTGACTGAAGGTTGCCATTTCAAGACAGAGGCCCAGTTGTTTTCACACTCCGTTGACGTGATGGTATCACATTTCACTGATGATCTCACTCCTCAGCGCGTCTTTACTGTACATGTGACAGTCGCCTTTTATTCCCTCGTCACTGAGCTGTAGAGTCACATCAGCCACCGCTCAGTGTCATATACTCACATGCTGCACCACGGGGTTAGATACAGCTTCTGAAAGGGCCGAGCTGACTCATATTCAATTGAGTGTTCATCAGCTTTATTGGCCAAGTATGTTTATACTAACAAGAAATCAGACTCCAGTTTTACGTTGCTTTCAGTGTAATTACATCGAAATAGACACTGCTGGGATCAAGGACAACAGAAGAATGGTCACAGGACTGAACAATAGCATGTAAGAAGAAAGTGTATGTGTAGTAAACTAAAATCACCAACACAGTAAAAGTATAGGCTAAATAGTCCATATACAATTCAACTGTTTTGTGAGTTTTGAGTACAAGCAGTGCACAGACATTAGGCATCAGCACTAATGTCTATCAGTGCTGACATGTTGAGTGAGATCACAGAGTGGTGAACACAGACAGAGAGAGGATGCTGCATCACAATCAAAGTATTTTAATCGGCAATTGTACACAAAAAACAAGAATATTGGCTCCGATAATCGTCCTGACCATAAAAGAAATACACTGTCAATACTGGATAAATCCACTGATTGTGTACATGTCTACAATATACATTATGTACAATGAGCATGATTTATATTGACAGTGACAGTGTTAATGATCAGTGATGGAAAGTTAGTAAATTACTTTTACTTTAATTGATCATTTCCAATAGATGCTAAGTTGTGCCTCCGCTCCACTACATTTCAGAGTGAAATAATGTAGTTTTCACTCTACTCTACATTCAAATGAAGGCTGTGGGTACTTTGCAGATTAAGATTTAAGATAATCTTAGATGATCCTTCCAAAAGTGCCCACTTCTACATTAAAGATCGTGTGTCGTGCAAGTGTTGTGCATTTTGGCTCGATGAATGTCTTAAACTTGCCAAGCCAAATCCATGCCGGAAATTCCTTTTCTGTCCATCGCCACCTTTAAATGAGCTTTTTTACATCAATAGGTATCTTTATTTTTGATACCTCAGGATATTTTTCTGATAACAGTTCTGCAGTTAAGTATTTGCGAAGGATTTTTGCCTGCATGTGAGCGATCATCAGGGTTTACTGCTTTATTTCATGCTAAAAACTAAAACCTGTGATAAAAACCTAATTCCAACAAGATCAGGGCACAAAAATAACAAAACATTCAAACACTAAGAGGGAAAAAATAATCACTTGATTGCGTTATTTCTACTTTCACCTTCGGGTCTGACTACATCGTCCGACACTGCTGGACGTACATAGTGGGTGCTTTAGATTCATATGATCATAAAAAGCTGACAATCCATCACTCCCTTTAAGAATGAGATATGAATAATTTAAGACTGCAGTCTCCTCACTTGCAGACCAATTTATGTCAACCAGTCTTGTCCGTCAATTTAGTTTGCTGATGTTGAGACCTCTCCACCCTGCAGCTTTTCTCATTACAGCCCATATTCTGCTACATCAAGATGGAAAAACTAATCACTCTGAATAACCTAATGCATTTTTCAGTGGGAGCTGGCTAAAAGGCTTTTAAAGGGCTTGCCTCTGAAAGCCTTTCTCTCTCTCTCTCTCTCTCTCTCTCTCTCTCTCTCTCTCTCTCTCTCTCTCTCTCTCTCTCTCTGTCTCTGTCTCCCTCTCTCCACTCTGTCTTGCCCTGACCCCATCTCCTCCGCTTTGTTTCTCTCAGTCGAGGAATGGTCCTGGGACTCCAGCCGTAGAGCTGCCCCAGCCAGTCTGCAGCGAGATGGGCTCAGAGGAGCGCAGCTCAGCCATGTCACAGAAGATATCTTCGCTGTCGCGCAGCAACAGCAGCTCCTCGTCCAAGCATGACAGCCGACAGGTAACACACACCAGCTGACAGCACCTGTCATTAACCAGCACCTGGCTACTGCATCGTGCGCTGTTTTACTGGTTAGATAAGTGTCTGCGATCGCGTTACGTCAGTTTATTTTCAGGAGGGTTGAAGTTTGAACTTTAAGCTTCTCCACATTCTTATTTTCTATACTGTCTGGGTGTTGCAGATGAAACTGTCTAGCCCTCAGGGATTCTCCTGTTTTCAGAAGAGGAAAGTGACCTGACTGTAAATGCCTTAACCACACAAGCCTTTTGCTAATAGATCCTGTGGGTTTCTCAGACGTCTTGGCTCTTCATAAACACAAGCCGCAGGAGACAGCACTTTCTAAGCCTCCGTTTGCATTTTGTATCTTCAGCAGCAAGAAATAATATGTGCCCACATGAGGAAGACTTTTTCTATCAGGGAATTTCAGACTCGGATGGCTGCATTTCCTTTTTGTGCTCTGAATTACTAAAATGCAATTTGGGAACAATTCCCTCGGAGGTAGTTCTCTCACACACAAATTAGTGAAGATACGAGCACCATGAACAAGCTGGTTTTGCGTTTGCCTTGAGCGTTTATCTTTAGGCAGCACACTCATTAATTTTTCAATGCCAGCAACAGCTCTTTCATTTGGCTATCAAAGTAATACAATTTTTCTTTGCCCACAGGACACACAGACAACAATGTTCCATCAGTTTAGAGTAACAACAAGCACAAGGACTGAAAACATGTTTTCCATTGACACAGAACCTCTAAGAAAACAAATGAATTAACGTTCTCTTTAAATCTGAGTTTCAAACCTCTTTAGCCTCAACATAACACACTAAAAAAACTAACTAACACTCCCTCAAAGAAAATCTGAGTCATGTGTGTGGTTTGAAATAAAAGTGCCATGTCATTATTCACTCTAAAAAACTTCAAAAGTCACTAATTATTTCTGGCATCCTCTGACATACACACGGAGCATAAATAAGCATTTTTCTGTCTCGAGTGGCCTGTTCAAGTTAGCACTTCTCGATAGATTAAAGGAATTGGGTAACATTTGACAAAACATGCTCATAACATTCTTGCTGCTAGCCACCAAACAATCAGCATATTTTAGCTTAGCATAGCAGAATTCTGGATACGGGTGGAGACAGTTAGCCTAGTTCAGACTGTACTAGACTTATCGGCCATATGTGACCAGACTGTAATGTGACATGAAAAATGACCTTCCCCTGTCTCTCTCGGTTGCCTGTACAAGCCTGCGGACGATTTGTTTCAGGTGTTTTATGCTGCTGTGAAGGACTCGGGTCAGATTTTTCTTGCAACAGTCCAAAAGGATGTGGATTTATGTGCCTCATCTCAATGCCTCTCTCCCCTCCACTAAGAAACAGCAGCTCCAGCTGCAGCTCTAGTATCTCCACATAGTGCCTTTAATATGTACACTTTTTTTTTACTGTAAAACTTGGGAATTAGTAATACACTTTTTTTTGGTTTTGAAATGATACAGCTCACTCACTGCAGCAGGATGAACACTATGTTGAACAACTTTGGAAACCTACTTTTCACCAGCTACTTATGCTGAGAGCTGTCCCTGTGAGCACGCATGTCCTCTTGTCAGTTATGTCACTGCTTTCTCTCTGTAAGTGTGTCGTGACCTTGAAGAAAAGTGCCCGGGCAGTGTGTGACAATGACTCACTGTGTGATTGTGTCAGAGGGAGCCTTTGACAGGCGCTCAGGGAGACGCGAGGAACGACCCACAAGCCACGCCCTCTCCATCCGCCAAACCCCTTCAGACACGCGGGTTTATTTTAGACGGCCTCACCTACAGCAGTCAGACGCTCTGACTGATACAGTCTGTGTAGCCAGAGCTGTTCTATAGTAGCACAGAATGAGATAACAGAAAGAGCCACCTCAGTCCTCTGCCAAGAACCCGGAGTCCCTCTGGATGGCTGTGACGTGAATGTCATTTCAGTTTTTGTCCCACTTGGACACACTGAGGAAGTTTGAAAATTCTGCATTACAAGTGGCTGCCGCTGTTATTATCATTACCATCTGTTGATTATTTGTTTAATTAGTTGGTTCTTTAGTCTGTAAAATGTGAAAAAACAGTGAAATAGTGAAAAATAATTGCCATGATAATCTCCAAGAGCCCGAGGTGATGTCTTCTACTTTCCGTTCAACAGAAAGGTTGAGGGTGCATCCTGGTGAGCTTGTGGTAAAGATGCTAAAGATACATCCAAGTTCCTGGGTTATTCCATCTGGGAACCACTGGTGTTTATGATAACCCCTCCCCATGTCTGACCTTATTTTCTGGCTATTTCTACACTTTAAAACGGTCATAACGTCACAAATTTACAACAAAAACCTTCAAAATTGAAGCAGCAAATTATGTCTTGACTGCTTAACACAGGCAAATCTCAAAAAACACTCAATTCAACATTCAAATCAGGAGAGACAAGTATAAAAATATTGGTGTATTACAAAAAACGATATGTGATTATGAAGTCTTGTCAGAAAGTCTTTGACGCTTAGACTCTGCAGGGAGAGCAGCTGAAAGAAACCCCCTCCCCCTGGAGTCGGTACACTTGTGGTTGTGATGGTTGATGACTCTGCTGATAGAAAGTTTGAGGTGTAACCGTTTCCATCACTGGCACGAATCTGGCGCTTTGTTTTGAAAACGCAGTGGGGACGTAGAAAATAAATATGTTTGAAATGCTCTCCCACATCTGCGTTTTAAAGCAATGTAAAGAGGGGATCGTATGAGGTCACAGTAGATTAATATGGCAGGAAAATAATTATATTATGGCACATACAAATCCACTTAATCTCATTTGTTAGATAGCATTTCTCGGGGAGAGGTATTTTGAGCACAGTGGTAGTTGTATGGGCAACATTCGCTGTTATATATTAGTGCTTTTTTAACACAAATTTTTCACTTTTATTCAAGTATGACTTTCCACAACACTGGCCCAGGCCTCCTCCTCCTCCTCCTCAGTGGTACGCCATTCATTCTCATGGAAGTGCTCACTGGGCAATAACACTAGAAAAAGCTCAAAGAGCATGAGTTCCAGAGTTGTTCTCCAGGCGAGAACATTGCACATTAGAGACCTCCCTGGAATCAGCTGGTCCACTTCCTGTTGGCAGCTGCTCCTTCTCTAATGATTGATAATGGGAAATGGTATTTTTGGCCGATGTGAATCATGTGATGCTGCAGTATCAAGTCTGGCCATTATGCTAAAATTGCCTACCCGCCCAGCTGACTAATTGATTTTCTGACCAATTTTTCATTACTGATATGTACTAAAAGTGTTATAAAACCAGCATGATGCGATACTCACCGCAACGAGAAAGATGTTACAAAACCCCTCTGTTTATACTGTTTATGCTGCTTTCCTGGAATTCACACTGCTGAAGTACACAGCAGAGCTATCTGGATTAGTCTATGATGAAATATCAGCTAAATCTCTGTATTTGCAGGGGATTTGGGTTTTAATCCCAGTCGGGAAATGATTATTGTGAAGGGTGAGATTAGACAGGTAGGCTAATTTTGCAAATGGGACCGTGAGGTGAAAGTAGTCTGTAAAGCCCAAACCTCAGAGGGCACTGAAACTCTCATCTCCCACATCCACCCACCGACTGGCTGGCCACAAATTGCAACATGCTTTTGACCTAAGTCTGCTGTGTGCGTGATTCACAATATGTTACCAAACCTCTCGGCAACTTTGATCTGCGCATGAGTGTCTGCTCGTAAACTGTCTCTCCCCCCCACAGGACAGCTGGGAAATAGTAGAGGGTCTGCGTGGAGGCTTCAGCAGTGTCCTGGAGCCGCAGAGACAGGAGGGCTACATGCTGAAGAGGAGAAAGTGGCCCATGAAAGGCTGGCATAAGGTATAATCCAGCACCTGCGCTGTCCTTAAATGACTTACTCATCTCTCAGAGTGACAGACTTCATGACGTATTTTTAGACATCATTTCCATTTCCTGCTTTGAATGTACGCTTTCCAGGTTCCCTCTACAGAAAACCTGCTGACATGACTCATTTGTGTTTTAAACTAATTGAATGAGCTTATTCCGCAGATGATTTCACCCACAGAGGAGTCGCATGTGTCCGGGGTCAGTGCCTGTTCTTGCTCTGTCTAAAAGCTTTCCTCGGGATGATACTGCCTGGACGTCTTGGTGTTCCCTCTCAGATGCATTAGCTGATGGCCTGTTGGTTAATAGAGCTGTATACATTTAGTATTGACTTACAGTCAGAGCTTCTCAGACGTTCTCCTTGTGCTCTCAACAGTCTGACTGTGGTGATGTACAGTAAGAGCACCAAGGATCACATTTAGCAAGACTTTCAGAGGGGGAAGATTGCAGCAGAGTGAGAGGAAGAGTAATAGAGTCAGACAAGAGCCCGGGATGACAAACATCTCAGTGCAGAGACATTAGGATCATACATTAACCAGAGTCTGTCACAGTCACAGCGTCACAGCAGTGACTTCAGACTTGCTGTCAGGGATGTTGCATATCATCCCGACCGCATCTCATTCGCTCATTGTCCTCCCTTCTCTTCACAGAGGTACTTTTTCCTGGACAAAGGCATCCTGAAGTATGGCAAGTGCAGCGCCGATGTGAGTACAAAAGCCTGCTGGCTGCATACTATGTGGTCTTGTCAGTTACAGAATATAAATGGCACTCTGAGTCTTTTGTAATGTTTTGCTGTACCGCCAGTTGTCTTCCCCACGAGTATCTATCTTTGCCTGCAGATACAAAAGGCCCCCATTCCCTCGCAATGTCATTTATCATTGATAGGAAACACATGGAGCATTGTACCTGCCAGTTTCACGTAATTATATATCAGCCATGCAGAGGCTCCCATTTTACGACAGCCTATTAGAGCCATTGCAAGTTAAAACATTTCTTTCACGGAGCCAGGGTAGGGGATAATGTCCCCAGGAAAAAAAAAGCAGAAGTTCCAAGAGGAGAACAGTTTCATTTACAAGAAAAAACACTTGAATATTCTCCTAGATTATAAAGTCATAAATGGAACAACAGCATTTTGTTGAAAAACCGCATTGCTTCACATTGGGAATCCACATCATCACACCATCGACACCGCTGCAAGGCATGTGTTATGCTTTCAGTGGATGACCTAATCAAATTATACTTTGTAACTGGATTCTGCACTAAGGAAATACTCATGATGTTAGTGCAGCATCACCATAATATCATATGACACATTCTTGCATTTGTCCATTGTGTTGTAGCTCGTAATGAACAAAATCCAAATCTCTGATCACCTCATCCAAATGAGTGTCTTGTTTTTCAGTCTGAATAGACCACATTCAAGTCTCTTCAAAGTTCAGATGCTTACAATAATGATAATATGGTGATTCTAGGCAATGGTCATGATTATTTTCCTGATTGCTAAATCAGATTGCAAAGCATAATTTGATCAGGTCATCCGCTGCAGGCATGATACACAGCAAGCAGCCGCGTCGTTTGATAGTTAGTAGTTTGATCAGGTCTCATCCAGCCCTGCTTTTACCTAAGAAAACATCACATTTTCTTTATTGTTAACTTATGACTTTAATCTAAAAACTGGGGGGGATTTGTTTTCTCAGAACATTAAACCCCTCCCCTGGCTTTTTCTCTGCAATGCCCCCAATGCGGCGTAAGACTGATTAGCCAGGGCAAAACTACAGTTACAATAATTGCTGCTTCAAACACAGCATAGAGCATTTTATAACTGTTGCATTTGGATTATCTCCAGTCTAACAAACTCACAACATCTTGTGTCCACTTGCAGATCGAAAAGGGGAAGCTACATGGCTGCATTGACGTGGGTCTCTCTGTCATGGCCATTAAGAAGAAAGCCAAGTGCATCGATCTCGATGCTGAGGAAAACATCTATCACCTGAAGGTAAAACGCAAGGCTGGCAAATAAAAGGCATCCCCCCCCCCCCCCAGACTTCCTGGAAGTGAGGTAAAACATGGATCTACCCAGATAATTCCCCTTCCCAGTTTCTAACATTAAATTAACTTTGAAATGACCTCATGTGCTGCACATGTGGATGAGGGGGAGTCACAGTACCTGTGTGTGTGTTTATCCACCTTCACGCCTCCTCCACCTAACTTGTCCTTGTGTTGATTTCTGATTGCCGTATCTGCTCGGTAGATTAAATCGCAGGAGCTGTTTGATGAATGGGTGTCCAAACTGCGTCACCATCGACTCTATCGGCAAAATGAAATTGCCATGTACCCTAACGAGAAGTCCTTCCACTATCCGCACTACCCCTCCCCCAGCTCCCCGAGCCTGGCTGAGAGCGCCTCGATCAGAAAGGTAAACCTGCGCGCTACACAGCACGCTGCCCATCAAAACCGTGTGGTCTGATTCTAGTCATGAAAAATTTTTCTCTGCAATGTTTTCTGAGGTCAAACTCCCTCCTAATGAAGAAATTCATCAAGAAAGCAGTTTGTTATTGAACTGACCTTTGGCTGTGTTTGCTACCGCAGTGTATGTCCATACGAAGGCAGTCCACAGTGCATTCTGCAGCGTCTTTCCCTGTGAGCTGCAACAGCCAGGCCAAAGTCGCAGCCTGGCTCCAGTCCTCCGATGACATGGACAAGTGCTCCAAAGGTGAGACACTCCCTTTTGTTGATTTTACACCATTTCCTGTGTTAAGCGCAGCAAAAGTGCCCTCTTGGACGCCCTTTGTGGCAGATAAAACACAATGAAATTCCCTCTGTGTTGCCACCTAGGGAATCCTTCCAGTGGAGAACATGAGATTCATATCCACATAAGCCGACCCAAACACTAGAAATGTATTTGCCCTCCATCACTAAATTTTTAAACTTTTCCTGGTGTGTAGTTATACTTTGCCAAGTTATAATCTTGGCCAGGGTTTGGAACTGTCTCTCAGGCACCATTCTGCCACTGAGTATCTACTTGATCATACATTTATAAACAGAAGAGGCTTAATTAGCGGTTTGCTACTACTCATTAGAATGTATAGTCTGATACCTAGATATATGTGTTCATGACACTTCCTCTTACGAAACACTTTCAAAGCCAGGACTGAGGAGGGGGGTGAAAGTGACTTATCTGAACTAAATAAAACCCATCAGGGAGGCTCCCCTTGACCTGCCATCTGGTAAGGAGTTTTGTTGTGACAGTAACTTCTTGTTGGAAGAAGAGAATGACTTGTGTTTTCTGTTCATCCACCTGAGCCACTTTGTTTACACATTCTCCTCTTTGACTCGCTTTCTCTTTATGAGGCAGAAAGGGTTCTGCGTTGTTCTGGTTGCTTTTCCAATGGTCTGTTCAGGGATTGGTAGATAAATCGTTCCTGATAATGATAGTAATAATAATACACTATTTATATAGCACCTTTCAAAACCAAAGTTACAAGGTGATTCACAGAATATAATAGCATACAGTACAAGAAAGACAAATTAAGCAAATGCAATAAAATCAGACGCTTCACAAAGCACAATATCGGTGCAAAAAGCAACAAGAAAGAAACAAGAAATATAAAACATAGAGATGAGACAAAATATAAAAGAGCAAGATTACGACTTTGAAAATGCATTATGCAAATGAAATGGCTGTTACAGGTGCGTTTTTAAAAGCTTTTCAAACTGTGGCACTGACTCAGCTGCTCTGATATTTAGTGGGAGTTTAATTTAGCAGGTGTTGGAGCAAGGACCATAAAAGCACGATCCCCCTTTGTTTTCAATCTGGACGGTGGTACTGTAAACAGCACAGTACAGTATAGTACAGTACAGTCTTGGTGCAGAATAAGGGGTGAGTAGTTATGAGATGTAAAGTTTTAGGGCTTTAAATGTAATCAGTCAAATGTTTTATTCAATTCTGTGATGGATCGGTAACCAGTGTCATTCAGCCAGGACTGGGGTGATGTGTTCTCCGCTCCGAGGGTCAGTGAGGAGTCTGGCTGCTGTATTTTGTACAAACTGTGGGCGGGCAACTGCTGTGTTGTTTAGACAGGTGAATAACGAATTGCAGTCATCTCGACAGGAGAAAATGAGGGTGTGGATGAGTTGTCCTTCTTTGTTTCTGGGTAACATTGGTTTGACCTTGGCAATGTTTCTGATTTGTAAATGATAAGTTCTAACTACACTGTTGACGTGTTGATTGAAGCTTGGATGGTGATCGAGAAACAACGCCCAGGTCTCCAGCTGACTGTTTTGTGTTTGTTGTTAGTGGTCCAAGGTGTTAGAAATATGATTTGGACCAATAACCAGTACTTCAGTCTTGTCTGTGTTCAGCTACTGGAAGTTGGTGGACATCCGGTCCTTAACAGCAGTGGTTATTGTTAGGTTATTGTGGTTTTCAGGGATAAATGAATCATATATCAGAGAATCATGAGCATAGCAGTGGAAGGATACAGAAGTAAAATGGCGAATAACGTGGTCAAGGGGCAACAAACTGAACAAAAAAAATTATCTCAGTGTGGATCTTTCTCCTGTCTCCGCAGATTTGTCAGTCTGTGAGGCCTACCTGCTGGAGCTCAATCATCTGCTTCAGAGTATGGAAGTCCTCCACCGCACCTATTCTGCTCCATCTATCCAGGCGCTGCAGGTTTGTTTTGCCCTCCACGGAAATTTAGGTCATTTTAAACTTGGGTCCAGAAAGTTTTGGACTACAATAGATCGCCTCGGCCCACAGCCGCAACATGGTCTGCAGTGGCTGAACTATAATCGTTAAGGGCAACATCCACCTAAGATCCCTTTGCAGGCTGTGACAGGCTGAGATTGTTGTTTTTTAAGTGTCCAACAACACTGTGGATAACAACTCTGCAGGAACAGAAACAAAAATAAAGCTGAACAAAGACAGAGTTGGTGATCGCTGGATACGTCATGGTCCAGTCTTTTAGATCATTTTATGTGTTTTCTGGGTTTTTGTGGTGTCCTCTGCTCTGGGTCCTTGTGCTCTGCTTTCCCTCTGCACTGGTCTTGCATTTGTTTCATTAGCCCTTCCCTGTTCCTAGTGTTTTTCCTCTCATTACCCTCACCTGTGTGTCTCTGCCTCTACAGAACGAAGGTTCTCAGACTTAATTTGGAATTTCAGTTACACAGAACAAACCTGCTCTGCATTTTAAATGAGAAATCCAGTATTTTTAATACATTTTATTTTATATATATATATATATATATATATATATATATATATATATATATATATATATATATATATATATATATGTATTATATAGTTCTGTATTAACCTAATCAAACCCAAAATAACTTAAGACTCACAATGTTTTGCTAAGTAACTCGTCTTGTTATGTCTTTATCATTTCTCTCCGCCAATATATTTTGTTGCCCTGCAACTAAATATAAAAGTATTGCATCCTCACCGCCGGTGATGAAACAGAAAAATCCTATAAAAAGCCCTTCCTAAAATAAAAACTGCTTTTTCTTCTGGGTTCACCAGGCGTCTACATTTGACAGCCCCAAGAAGGAGAAGAGACTTCCAAGGAAATGGCGAACCAAGAACTACAACAAAGACGTCAAAACAACTCTGCAGGTAATCAACGTGACAAATGAATGAGATCATCTTTTTAATATTTAAGTCGCCCCGAGCTCTACTCCTCCTGTTCTACTGTAGGTACCCAGCTGCATCTCCACCGGCTCCATCCGCCTTCACGCCTCCAACCCCAACCTCTCCACCGCTGCGCTTGGCAATGACAAGGTCGACCCTGAAGCCCTGGATTCTGCGTTTGACGTGGCGAAGCTGCAGGAGGACTTCTGTCGTGTTGCCACTAACTGTGAGTTGAAGATTATGAACTGCTTGTTTTTAATTTGCAGTCGGTATGAGCGACGCATTCAGAATTTTGAGGATATGGTTTTGTAAAGCGAGAGAAACCACGCAAGTGCACCGTTATCAGAGGCCTCAGTTACTTCTAATGAATGTGCCTGCCTGCGGTCTTAAGGTAAAATAGTATGGGCATGGTGTTATTTATATAGATGTGACGATGATGGATCCGTGGCAGCTGTTAATTACTGATAAACAGTTTGCCTCAATTTTAATTCTTTAGGATTCTAAACCACCAAAAACCTAATTGGCTTCTCACCACTCATTAAAATGCATATTCAGATTCCTGATGCTTGACTCCACGTGGCATAATGCGAATGATTTGTTTATTACATAACGGCATCACGATTCACACTTCTGTCAGAATGGGTTTAGAGTTGCTCCAGGGAACGGCTCTCGATTCTGTTTCTCATTTAAAAAACGCCAAATGTATGCAAGTTCGAAATGATGGAGCACGGAATGTGTGTTGGGCTTAATCTGACGCATTAATGCATCAGTCTGATCGGCTCCCTCAACAGTGTCGCTTTCCGGGCACCAATTACGACGTGCATGTAAAAATGACAGTCGTAAAACAAAGTCTGCTGCTTGTTGAGTGATCAGAGATAATCAAAATTTCACACTTGTTGCATTTTCATTAGCAGCGTGGCGTCACGGACCGTCGCTTGATCTCCTGTGACTGGAGCAGCATCGCTCTGAGCTGCATACAGATTGGTTTGCCTTTAAAGCGCTCCTCTTTTTCTCTTCCCCAGTGCACACGACCATGAAGTCAGCCCTGACTTCCCTGACATCCGAGAGAGAGAGGTTAAAACAATGTCTGGACCACGAGACGTGCCCCCCTACCTCGCCACAGGTGGTCGGTTTGAAGAACGCGCTGGCGACGGTACGTGAGACGATGCGCACTCAGACGCAGTAGAAATAAGTTAGGTTGTACGCTTTCTTTCAGACTGTTGCGCTCCTCTCAGATGTAGTGTTCCTCCCACGCCACTTGTCACCCATGACACATTGGCCAGATTACTATGTGAGATGTCTGCCCACCTGAACTGTGCTCAACAGTTCCTGTGGCGGCAGCCTCCCACCCGAGGCCTTTTTCTATTTTCCGTCTTTTGGCTACACTCATTCATTGTCAGGCCGACTTATTCTTTCGCCACAGTTCGAACTTCTGTCCTCTCTACGCCTGCACATTTCTTTGACTGTAAAATGCCCTGCTGGGTGTTAGTTTTCCTTCCTGATTACTCAGCTTCTACCTACTCTACCTCACATGGAGTCAGTAATGGGTGAGTAATATAGTTTGGACTCTTGTGGCTTCCTGTCTGATGTCTGAATCGATAGGACACATACACACGACTCTGAATTGCATGTTTACAGCCGGATTTTCAGACCAGTAAGCTGAGGAGAAAACACAATTCAGAAATGGAGTTTGTTCAGATCAGTTGTTGGTTGGGCTGTGTGTTATAAACAATGTTTACGCTGGTTATTTTTCCAGGCTTTAGCCCACAACTCTGAGCTGAGAGAGCGCCTGTGCAAGATTCACGCTGAGTCCCACATCGTAGAGCCCACACTAATAAATCTCCCTGCCCCGGCGCAGGTGGGTGTGGGAATGCAGTGACTGTACAACCCCCCCACCCCCACCCCACCTCCCTAACTACCCCCTCAACGCCATCTTGATGATTATTATTATCTCTTGTCTTTTTATTTTCCCTGCCTACCCAGTCTAGAATTTGCCACAGAATGAATGAGCTGTCCTTGTTGCTCTCCTCTCACGCCCTCACTCGACGCAATTTGTTTTGTAAAGATGACTTAAAAAAAAAAGTGGAGGTAATTTTCAGGGAACGCTGCCCCCCTCACAAATGTTGCATTCCCAGTCTTCCTCTCAGCCCTGTGGTCGCCCATGTCTCACCGTCACGCAGCTCGTGGGGGGAAGACCGCTAACTACCTGACACATTATCGTCTCCGAAAGGAAGCTCTTTGCTCGCGCAATCAGATTTACTGACCAGGGAGCGTGAGCTGATCTGTTTAGTCTCGTCCCTGGAAATTTGTCAAACACACACACACACACACACACACACACACACACACACACACACACACACACACACACACACACAGCACAAAACTAATGCGCCTCCTCGGGAGATTACCTCCTGGTTAATTGATCAGCTTCAGAAGCAACAAAAGGATGGAGAGTTCTGTGGAAAATGCTACACAGTTTTGAGTTATACGAGTCCCTTTTTGAATATGCATCCTGTTTTGTGTCTTCAACTTGTCAGACAGAATTTGCAGAATTGCAAAGTGGGTGTACACACTTGTTGCACGATTGCACTTCTGACTGGCTCTTGATAACTGATAGAGTAATATATTGTCATACAGTCTAAAGAAAAAAGTTGATGCAACACATAAAAACAATATTTAAGACTGATCTGCTGCTGTGTATAAAGAAGATGCTCTGGGCCCTTTGTTGGAGAATGGTAGTATATAGTTTCAGTTACTTCCCCTTCCAGTAGCACTCACACTATAAAACTATTTAATATCAAAGATGACTGTCTTTCAATATATTGCATGTCAGAAAATGTGGTGTTTTGTGATGATTCCTCATCATCCACAAATTGTGAACCCGCTGTGTTCTGAATTACCCAGTAATTGTCACCCCCTCCTCGCCACGGTGAATCTGCCCTTTACCCTGCTCTTAATTATAGCTGTGAACACTGTCTCCTAGAAACAGGACTCTGTTGATGGTTCCCGTCCCCTCGTTCACCAAGTGTCCAATGAGAGCAGAGCTTCAATCACAGAGTCTTTGTCTGAGTTCTTCGACGCACAAGAAGTTCTGTTGTCTGCCAGTTCCTCTGAAAACGAGGTAAGCGGGAGCCCTGAACTGTCACCATCAAGCGCTGCACTGATGAATCTGTTATGAAAAATCAGGCTGATAGTCAGAGTTGTTAATTAGCCGTCTTTAAAACCAAAATAATAAATCGAGACACTAAAGATTAAAGAGATAGTTCACCCAAAGTATAAAAAAATACATATTTTCCCTCTTTCTTGCAGTGCTGTGTATCCATTTAGACTGTTTTGGTGTGAGCTGCTGAGTTTTGGACAAATTTTCCCTTGCTTAAGCATAATGTAATTAGATGGCACTCAGCTTTTAGTGCTCAATGCGGCAAAAAAAAAAATGCATTTGAAAAACTTAACAGCGGTGTCTCTTTCCAGAAACCGTGCCCCCTCCCCCGCTTCTCAACATACATTTTTGTGAGCAGTTTTATGTAGGAACTATTTTTTTTCTAAGCCCACTAACCGTAATACTGCGCAGAAGGAAGTGTACATCTGCTTATGGAGGAGTGGCTCGTGTGCGTAACAGTGCTGGATGTAAACACTGAGCTGACCAGTACAAGTAGATGCACACTTCCCTCTGCAGGACATATGTAAAGGAATTAGTTCCTACATGAAATTTTTAATTTAATCCAATCTGTCTGCAAAATCTTTTAACCTTAACTTCACATCGTCCTAAAGCCTTAAAGCTAAGTTTTTATTGATTGTGTGATAAAACAAGTCAGCCCTCTCCTCTCCCTCCACTGTTCATGAAGCATGCCTGATCAGACGGCAGCTGGAGCAGAAGAAGTATGAAAATGAAAGTTAATTACTTTAATCTAAAAATACAGCAAGCCGAGGTGCAAATTTGCCACAAGGTCCTGAGGGACCATTCATCTCCAGCACATTAGATCTGCTGTTGATGTGACAGGATGTTGAAAGAGACCTGCCCGGTCCCCTCCTGCAGGTGGTATTAAAAATGGATCTTTAATTTAATAGCTCAAGTTTTGGATGTTTATTTTTAGGCATCAGAGGATGACTCATACATCAGTGACATCAGCGACAACATTTCCATGGACAACTTCAGCAACGAGAGTGAGAGACAAAATTCAGGTAAACTATGGGACAAAGAGCTCAACAGTTTGACTTAATTTCCACATTTGTTAGTAGCATTCAGCACGCAAAGAACCTTCAGCGTCTTAGCTGACCTCTTCCACCATCTGGTCCCAGGTTCTGTGGACGACGGCGCCGTCCTGTGTCAGCGCAGATCGTGCCTGCCCTCGCCGAGCCCCAACAACAGCACCATCAGCCTGTGGAACATCCTCCGGAACAACATCGGCAAGGACCTCTCCAAAGTGACGATGCCTGTGCAGCTTAATGAGCCACTTAATACCCTCCAGAGACTGTGCGAGGAGCTGGAGTACAGTGAGCTGCTAGACAGGGCCGCGATCACACAGGACCCTTTTGAGCGTATGGTGAGACGGAAAATTCACAGTTTGAGTGTGTGGGCAGGGTGTTTTGTTTTTTACCCAGATCACATGTTCACTTTTCAGCAGTTAATGGGTCTCCTCTGACAGAAGCAGACGCCGTCGGTGAGGCAAGGGCGGCGAGCTCTGCGAAAGTTTTAAGATTCGTTAAGACAGAAAAGTTTTTTTTAAGTGGATTTCATCACAGCTTTCATTACATCCCTGATGAGAGAGAGTTCTAGCTGAAGAGTTCATGCTACTTGTGCTTGTGATGATGTCCAATTTATTTCAGAAAACTGTATTTCAGGGCTTGTCGCAAAGAAGTCAAATAAAAGTACTGGCTTCGTTTTCTTACTTTTATTAAAGGAACACTTCAGCATTTTGGGAATGGGTGGTCACCCATTTGTAGAGAGTTAGGAGCCATGAGAGGATTATCTTAGCTTACCATGAAGTCTGCAAACAGCTGGCCTGTCTTTCTCCAAAGTGGAAAAAAAAACTACCAGAAGTGCTAAAGCTGATAAATTAACATGTATTTACAGATTTTATTTAATATTGGGTAGAAACAGCTAAGCTAATGATCTGCTGTGTTTAGCCTCATCTTTACCACAAAGACATGAGAGTGGTTTCAGTCTTGCCTTTTAACTCTTCTTAACATATTTCCCCAAATTCTCAAACTACTCCTTGACTGCGATGTTAGGAGATGAAAAAGTCTGTCAACTAAAAAGGATGTTTTACAAGCAGTAGCTGACAGTTACAGCTGGACGAGGCGGATTTAAGTGACTGTCAAGCACGGTTGCAGGAGCCAGGAATGATTACTTGTTCCTGGCTGTTATTCCTCCAGGCCACTCTCGCAGCCTGCTGGCAGATGATGTCCAGTCAGCGCTGGAGCTTGTGCCAGCCTGGCTTATTACACCTCATGTGGAAGAAACCTTATCTGTCTGTTGATTCTCCAGCAGAATTATGGCTTTCACTTTTGCATTTACTGACTTAGTGTGAGTGATGGAATCTCTTGCTTCACATTTGTTCATTTTGCATGGGAGGCGTAGAGATCATAGCCCGGATCATCATAAACAGGACAGAGCCAATCACTTGATTTGTTTTTTTATTTGTACTGGAAGTGACCATATTTGGATGAGGGTGGAGCTCTGGAGGAATATTCTGATTGGTTCTGAATGATAATCCAAGGACACTGTGGTGGCAACTTGTCAATCAAAAAGGCAGCCGTGCCCTAAAGCATAGCATTCTTTATTGTTTAAGTTTACAAGATGAACGTCATGGTGTGTTGAGGAAGACTTGAACTTAGCAACTGTCATAAATTAATCAGGAAGCTGTTAATGCAGGTAATAAATCAAGCAAGAAGCAGATCATCTTCCTCATAACCTTACATACAGACTACTAGTGGAGTCCCCCCCTGCTGGCCGTTAGAGAGAATACATGTTTAAGGGTCTTCCACCTTGTCTTCACTGTTTAGACACGGAAGCTCCGTCCATTTATACAGCACAAATTTGCACTTTAGAGTTTTATAAACTGCAGCTGAAGCTGGAGACTGCTTCGGTCTCTGGCCTCCCGTTATAAAATGGAAGTAATTATCACCGTCTCCTGGCTCAGTGCAACTATTACAGGAGTATTCAGCCAATTACTCCACTCATTACAGTGAAATGGAGAGGAAATTAGAACTGCTGAGGTTCAGGCTGCATATGACACAGATTATAAACCAATGATGTGTGGTACTTGGAATTGATATAGCCCAGAAAGGTCAATGTTCTGATTGCCCCATGATTTGTTTTTTTAATGTTATGTGTCCATGATGCCCATTTTAGTATCTTGAAAACTCACCTCATAGCTGGCCAAAGTGCCACGCACAGCAACACTGAAAGAACAGAGTCAAAAATAAACAACGATAGCTAAAACTATACAGGAAAAACATGATAATAAAGCACACAAAAAATACGCCAGTGATACAGTATAGGGGTTAAACCAATGACCATGATGCCATTTCTCCAAATTTAAAGCTGTATTAAAAATTACAGGTCCTTAGCTTTCCATTTTGATATCCAGAGGCATTGAGCTCCACAGTCTAGGGGTGTAAGAACAGACAACACACTGATACAAAAACACACTACTAACTGTATTGATTTTTCTTTGTGCAGGTATACATAGCTACATTCGTTGTATCAGGCTATGCATCCAGCCACTGCAGGACCGGGGGAAAGCCTTTCAACCCCGTCCTTGGAGAGACATATGAATGTGACCGGCCAGATAAAGGATTTCGATTTGTTGCGGAGCAGGTATGAATTCTGATGCCTACGCCATCGACAGTTAAACACTCACAGTATTCTGAATATTGATTCCCCAACCCAGCTGTTTGCTTCCTCTTACATCGTCAGGTCAGCCATCACCCGCCGATCTCAGCCTGCCATGCAGAGTCTAAAAACTTCATCTTCTGGCAAGGTAGTGAAATATGGAAATTTGCACGATCCATTGTCCGCATCTAAAGATTAAAATTGTGGCTGGTTGTCCGAGATGAATATAAAAGTGTGAAATGATTTTTCATGACCGATTTTTTTTTGTAGATGTGAGGTGCAAGAACAAGTTCTGGGGGAAGTCGATGGAGATTGTTCCTGTTGGTACTACTCACGTTACTCTGCCAGGGTGAGTCTGTACTGCCTCATTCATCCTTTGGACTGCACACACACACACACACACACACACACACACACACACACACACACACACACACACATAGACTGTACAAACAAGTGACAAACAAAAAAAAACATCTACAGGTGTGAAGTTCTGTTTTTTAATCCCCTTTTCTAGAATTGGAGACCACTATGAATGGAACAAGGTGACGTCCTGCATCCACAACATTCTCAGTGGGCAGCGCTGGATTGAGCACTACGGGGAGATCTCCATCAGAAACACCAGCAGTGATATCTGTCAGTGCAAGATCACTTTTGTTAAGGTGAGGCTAACATGTGAAAAGAAAAGAAGTCGCATTTAGCATCTTTCTACCGCTGAAGACACCAGCAGAATTACAGAAACACGATTTGTTTTTCCATTTGCTTCGACATGGTGCGATAAGGCATTTGGCCTCTGCAGCATGAATGCCATACATCTTCAAATCCATATCAGCAGTGCAGAACATAGCCAGTTGTAGAAATACAATGACTCCTGCTCACAATCCACATTCCCAGATACCAGTAATGCTCTGGGGAAACATGGTTGCTCAAACTTCATCCAGAAAGCAGTTGTTATGGAGCATTTTGGGAGCGTGGTTTCATGGCACAATTTTAACATTGCAAGAATTGTAACAACAATTTTCGCAAACTAAGGTGTGGCTATGGAATTGTAAATAAGCACATTTCATGCAACTGATTATACTCTCGATCACATCCAAATGTGGAATGGCTGCAATAAACTCCCCCAGAGATATTAAGGAAAAATGTTCAAACTTTGCTGAGATAATGAGGGTTTGGCAAGGCACAACCACATGTTGACATCCCACACACACAAATGTAATATTTGTACATATTTGTAATTCTCATATGTGAACTATGTTTACATATATGTAAAATTGGAACAATGTTCGTAAATTGACATATATGTCTATATAAATATGTATGTTTATGTATGTTAAATACACATTTTGGCAGATAAGTCAAATATATAATGATTTATATATATAACTTTTTTATAATTGTGTAATTAACAAATCAAGCATCTTTGCACAGACTATTATGTTGTTGTTATTTACATTGTATGTACAAATCATTGTATTGAAAGCACTGAAATTCCCAGGAAAAAAGTCTTCCACTGTGTGAATGACTTAACTCAAGGCATAGAGTACTAGAGAACAATTCAACATATAGACATTTTTCATGTACATATACACATTTTACTATGAGTATTCCGTGTGTGTTATTAACCTGAATCTCCACACAGTGATACGCAGAGGATGTGTGAATGTAATGATCATATATTGCCTTGTAGGTAACACAGATGGCAGCATCACTCTTGATATAGCTGCATGTTTTATTATATTTGCAGGACAGATGGGAACATTCTAACCCATCCAATTGTATGTAGTGATTGTGACTGCAGATTAGCATATCACAGAAAAGACTTTTGGCCTCGATAAAGGTCTGCACTCTCTGAGAGCTCCTCTAGTTTTGTAAACGCTCCACTTGAAGCTCAATCATGCTTTTCTGCAAGCTGCTGCAGGACAAGGCAGAACTGATTTATAGTTTAGTGTAGGGTTATTTGGAACGCATTATCAGGCAGGGACCAACAGGTAGGGTGAAAGGAAGCTTTGCACTGGAATTATCTTTGTAAGGTCATAAAATTCAGATATGTTCATGTTTATTTCACTATCAGCAAATGCGCTGCCTCAGGAAACATTGTATTGTTACACCCACTACATAGCTGCAAAACATCAGCATAAAGATACCAGAGAATACCACTTCTTTTGAAGTTTAAACAATAAATATAATAGTGATACATAAGCCATATTTTTCAAGTATATTCTTCATACTCTAGTGCTCTCTTTCTCTAGCTTTATGTTTGTGTTGATATACATTTCTCTGTGAATCTCCGGGCAGAGTCGATTAAAAAAAAACAACATCCAAGCAGAAATGTCTCAATTTGTATGAGTCACCCAGAGCCACTGTAAAACACTGTAGCCTCTTCATTAGTCTATAAAAAACCTTCAACACACATGGTACTGTTCACCTGCATGCCAGCGAGGACCCCTCAATGTGTTCAATGTTTGATGTATGGAAGCCTTTACTGAGAGGAGAAGGTTAATTGCTTTAGCGTGTGCCCATTTGAAAGACCTCCTGAAGCTGTGCAGGATATCAAGTCAAGACATGTCAGAAGTCATTATGCATCCTCATCTCTCATTAAACTCAGCAGCCCGGCAACACACACCGGGGCCCAGGATGGATTACGCCACAGCAACATCTGCTGACTGCAAGAGGGCACTATCATGATCTCGTGATGATGAACAGCTCCTTTCTGTTGTTTAGTATTGTGTCTTTTATGCCTCTTACAGGCCAAGTACTGGAATTCAAGTGTGAATGAGGTGGAGGGAGCTATCACGGACAGTAAAGGGAAGGTCATCCACAAACTCTTTGGAAAGTGGCACGAGTCTGTTTTCTGCGGAGACCCGCCCTCGGCAACCTGCATCTGGAGAGCAAGTATGTCGAGTTTCTTTTGTGAAAATGTTTACATTTTTTTATGCATTGCAGTGTCTGATGCAGTTGATGTGTGTGTGCTACTATGTAGATGCAATGCCAGTAGACCATGAGCAGTACTATGGTTTCACCAAGTTTGCGATCGAACTGAACGAGCTGCAACCGTCGTTCAAGCTGCTGCTACCACCCACAGACACCAGACTACGTGTGGACCAAAGGTACATGAGCAATACTGAAAATCATGAAGTGCAATCAAAGCTGTGTTTTGTAATGTCTGCTGCCAGGACTCTCTCAGTCAAAACAACAAGAACAATAGGGTGCAGTATGATGATGTTGTGAAGTAGTGTGGGATCATGGGAGTTGTTATATTTACAACCACAATTGCAGATGAAAACATACATATCTGATGTGACTTGAGCGGAAGTGTTCACAGAAAAAGGAATGTTTTAAAGGTGCACTATGTAAGAATTTAAGTTTGAAAAATTCAAAATGTAACCAAAATTATTAACAGAGTAAAGAGATAAAAAGTGTCAATGTTATGTTCAACGGGTTTATGTATTGTGTTGCAGAAGTATCTAGTAGTAGCATTCTGAAGTAAGCAATGCTAACAAGCTTGGAGCACATTTTATTTTGTGACTTTATCATGAATATCAAATGTGACCTCTTGACTCGCTGTCTTGAAAAATGCTCACCTAACTCTGTGATCAAAACGGGACAAAAACAGGCACGTCAATACTCGCACTAAGAATAGTAAGTAACTGCAGAGGAGTTCAGATGAATCAGACTAATTTTAGCTAGCATTTTCAAGGTTTTAAAGTCTGTAAACTGAGATCCATTGTCATGCGGCACCACAGACCGAAGAAGCACTCGCCAATTTGTCATCAACGTGAAAAATGAAACTGCTTCTAATCCGTCAATATTCTTTGAGTTATTTGTGTTCATATTTATCCCTAATAAGGTTGTCTAACTGTAACGAGCGAAGCCAAAAAAAAAATGAGTGAAGATTAAATTTGAATATTGGAGATGAATGTTTTACCGAGTCTGCATAATGGATGTGTCTGTATCTCTCTGGCAGACTGCTGGAGGAGGGAAACCTGGAGGCCGCTGAGGAGCAGAAACAGAGGATTGAACAGCTGCAGAGAGACAGGCGGAGAGTCCTGGAGGAGAACAACTCGACACATGAACCGAAATTCTTCAGGTAGCCTAAATATCATAGGTCATCTATGGGAGAAATGACCCTGTTTTATTTGCAGCTTCAATAAACATTTATGCTCGCCAATCCTCACAATGTTCCCAGGAGACCCCTGTTTTTTATTGCCCTATCCAGTGTTTCTCCTAATTTATGCCAAATTTTCACACCATTTTTCCCGCTTTTGTTATCATCACTTGTTTCTGGCACTGTACAGCGAGTAGTCTGCTGTTCTGCTGCGCCTCGTCCTCCTCAGCGAGCAAAAGACAGACAGAAAAATAGAGAAGAAAAACAAATAGGAAAATACATTTCAGACATCCGGGAAAAGATAAATTTGCATTTTTTATGAAAGTTTTGAAGGAAAATCTGACGCGCCAACTTTTCTGTCGTTCCCGGTGGTCGCACCAGTGTCAAACACCACCGACATTATAGTGGCATGCACAAGCTCTGAGGGGCAGGAGCAAAACATGAATCAATCTAAGCTGATGAATATTTATTAATGCCAGAAATTTCTTGTACAATCTTGTACATTCTATCCTGAGAATTAAAAGTAAGATTAAAAGTATTTAACATTCAAGGACTGTTGCAGTTTACTTTTGGTGACTTCAAGAGTCACTAGAATGCAGGAAAAAAACTGTGAAAGTCAATTTTGCTTCGGTTTCAAAATCCTTCGCATTTTTGAGGTCTCAGTGTTGGCAAGTACAAGTGTTGAATGCCTGATCTACATTCTTGTGTGTCCACAGTGAGTCATCTTGTCACTTTCTGAACAAACCCTAAAAGTTTCTTATGATTTAATCTTTGCCCGAATTCACAGTGTCACTCTTCTTCTTCTGCCTCCACAGGAAGTCAAAGGATGACACCTGGGTGAGCAACAACACATACTGGGAGCTGAGGAAGGACCCTGACTTCAGCCACATAGATTTTCCCACTCTGTGGTGACCTCCGAGCTGCTGATCGCACACATTTTCAAACCTGCGCAGCCTCTGATGTGATCCAGGCTGGTTCTGGTGACGTCTGTTTCCCAGTCTTACATCCACATTCCGTACTGGTCGTCTTTATTGCTGTTCATCAAAGTTAATGCCTTAATAGCAAGTGCTTATATAAGTTGTGTAAACATGTTTATGCAAACATATCCTGAGAATGTTGATACATTTTGGCATTTTTTTGCCCATGTTTCCACCTGATATGTTTCACTGTATCACTCAAACTGATAAAAGGAAAACTACTAGTTATAAAGGATGACAGATCCTTGTCATAACTCGTCTACACTAGCTTCAAGCGTGCTGGAAAAAAAAAAAGGTCACTTTAGCTGTCTTCTTATCACGGACATTCTCTACCTCTGAGATAAACTAGCCTTGATATGCCATTGATTAAATGTACGCATCAGATATTTATTCTGCACCTGCCTGATGCCTTACTCGTAGTACTCATGTTGTTTCGTTTGTTTTTTGCTGCATCTGAGATCTTTTTTTAGATGAATCATGTTTGTAAGGAATTCTTAAGACCAAAACACAAACTGTTTAAAAAGATTGTTAAATCCTTACTGAACTTTTTTTCTTTGTGTCTCATAACTGTAATGCTTCTTTTTGCTATGATTGTGTGGATGATTGTGTAACTATGAGCAGCAGTAGCAAATATCAGATCTACCCATTTTTCACTTTATCCATTGCAGCATTGTCTACATGGAAACTGGGCTTTGGGACCAGAAGTGTCCGAAACTACGCTCCATGAGCTCAAATAAATCCTCTGATGCGTACTTTGTGGGGAGTAATTTGTGACTGTTTAAAAAAAATGAATGGCTGTGAACTGGACCCTATCATAATTTCCCCCTTTCCCCCTTTACTCAATGGGACAATTATAACATAAATGCTGGTGAAAGTGTAGACACAACAGGTGAATATGCTAAAAAAATAAAAAATACTAATCACCACCATACTCCCCCAGTTGATTACTTACATGAAGACAATTATTTTTTGTTTTACATTTTTCTGAAAATGCTCTGTTTAAAAATGCAAATGAGGTATCATCATACACCTACATAACAGAAATCCAAACATTGGATGAAGCCAGGCAAACAAATCAATTTTCATTTGGTTTTTAGTAATAAAATGTCATCTTAATCTGGCTATGATTAATATATGAACAAACCCCATGAGAAGAATCTTCAAAATATAAATAGGGAAACAAATTGAATGTTTTGTGTGTCAGTGCTGCTGAAACAGAGATTTCTGGCTCAGTGTATGAGAAAAATAGCCTTCAATTATGATCTTATGAACTGTACAATTCCAGACACTTTAAGATACAAGAAGGTGTTGAATCAAATATGGACTCATTTGTTTACAAATACCTCAGTGAGTTTTGTGGATGTTTTCTTTCCACTAGTCTGAAAGAAGATATCAAGGAAAGATGGCTGAAAATATGAAAATTGAACCAGGGTGTGACAAAACCCTGATGTTTTTCACTTACTGTCTCCCCTTAAATGAACGACTGAATCATCAGCATTAAACTTAACATGTTGCCAGAGGAGGGCGTCACATTTGTGCCTTGAGAGCAGCTTCATTCTTCTCAGGGCCATTGTATTATGTGCAACAGAAAAACCTCATGAAAAGTCATGTTATGTTATCTCTGGTACCTTGGAAGGCCATGAATGTTCAGCATTTTCACCTTGGAGGAGCACTTGCCACTGCCTTGCTTGTTAAACAACTGAAAACATAAATTGCCTGATGTAACTCTCCCATGTGAGTCACAATGACGTTGTAGATCCATCACTGAGTTTACCTAATGGTGGGGCACAGGTGAAAAGTCACTTAATGACCTGTCCGGCTTTTGCTCAGCGCTCAGGATCCTCCCACCACTGTAATCTAAGGGTTGGTCTCTGATACTGTTTTCCACAACGGAACCTTGACCTAAATGTACAATGTTTTCCTACAGTGTCTCCAGTTTTTATTGTGAGCGTGTCACACAGATGACAGGTGAACCATTTACTGCCTCAGGTCACATGGAAAGTTTTAAATTAAGTATCTGAACCAGCCACTAGGTGGAAACAGATTACCACAAATGGTGCATACACAGTACAATGACATTTGTAGTGCACTGAGTAAATGTTCAGTTGCAGGTCCAACAAGAGGTTTTGACAGTTGTTTACTGATCTTTTTCATTCACAACGAAAAAAGTCTGTGAATCCAGAGCAGTGTGTTATTTAATTGTATCTAAATGTGCTGGAGATGGAAGAAGTATTTAGACTTTTAACTTTCAATTAAAAGTCCTGTATTTAAATCTAAAAGCACTTGCCGCAAGTGCATCAAAATGAGACAAAGTCACAACATTTCTTTCTTTATTTCTTTATATATTCGCAGGTGGTTTTATAGAGCCCGACTGAGTTATGTGAGTTATGTATTAGAAAGGAAAAACATATGTAACAGAGGCAGGAGGAAAACCTGATTGTGTTAAATGACATCAGTGCAGTGAAATAACATTCTTAATGTTTAACACTTTCATATTAGTGCACATCAAGCAACATATAGGCCAGTTTCATCCAATGATGTCTGCCAGTTGACATATTGGTCAGGCTCTAGTACTGTAGTTAAATCTATAAGAATACATCATCATTTATTCTGGATTAATAACCTGAATCTGCCAAGTAACTACAGTAAATTTGACAAAGAAATGTAGTGGTGTAGCCTTAAAAGTAAAGTATTTCCCCTGCTGAAATGTAGTGGAGTAGAAGTATAAAGTAACGTTAAATGGAGATACTCAAGTAAAGGACAAGTACCACAATATGTTTTATTATTATCATTATTATTATTATTATTATTATTATTATTATTATTATTATTATTATTATTATGATTTGTGTCATGTGTGGGGACAGTGTGTTCGGTCGCACAGCTTCCTGCAGTGGGCGGAGCTCGGAGTGTCTTTTGTCCACACTCACAACAACAGAGGGAGCGTCACAGTGCAGCGGACAGTGTGTCAGCGTGGTCTACCCTGAAATCTGGTCTCAAACAAAGTTTCACGTCTGGTTTTTAACTGAAATAAGGACTTCGGGTAGGCGCTAACACAGTATTTACATGTAGTTTGACTTGCATGCTTTTTTTAAATTTACTTCACACGCTTCCGATTTGACCACAGCTGCAGACTGATGTGTTTGTTGATGCTACTAGCATGAAGCTAACTACGTTTCGGTGTGGAAAAAAGATACGTGGCAGTGTCAGTTTCTTTAAATATCGTACGTATTTTGGTTTTGCTTGCTGTGCTGTCAAAGTGTCAGAATGAATTGTCGTGTCGTGGGGACGTTTTATTAAAGTTAGGAAGGACTGTCGAATCAGCAGCTCCACTCCTCAGTGTTTATAAGGAGCTCACATGGGCGGCGCCCTCGTCTTGGGACTGATTAGTGAAAGTCAGTCTTATCTTATCTTATCTTTCATCAAACCTGGCTTCACCATCACCCTCACAGGTTGTTTCCAGCTGGGAGATGTTCGCCACGGCCACTAGAAACTTTGTGGAGGAGGTGGATCATGGAGGTCTGCTGATCCCTGTGTCCAGCCTGAATGACAGCATTTGTGTTCTGACAGTGGTGGTGAAGCGTAAGCGGTTCTGGCTCTGGCAGAGGCCCAAGTATATTCCCACTGATTTTAACCTCAATGACTTACTAACAGGAGACACGCCCATAAATCCAGGTAGGCACCAAAACCTTGCACACTATTAAGTGCATGGCTTTGTTAAATATCTTCAGTGTATTGATTTATTCTTTTAAAATGACAGAAATCTTTCAAAACTCTCTGCAGGCATTATAGAAACAGATTTCATCAAATTCAATGGGACGTATGGTGAAAACATTAAGGGAAACGTGGACGCAAATTTCGTCAACGTGTCCAGCGTGACCCTGGAGGGTAAAGACTTGTCCAAGCTGCAGACATCCTTTGGCAGTTTGAAGAAAGAGGAAGTGGACGTGCAGAAGCTGCTGCGAGACTCCAAAGACAGGTTAGTTCCTCACCTGTTCCCACCGTCCTGTCCTGTCTGATGCACCCTGTTTAAATGAAAAGAAAGAAAACCACAGAAAGTATCCCCTGACTTTGAGGCTGTTTAGAGATCGGCAAATAGCAGGAATGATCTTTGTACAATCATAAACATAAAGTTGCACACAAAACAGGATGCTCAGTTGAATATTAACATTCAACAGAAGATTGCATGTTTTGGTTTAAGAGGACCTTTTATTGGGTGTGTTTGTTTTTATTTATTTATGTTGTTTTTCTATATCTATTTAAATAAGGTTGTTGTATTTCTACTATCTGTTTATTCATGCTTGATGTCACTGTTTTGTTTATCTTTGGAAGATGCTGTGGGCGCCGGGGCATATGTTGAGAGGCAGGGATGTGAATGACATGTTGATTGTGTGTTTTATGAACTGCAAATTTCTAATAAACAGGAGTTTTATAAAAGGTTTAATTGATTTGAATACAGTTCCCGGTCTATATAAAATTCATATTTGCAATATAACACTGGTGTTTCTGTCTCAGGCTCTTGGACATGTCCCACAGTCTGGTCCAGCAGACAAAGGAGAAGCACAGACAGTCGTTTGGGGTCGTGAAGGAGCGCATTGTGACGACGCAGCCCTGTTCGGTCATAGAGGAGGTGCAGCAGGGAGGACAGTGTGGAGGAGGCCTGAGCCTCTGTGGACCCAAGAACCCAAAGGTACTGAATCATCACTGGAAAACTCATCCGTTAGGATTTTATGTGGTGTGGAGGCGGTTGTATCATCAAGAGTACACAGGAGACATTGGTGGTTAGTAGTAAATAATTTCCCTTTTTGTCGTGCATACATTCCCTCAGTCTGGTATATTTACCACTTTTCCCAGAATGGGTTTCAGTTCTGTATTCAACTGTGAGTTATGCAAGTTGGAGAGAGCAGGAGAAAAGCTGGCATTTTCCCAGTTAAGAAGAAGTGAAATTTGTGCCACTGATTTCTCTTCCACTTTAGTAGTTTTGTTCCTTTTTGAGTTATGTTCAACTGTTGCCAAATGTTCAGTCCAGGGAGAAGCCTGTGCTCTTTTATGCAGAGGGACTGAACTCAAAACTGGGCATTCATTGTCTTTGTCTAATAGATGAGAAGGTTTCTAAATTATATTATAGTCACATTGGAGAAATCAAAACAGCATGTTTGAGATGGGGACAGTTATGGCTGAACATGACAAGGGACTGTCCAGTTGTCTATCCAGAAGTGACTTGTTGTTAGAAAGATGTCATGGTGATTCAGGCAATACTTCCACATCTCTTTGAATCAGATACTATAATCATATTCAGACGGGTCTACAAACTGTGCCACACTTCTGTTAGTCGGCAGAAAGACACTCTTATAGAGGGAGGGTTTCCTTAAAAACATGCAGTGTTATTGGAATTGGTGCGTTTGGTCTCAACATGTTTGCGGTATTCACTGCAGGTTTCTTTGAAACCGAATGGGAGCCTGAGTAAAGACAGTAACGTTACCATGGAGATTCCCGTCCACACTACCATTGCCTATGCGCTTATAGAGCTGGAGATCAAACACGACGGGCATTATGGTGAGAAATCATTCACTGTGAGAGGAACTGTGTAGTCTTGTGCAGATTTGACAATGACAGGCAGTTGAAACTATGCTATTCAAAATGTAACATGTTTTCCACAGAACTGTGTCTGATGTCAGACACCAACGGAGGTTTTGAAGTGGACGGCCCTGTTCGGAAAAGACTGGTGGGTGCCTCCGGATCTCCTGCGGACACCTCTGAAACTAGCCGCCTGAGGCAAGGTAAATGACTGTTTTCTCCTCTCTACAGCCATAAAACATGTGCATATAGATGTGGGTTGCAACTGATGACATGCTCAGGAATGTGTGTTGTTTTTCGAGGCAGAGAAGAGATTGTAGGCCCAGTGCTGTCTTATCAGACTGGTGTATAACTGTGGTTTACACGTGCTTTGACCTATAAAATGAGGCCTCTTTAAACTGAGAGCCCTCGTGGTTTGTACATTGTGTTTTGACCTGCGGCATGCACACATTTTGTCCTCGCTGGTGAATGATAAACTCTCCTTTTTTCTGTTGGCAGAGCTGGAGCGACTGAGTGATCATTTCCAGCTGCTGTCGGCTCTTCCTGTCGCCACAAAGTCCTCTCTGCTCCACAACATCACAAAGGTTATGGAAGCCCGAAGTGCCGTCAGCTCACTTCAGAGTGTTGTAAGTGGGACAGAGAGGTTGTGTCAACACAGAGACGTGTTATACCAATCTCTCTTTTTTTTTTTAAAGCTATATGTCTCCCTAACTCAGCTGGACCAGATGTGCCTGAGCAAGACACCTGCCCTTGGTGATGTTACGACAACAGGGTCCCTGAAACAGAACATCCAAGCAATCCTGGACCTTTTGCAGCAGTCTGGTCAGGTGAAGTCAGCTCAGGCAGGGCGGTCCGGATCATTGCTCATGGCCCTTCACCTCATTACAAGCGCCATGGATGGTGAGGAAACTGTGTTCTGTGCAGTCTGTATTACGCCTCCACACCGATGAAAGCCATGACAGGAGGCATAACCTCTCCCCCCATTCCATGCTTTTGAAGATTGTATCTCAGGAAGGCCTCAAGTGTATTTCTTCACATTTGGCTCAAATTTCCACTCGGAATCAAGGATGGGAAAATTGGATTTTAGTGGTCAAATTTCACCATGGCCTCACAAAACACTTGATTTTGGACATTATTTAATGCCATAACTCAAGAACAGAAGGGACGATTTTGACCATATTTCACATTTGGTCAAGTACTGAATTGGTGACACTAATTTTGGCCTCCAACTGTAAACATGTGTTGATTGTAAAGATCGTCTGTGCTGTTGGGTAGAAGATGTGTGTGACACATCCAGGTTTGACAGTTTGTAGCTCTTTGTGTTCTGTCAGAATCGACTTAATTGGCGAAACACATACACCTTGACCTGGACCTTGACCTAGTCCCTTTTTAATACATTTCTTCAAAGCCTTAAATACTAATATTATAAGAATCTGGACTGACACAAATGTAAACTGCAGCTTGACTAGTGTATGGAGCCATTCAACTGTTAGGCAGTTATTCTAGCTACCCAAGTGAAGTATTGCTTGATGTCTTCAATCTGTGGGGAAAAACTCAATTGAAGGTCAGGAGGAGAAGTATTCAGAATGTCCTGAAAACCTAATTTCCTCGAGTTACGTTCCATCCTGTATCTGGGTCTTTGTCTTTCAGAGATGACAAATGATTGTATTGCCGTCTTGGGGATGTGCTGCAGTCTCTCTGTGTTGCCAGATCTTGAGCTACTGGTTAGTAAAGTCTCTCTCTTTTTTTTTTTTACAAAAAACATTGCAACACTTTAACATGTTACGCAAGGTAATTTTTTTTTTTTTTCAGATTTGTGAAATTAATTTAGCTTTCCTTTTATCCTCCTGCCACACCTATTTCAGGTCCAGTGTGTATCAGGGAAGGGGGAGATGCCTTTGAACAGCGCAGGCTCGGCTGCACTCACAGAAGACGTCTATGAAAAGATTGAACATCTGTTTGCCTCCTCCAAAGTGTCCTTGAAGAAAGACGGGGACAAGGTGAAGATGGAAATAAACCAGCAGCCGGGACACCTTCCTCTGGTCCTGTGTATCGCTGTTAGAGGTCTCGCCTCTTTGGCCCACTCTGATTGAACTGAAGACAGTAGATAATATTCTGTTATCTCGAGGACTGAGGACGCCTTTATGTACACCAGAAATGTTGGCTACTACACTGGAATAAGGTAAATGGGGTCACATATAATCAGTGTTATTTATCAGTGGGGTTTCTTTTGCTCCTTTGGCGCTGACACTGGTGCAAATACTAACTAGTACTACTGCTGAATCAGCTGGCAGTCGACAACCACATCATCAAATATTTTGACAATCAGGTAGTTTGTTCCCTCAATTTTAGACAAGCGTTTTAAAGATGTAATTTTCACTGATTTCTGTTTTTATAGAAAAAAAAAATTTATAAGTATTTTTTTAGCCTTGATGTGGCTTTATTGACAGAACAGGCTCAAGATATGACAGGAAACAGGGCTGGCGCTAACCCCTACATGAACACACTTGATTAAAATATTCAGATTTAATCTTTGAATGAAAATCAGAGGTTACCATCTGATTTAAGGTAGTGCAACAAGAAAGGATTGTGCCTAATGTCTGAAAGAATGGTCTTTTTTATTGAGTTCTCATATTGTTAGATTTTGTCAACAAAAACATTTTTTACATTTTTGCCATGAAAACTCATGTTTTACAATATGCACAAATGATTTATGTTATGTAGGGTTTAGTGACGTCTTAACCCTGAAGGTCCACCTCAACTCTTAAGCTATATTTAGTATTTTGTGGCTTATTGCGTTCTGTTTGATAGTTAAAGCAAATATTCAGTTGTTTGGAAAATGTTAACACTTCCATAAAAATGCACAACATTGTCCTATAAAGTAAATAATATCTGAAGCACTTTTTCTGATGTCCCAACTACAAACCTCACTCCAAACCACCTAAGCACATTAATTATCAAACTTCTGATTTGCTGATTGCAAATGTGTCTTTGATTTTCAATGTGCCTTTAATTGTGGCACTTTATGTCAGGGTTTCCATTATGAATCTTGAAATTTGTTCCAACTGTCTCCTTTTTTATCTGTAACACTTTTGTATGTTTCTGCCTATGGTGCAAAAAGAAAAACATCCCCTGGGATTGTGTGTGTGTGTTTTTTTTTACTGCCAACTCAACGTGACCTGTTTGTCTAGTAATTCTGCCAAAAAAAACAAAGCGTAACCACAGCGGGTCATTAGAAAACACCAGTTATTTATTTAACATCTGAAAATACATCTTTTCTGAAATCTTGTAAAATATACCTTTTTTATAAGTCAATATGAACTTTTATTTAAAACAGTTAAGCTTTAGTAATATCACATCAAAAGGGATGGTTCACTGAGATGCAGTACCCTGTTCAAGAGTCCTGTGGAAAGTTTTTCAAACAAACACAAACACAGCACCATATCGACAGGTCTACCAGTCACAAGACACTCATGATCCAAATGTCTGACAAACAATCAACATAATTAATGTAATCTGTTGTGCTTGAGTGAAACAGAAACAATGGGTAAACACTACAGTATTACAGCTCCTTCTGTACAATATCAAACAGTGACTGGCATGACATGTCCCATTTATGAGGTTCAACTGCAAGAGGGCATTATTGTAGCTCTGAGGAAGGGAAAAGGTGTCAAAACATGAAATTATTCTAGATGAATTGGTTTGCATGAGCTTTTACAGTGGCGACAGAATGAGATGAATTACTGGAGGCATACGCACTGTAAACTGTAAACACTGAGGTATTGTTCTTTTAAATGAGCTAGCCCTCATCCTTTTTGCAGAATAAATACACTATCTTACATACAGATGTGAAATTAAAAACAGGACATGACAAAAATTGCTTCTGCTTTTAAAAAGAACGCCGACACGCGGGCCAGCGGTTTCTTCCAATCCACATGAATCGAAAGTATTCTTTAAAAAATAACTTTGCCAATAAATAAGTACACTTCCTGTGTGTGGTGAGTTGCATAGTGTGCTTGAAAGGAATCTGGCAATTCAGATCAAGGTGACTCAGCTTTTGTGATGAAGTTTTTTTGCGCGAGACCCACATTTACACAGGGCTGATGTCCAACACTTCGTCCGCGTGTGAAGTTCAGTGTCGAATCCTCCTTCCCTTCAGGTGTCCTCTTTTCATCCCAGGCCCAAGAGCTCGGACAGCGCACATCTGTCACACATCAGTAGACCCAGCTGACTGGGACCCACTGCGGCTCGATGAATAATCGCTCGACCACCTCCTGCAGCTTGTCGAAGGCCTTGTCCAGATTGTCATTGACGATGGTCAGGTCAAAGTAGTGGCTGTATGCCCGGCGGATCCTGGCACTCTCGTCCACAGTCTTCTTTAAATCGTTCTCCTGTTGCAGACAGAGGTTCAGCCCATTAGGTTGATGGAGGTAGAAACCATTCATGAGTAGTGAAAACTCTGTCATCACTTATGAGCTATTGGGAAGCTTAGAGAGGCAGTTCACCCGACAATCCAAGAAATACATATTTTTCCTCTAACCTGTAGTTCTACTTGTGCGTCTAGATTTTTTTGGGTGTGACTTGCAGAGTATTGTACACATCAGCTGTAGAGATGTCTGCCTTCTCTTGAAGATAATGTAACTTGAACCTTGGAACTCAGCTTTTGGTGCTCAAAGAGCTTCAAAGAGTTTCAAAACTCGACAGCAATGTCCCTTTCTGGGAATCATGACCCATTAACTGAAGATAATCCAAAGACATCTGTTTCACTGTATGGTTCCAACCCTGATATGATAAATGATTAATTGTGAATATAGTTGGCAGATTAGACAAGATTTTTAATAATTGTTCATCGTGGGCCTATCCATTTTATTTCAAGAGAAGGCAGTCACCTCTCCAAAACTCAGCAATTTACAACAACAACATTTTACAATGGCTCTACAGGTTAGAGGAAAAATAGGTCTTTTTGAATTTCTGCTGAACTGTACCTTTTAAACCCTTTCAAAACATACCGTGAGTAGCTTGGTCGTAAGTCCAGCATCTATCACAGCTTTGTGCATAGCTCTTAGTGTGTCCAGTTCAGGAGCAGCAATAAACACCACGAATGGCATAAACTCAGCAGTCTTCAACACTTTCAGGGCCTGGGAAGAAAATACATCATCACAACCAAAGCTTTACAAAGACAAGATCAACACACTGATGTTATTTGTCTTCAACTGACCTGAGGGTTGACGTCCAGGATACAGGTGCGTCCTGCATTCACCACTTCGTGGATGGAGTCGATCTTGGTGCCGTAAAGGTTGCCGTCGTACTCGCCGTGCTCCAGGTAACGGCTCTCCTTGATGTCCTTCTCCATCTGCTCCCGCGTCACAAAGCAGTAGTTCTGGCCGTCCCTCTCCTCCTCCCTCGCACAGCGTGACGTGACTGGAGGTAAAAGGTGAGGACAGGTTGTGACACGGACCCGGGCAGGAAATCTATTAGCTCCAGACAACGCAACAACCTCTCAGCTGTCTTGTCTCACACACTCACAGGGCACAGTGGTTCCGTATCGCAGGGGGTTCATGACAATAAGTCTGTTCTTCAGGCTCCGCCTCCCGACTCCCTGGGCTCCGATCAGAACCAGCGTTTTCCTCTGAAATGGTGGCATCTTGGCTACCTCCTCGTAGATCTGCAGCTCGTACCTGTCAAACTCTGTTCAAGTCGATACACATGCTGGATGAGTACAGTCATTGATGCACTTATAATTTAATACTGCAGACTTCACAAAATTAGAAAGAGTACTGGTACAAACCTGCATTCTTTGATGTGAGATACATCATTTTCTTCTTCTTTTTCTTTGTAGTTTGAGTTCCACAGAGCATTCCTAAGAGAATTGTGTCAAAAAAGGTGTCAGATCACCACATGGTGGTGCTAAAGGCAAGGGTTTCTTGACTGTCGTGACAAGGCAACCAGAACAGCATGGTGAGAATGACTTGACATGATTTGTACTGACCATTACCAGAAGCATCCCAGTCTCTTCTCACAAAAGCTTTCCTCTTCTCCTCTAAGAACTGACTGGGGATGAGACCGGTGGCTCCACCAACAACTTTGCGTGCCTATGTGGAAATCAGAGTAGTTGAGAGGTGATTGGTTTAAATATTTGTCATAAGAAATAAACGCCACATCCGGCTATCTGTCGCAAATATCATGATCCTTGTCTTCGTCTGCTTCATGCCGTTTCCAACAGTCAATTATGTGGTGCAGCTCTGCTCCAAGCAACCCTGTCCTTCAACCACCACAGAGCAAAATGTGCCTGCTCACCTGCCACCAGTTGGGGTCCTCCTTGTTGACTACATGGAGGATGTCTCCCTTGAAAAAGGCCAGGCCTGCCTCTTTACAGGGGATCAAGTTGTCTGTGGCTGGATTATAGTTGAAGTGTGGCTTCAGATAGACCTAAAATTTAGAATGTGAACAAGATATCAGAGCGTTAAATCATGAAAATCTGAAAAATAAGCACAAATACCTGAAAAATCCAGTATAGTACGTAGTGCTTTTGTTTCTTCCCACATTCGTTTAAATTATAGTCGTATTTTGCTGCCTAATGGTAATAAAACTATTTTTTCACCTTGTTTACTAATTGCTCATTTCCCACGAGGGCCATGGCTGTATGACATAATAATGTAATGTGACTAATACTGTGTCTGATAGCCCATAAAACTTCAAAATAATGTTACATAACTATGTGTGCCTCTACACTCACCAGATTCTGTTAACTCTGTTGAACAACTTTGAAAAGATATTAAGTGATTAAAGCTGACAGATTCATCTCATCTATCGGCGGATTTTTACTACATACGCCTAATTCATAAGCTACAACTCTTACTATAACTGGAACCTAGCAAGCACATAACTTAACAGTTAGAGTGAGATCATCCGATCCTCCCTGGCACAAAGGTCAGTGTCTGACATAACCCTACATGCTGCTCCCCCGTGTCAGCTGCTGTGTGTGCCTGTTACTGTAAGACGGAGGAGGCTGGTGGTGGTGGGAGGGGGTTGCTCTAGTGAATAGAGTGGTGTATGTCCCAGATAGTGTGTGGAGTGTTATTAATAGACTGTCGCTGAGCTCAATTTTCAGAAGCCTGGCATTCTGAGATCGCACAGGTCAGGTACAGCCCTGTACACACCTGGACGTGCACATCAACGCATCCTGTATTCTGGTGCATTTAACACTCTAATTTCATGATTTCAATCACGTTTAAAACAGGATTGTGGAAAGCATCAAATGCAGCCTCCTCTTCCCTCACCTGCGGCGGTGGCGGTGTATCTCTGTAGCTGGGCAGGACCTTGAGCGTGATGCTCCCACTGCAGTCCCTCAACAGCTCCTGGAGTTCGTGAGGGTTGCTGCCGACCTCACGGCCGTTCACCTCGCGGATAATGTCCCCTGTGTGCAGCATGCCCTGTCTGTCAATCGAGCTGCCGTGCAGGATCCGTGCGATCACCATCTCTCCCCGCTCTACACGGAACGTCACCCCCTGGAAGAGAGTGAGAGTCATTTAATATCGCACATCAGCACTTCGTAAATCACACACAGGAGGGCCTTTGGTTGCTGTGAAAGAAGCGACTCATGTTGAGTTACCATTTAAAACTGAGTCACACTGTTCCAACAGATGGTCAATAAAAGAGGACATGTGTAAAACACTTAACAGCCTAACAGGAGCTTCACATGGTTGCTATAAATGACCGGTTGACTTACCAGTGGTTCCCCAGCTTTCTTCTGGATGCCTATCATCCTGACAGCATCAGCTGGCATGAGTGAACTCGTCATCGAGGCATCGCTGTTCACCGCAGCATGGGGCATTTCATAGCACTTTGAAGCCACTTTGTCATGAGCCTCTATCAAAGACTGAGGAAGACAAATGAGGAAGAGAGAAAGACAAAGAAAATAAGGCTAAATCTGGTGTACAGATATCTTAAAGCACCAACACAATTTTCTGACTAGGAAAGACAACAACACCACTGAAAACCAAGAGTGAGTGGCACTAGCATTTGATAGATCACCATGAGAGAGTGAAGACATAAATCACATTACTGCACACATAAAGACGCCTTTGTGACCGCATCAACAGCTGACAAAGTGATATACAGAGAAGATAAGTCAGTCCCGTTCTTACCCTAGCAGCCACAACATAGAGTCGGTATTAGTCAGTGACTACAGTGCATCAGCAAATGTGAAAGATTTACTGAAACGGTATTCTCCCTCTGACTTTACCCGCATAACTCAGCCAGCTATTGGCTCAAGGAAATACACCCCCACCCTCCCATGTTGCAGCTCGTAAGTGGTCGAGAATATACAGGGTGACAAGAGAGCAGGGCTGCCTGACCTCCTGAGCTGTCAGCGCTTCAGAATATTAGGCAGCGGTTGGTGTACAAAGCGCTGACATCCATTCCCACATGAGTAGAGCACAAGCAAGACCATTCACTTGACAAGTCTCTGGTCTTTTCACAGCCATTAAACCCAGAAACAACTGTGTGGGAATGTAGGAGTGAGGTCTGAGATACCTTAAAATGAGGCTCCTGGAGGATTTTGGCAAGCTCGGCAACAGCAGCATCTTGTTCTGGCAGGTTGTTGAGGGAGTCCAGGATCTCTGTGACCAGCTGAACATTGTCATCCCGCACAGCTTGCAACTTCACATCCTCGAGGCGCTCATGGGCCTACACACACACACACACACACGCCGAAAAAGTTACCACTTCATCAGGCTGTTTGCGGAGAGCTTGAACACCACACAGTAAAGAAAATGAAAATCGTGTCAGCAATTGGAAAAATTTGGTTACCGTTGGAATTTGAACCACATCTAACCGGTTTTGGACGAAAGGATTCTTTATTTTCTCTGTTTTTGGTTGGTATTCGGAACACATGACTCTTAATGCGCCACTGAAATTGGCACAAACTTCAGAGCCATGATTCTTTTAATGCATTTCCAAACCAAAGTCCTAATACTTTCTGGAAAACGCCGTCCAACTGCCTGGAACGTATTCGTTTTGGTGAATCCATGGTGTTTGGTAAATTTTAAAAAAATGAAAAGCATTTCACAATGAATTCCTTCACCAGTTACACTGATCCTGCTCTGAGCTTCGGTTCAGTTTTGGCAGACAGATTAGAAAGATGCAGATCAGCACGATGGGAGCCCAAGGATAAAATGATCTTTGGGGTCATTTTGTTTCTCTGTAGAGTGCTGCAGTGATGAACCCTAAAACATGGAAATCAGTGAGCATTTTTGCACTTCTGGCTCCCTCGTCTAAAAGTCAAATGGGTTTACAGTTACATGCCTGAAATTAAGTCTGTGGTTACCACATGCTTAATGTACTGACATGTTTTGTTCTATGACACAAAATACATCATTAAATGCCCCATAATTTAATCATGAATAGCTTACGTGTCTTGAAAACAGCAGTTGCTAACAAATGGCTAAATTAAACTACAGAGGTTGTCGGATGCATGAAATGTCATCATACCGAATACAGATACTCATCTATTTACATGTCCATCTTTACAGGGGAACTTTAGTTGCACCCTATTTTAACTCTTACTTTATAACTTGTAGATTGATCAGTTTACAGAAAACGTGTACAGTAACTGAGCAGTAAAACGCTTAGTGGTGCTAACTTTGAAGTCATGCGACCGCAATGTAGTTTGCTAACAGCCTAACAACAGCTTTTAACTTCTAGTGATTGAATTTACATTTCGAAAATCACAAAAGTGGTGTTCATCTGAAGAGCTTGCTGAACAATATATGCAAGTATCATAAACTTAATCCAATATCCAGGTTGACGCTGACTCTTGGGTTGGCCTACAAAAGTAGATCATCCCTACAGCTGTCTATATTGTAGTTCAAATATAGTACATTTCTGGGAACCCGTTGTGCTATGCTGGTACTGAGAAGTGTTTAACACCCTGCTGTAATCTTAACTTTATCACATGAGGAAATTAGATCATAAAGTTAATCCTCACTAATATATAATTACATTGTTTCAGGTGTTACTATTGTTGTTTCTGTCATGTTCTTGTGACCTTATTTGAAACAAGATCCCTAAGATACAAGGGGAACTTAACGGGTCAGTACGCAGTGTGTACGGCCACATTCGAGGGGATCTATTTGATGTGATATTAAAGCAGAAACTAAAAGGCCTGTCTAGTAGAAAATAAGGTAACATTTAAGGAAAGCGGTGCTAGTGTTAGAAATGAGGACAAGAGCTTGCCTTTGTGACAGGTTTTCTATAGACATCGCTCTATTTATAGATACACTAGATGAACCTAATGACCTCAATCTGCATCAGAGATTTTGTTATGTAACCCATTTGTTCATCATGCTGTCAGCCTCTTTAAGCAATGTGAGAAAATTGATTGAACTTGTGTTCAAGCAACCTTTTTATGTCTACCCAAGTGTAAACTAATTCTTACATTCCTTTTAAGTGAAGCTGTTACAGCTACAGGAGGTGTGCTGAGCCACTCCTCACATGTTTCTCTCTTCTAATGACAAGCATGGTTATACCATGCCAGGAGACATTTCCTGCAAGTAACTGAAACCATGACACCAGTGAAGTGGGCACAGATTAGATAACCTCACTGGGTAGCATATTACAAGATGCACTTTGTTAACAGATAGATGAGCTTGCTCAAAAATCGTCTATGTTTTAGAGACAGAGAGAGATCAGCCTTGGCTATTTCTCCCTACAGCCCAAAATGTTACTTTGCCCATTGCTTGCATGATTAAAATATGATGTTTAAGCCAGTACACAGTACGCGGTCGGGAAGAGTTACTCATCATCTTGGACAGGTGGTGACACATGACACTCATCACACCTTCATTTCCTCCTCTCATCTATAGCTAGAGCTTGATGGTCAACTAATAAGATTACAACTCGGCATGGGTGTGTGTACTATATAGCGCTAGAGTGGTATGGCTGAGTGTGTGTCTCACCTTAGCGAGGGACCGGACGATGGGGCTCTCCATGATGCCTTTGAGGAAGATGAGGTCAATATCTTTGGCTCCTGTGCCAGATGGCAGGTCTTTCAGGTTATCCAGAACCTGCTGCATGGCTGAGGGGAAAAAATAGACGCGAAGATTAGACTAAGAGAATACCAACCACTCTCTTTGCTTCTTTTTGAGCTTCTGAAGTACCGCCTAATGAACGCAGGCAACAATGTAAGCAACAAAGAAATTAATTTCAATTTTGAGCCAATGAAAAGGAAAACAATAAAACAATGCGACTATAATAAGAGCTTACAAGGCAAGAACAATAAGTGGCCAGTCAATCAATGGGCCAATTCACAGAGAACATCCTTATTTCCATTGCAGCAGAAGCGACAAGCACACAGAGTCACAAAGGAATTGTTCTGCTAACAGATCTGCCTTGTAGAGGCTGAGACCACACAGCAAGAAACTGGAGCCAAAAAACCTGACACATTCAGCGAGTCCTTTGATTAATCAGCCAACTCGACACAATGAAATGAATAATGTAAAGTCTTTCTGTACATTCCAGTTATTCTCTTCGCATGAAAATAGGATCTGTAATGCCTTTGGTTTTTGTTCCCCAGACAGAAAACAGAAAACAAATTGAGATATAACAGAACAATTCACAGAAATAAATGCAGTTACTACAGAAACCAAAACATCTGCCCCCTTTGCAAGTCAATTATGTGGTTTTGTTTGGCTTGTATGGCTTTTGTAGTTCACTGAGGGACACATGAAAGTTCAGAGGCAGCAGTAAACACACCCACGCAACGATGTCTGGGCAGTGGGCACAGAACCATTCAAATGGTAATGAAATGTCAAGTTTTGCATGCAACACTGCAACAGTTCCTGTGTTAAAAGATTAGTTCTGACTTTGACGGCTTACCTCTGCCAGACTTTGCATTTGCCACGGTCATGTTTAATATTCCTCAGCTCAGGACGGTGAAACTCCCTCAACACGTTCAAAAGCCGCCCAAATGCCAGAAACCAGAGCAACTGGAGGGCTGGAGAAGGTAGGAAACCCACTCAAATCAGTATACTGTATGCTAAGACCATGCTGTACAAGCCATGCCTTGAAGTAAGAAAGCTGACATTTGCTAGCATGTGCTGCTGTTGGACATACGCACAATACTGTAGCATGAGGCATAAAATAGCAAAGAAAACATTTGTTTGCCTTGGTGTTTTATGCGCATGTTAGCACAGAGGGCTCTTATGAAATAAGGGAAAGACAAAGTAGGCCAATGAGTGACAAAGGATGAGTCTCACATCCTTCTGGCTAAAGGTTGTGCCAGCCACACACAGGGGGGGCCCCTGGGGACTCTGTGCAAACATGATCTCCAAACAGAATGAGGGAAAAACAGCTTCGCCAGTGCCTCAGTGGGCATGTGGACAAACAGAAATATGGACGTTTTGAGCATACATGGCCCCGTTGTAAACTGTTAACAGTGTAAACATCATGAACGCAACATTGTTCTCCATTTCTCCATGCACACAATGTCAACAAAGACAGCAAACAGGCTGATAATCGAGAGCCAAAATAGAAACAAGAAACTCACCTACAAACTGTGTTCAGATCATCAGTGCAGCACTCCGACACGGAGCCCCACGTTTTTCTACAAAACACTCATCTGGTGCCTCTGGACTGGAGAGAAAGCAGAGAGAAGATAAAATCACATTATTCTGATCATCTGGTGGAACGATCTCAGACTAAAATCCTTCCTAGGTATTGATAAAAGCAGCTCGTGCAGGTGTGTAAGCTCCTCTATACCCTAACCTGGCTCCATTGCCTAGACTTCTCCTGTTCATTCAGTGATGTTGTAATGCAGCCATTCTGATTGGCCGAGTCAGTCACATGACCGACTCATTACCACCACCAAGCCAGATAAAGCTCAACCCAGAAAGCGAAACGGTTAAGTATTGTTGAGCTCTATGGATTTAAAAAGATGAAGAAGATTCATTTGATGTGGCTTATTTATTTCACTGAAACGAAGACTTTAGATTGTTCTAGCTGTCGCAGTGCTCTGCAGCTGCCCAAAACAGTATGTTTATCAGTATACACACACTATTCCAGATGCAGAAACATGCCTGGTTTTCAGCAATTTGTGTCTGGCAGAGAAGGCTGCGACTCTCATCATCAAACCTCAAACAGGACCAGAATTAAAGGTTTACGGAAGCTAATCTAACTCTGTCTGTGCACTGGCTTTGATGCTGTTGAAATATGTGAAGCACTTTGTGTGGTTTTAATCAAAAAGTGACAAGCAATGACACTCCTTTCCCATTTAAACATCATTTTGTTCAATTAGACTGAGGCCAACTGTATTTCAACTTCTTGTAACACATTCGAGGAAATCTGAAAGGCTGATTTACAGGCCAGCAGCAGTGCATGGCACATTTATGGGTCAATATCAGTGCACATATTTGCCAACGAGTAAGAGGAAAATGCACTACATGAATCCCAAATTAAGTTTAAGATAAGCTTTTTTTAACTTCAAAAATGTCCCACTCAGGATTTACTCTTCCCAAAATGATTTAGGGATGTGGGATATGGGGGCATACAGGCATGTGCGTGGATATGCAATGAAAGTGTGGCATTATTTTGGGGGACAGAAAAAAGATCAACAAAGAGAGTGAAACACTAAAACATCTAAACTAAGGTGAATTATTTGGCAATAAATAACTTTTAAAGCTGTCAATAATCAATATGTATGAGGGCCTCAAACTCCATTATCTATGGTGCTATAATTAGTTAAGACACTTGTCTTATGTGAAGCTGCAGGACCCCCACTGCAGCTCATTCACTACTGTGTGCTTTGAAAGAAGCGAATAATGGCATCATAAAACTATGGTAACAACGTTATGAGATCCATGAATGAGTGTAGCTTTTACATTAACATCGCTTGCTGTCAACCCACTCACTCATCGACGAGTCTCCTAACACTCAGAGGCCAGTCTTGGTGAATGACGCTCATGAGGGGGGAGAAAGCACGCAGTTCCTTGAGACCGTCACACCGACTGCAGCCTCCCCTCAACAAACACATGAGGGGCAGCCTGCCGGGAAGTGATGGTGGGTGATCGCGGTGGCAGATAAGTTCCCAGTTTGTAGCTCCGAAATCACGGTGGAACACTAAAGTTACTGAAAGAAGTGTTAAAGCAAAATTCTGCCTCTGAGAACCGTGGTCGGCTGCGGTGGTTGAAGTTTGCTGTCAAGCTACACGCGTACTGGGCACGTGTGACCACTTCCAATGTGAGGCAACTTAGCTGATATTCACACCCTGCCATTGGTGGCTAATTACCGGCGGTAAACACTAATTTTAGCGTTAACACGCAGCGACTGAATATGATTTGAGACACGTTAAACCACCGCGGCTGTGCTTCTCAGGTCTTCATCTGCGTTAATTCCCTCAGCGCCCGTCCCGTTTCAAGTTGGTGCTAGCCACCGCTAGTTCGTTAGCAATGCTAATCATTGCTAGCTAAACGCTGGCGTGCGCTTAAATACATGTGGTCGAAATTATCGTTGAACCTGACAAACAGCATAACCACCAGAGCAACTGACCCCGTTCACTCACGCCTGTCACTGCTCTGCTGTGAGGTAGCCTCGGTTAGCTGCTAGTTCACTCATTAGCTAGCAGCTAGTCGTAATATAACTGCCGAGACCGTTAGCTGGCTAATGTTACAACTAGCTTGTGGAGCAGTGATTGCCGAGAAACTAGAGGGTCCCGTGATGAGACCGTTGTTAAGTGTCATGTAAAAATCAATGAATGATACTTTACCTAATTTAACCTGTATAATCCAGTCACGCTTTCATCCTCCACTTCATCTCAGTGTGTCCTAATTCGCCGATCACTTGCGCAATAGTAAGTTGTTAGTGCATTTCCAATGTGCCTCCCTGGCTGCTGCTGCTGCGCCCCTTCCCTCAGCTCCCCATCCAGACAGACGCTGCTATGCTAATGACACATCTGATCTAACCCACTGAAATCCTGTACAGCCCACCCATATAATTTACTGCGAACTTTACTCTGTAGAAATAGATCTGTGGAGGTTAAACTGCACCCATGTCTTGATTAAAAAAACAATGATGAAATTACTGCTCATGTAAAGTAAGCATGAATATCAAATACTTTCAAGTTATCCCCCCAGTCTATCTATTATACACATAGGTCGCCATTGATGCAAACATACTGCAGCCCTTCCAGCTTGCCCCAGTGTGCCCACCCCCCACGACTTTAAATTAGTAGTTTCTAGAGTTGAACGATTTGCAAAAATAGCTTTACTCAATCTATTCATTATCAGTGGAAGGGTTTAAAAGTGGCCTGATTACATATTTCTCTTCTCACTCTGGCAAAACATCATGCACAGTACACACAACAACATATTTAATTTAATGCACTTACCCCATGAGGAGGCTATGCCAGAGATCCTACTTATCATTAATGGCACCTGTGATGTACTACTACACCCACATCTGGCTGCAAGTAATCTCATCTGCACCACCTATCAGCAGCTCAGCATAAACACCAAACCATGTCATCAGATCTGGTGACTTCTTTAATGAGAACCAGATCGACCCGTTCCAGAGTACTTCAAGGCAGCCAGTGGCTTGGACCAGGTTTTCACAACCCGAGTTAACCAAATTGTCAGTGTTACGTGATTCGCTTTTGATGTATCCAGGTCAGTTGATAGGATTAAACTGTTAATCTGTCGTTAGGCAGGGTGCAGGTACATCTCAGCAGGCTTGATATCGCAAGGGAAATAAATGCAACTCTGCGGTGTAGTCAATTAACAACTAATTTATGTTTTGCTCTCCCTCAAACAGAACATCATCAACGAGCAGGAATCATAACATATTTATTTGCCCTACATGAAAAATTCTCAAAAGGCTGGTCCACCAGTAGAGAGCAGTGTTACTCCATCAGTGAATGACACACAAGCCTACGGATACTGAAAATACAAGATAGATTAGGCACTAAAGCTTCTCATCAAGCCAAGTCTATAGGATGATGGGCATATTCATTAAAAAAAAATGTGTTTTCGTAGCAACATTTAAGGCCAAAGTTTGCTTTACACAGTTTTTATTTCATGCAGTACAAGTACATTGCAGGTCAGTAACAGACATGGCAGCAGCTTTGTGGTAAAGTCAATCTTGACGTGAAGCTTCAGCAGCATCACCACAGTGGCAGCCCATCATACCTACAACATGAGGAAGATTAGGTGGAAAAGATGCTTTTTCTGTCCTTGGTCTGATAAAACAGGAAGACAGAAACAATTCTAAATAAGATAAAATCCACTACGAAGCACAAACTTAAAGAGTAACTTAAACTTAAATTAATTAAAGTTGAATTAAACTAAATTGTTCCAAAATTGTGTAATTGTACATGCTGTATCATACAGTGCCATACATTATATTACATCAGATTGTAATGGGCAACACAGGTAAGAAAAAAGAAAAGAAAGAAAGCTGCACAAAATTCACAAAAAGCAACCTTGCACTGTAGTTTTTAAGTAATTTACCTGAAATAGTTTGATCCTGGAATGCTCTCTGCACTCTCCCTCATCAGCACATCTGAAAACAGAGTATCTGGGATGTCTCTTTTCCCATACCTGTGCATCAGAAAAGAGTCAGGCGACATGTCAAGATGTCTTTGCAGGACAACATTTTCTGAACTTATCATATTTTACAAAAAAATTCCAGGACCAACCTCTGTCTTGTAATGAGATTGATGTAGTGTCTTAGTGCCGAATAATATTTGGCGAGCTCCTCAGGTGGCGCGTCGTCACGGGGACTGGCGGGCTTGACTGGATATGCATTGATGCCAGAGTGAATACAAGCCAGCAGGCAGACAGCCACGGTGGTCAGCAACATCACAGCGCTGGAGCGAATCCTGGATCACAGGGAAAATGAATAATGAAAAAAAAAAAAAAGAAAGAAAAAAGAGAAAAACTGCATGATAAGAAATTATCATCCAACAATGCCAAAATCAGAGACAGGTGCTCCATATTGGAATGATATCCCACCATAAAAGCTGCAAGATCCAACATTACCTACTGACTTTTAATCAGAAAGTGCCTTTAAATTAAAAAATCAGAAATTGAAACGTTGCTCACATCATAATGTAACACTTGAAAATACTGCTGTAGTCGGTTTTCTCGCTGTCCGAGGCGCCTCTGTCAGATTTCCAACACTGCCTGAGTTTTATAGAGTGGGTGTCAGATGGGAGGGACGGTGACTTCATTCACTTTTAGGGCACTCCTGAGAAATATCTCCTGCCTCATTAGTTTAGTAATACTTTAATGCCTACACAGTGAATATAATTGCAGAAAGTTAGATTATTATGACAAGAACACAAAAATTCACGTGTCACTGTATCAGATTTATTAAAATGTATTATTTGACATGATGGCGTGTGTGTTCAGTGTTGTTCATATGTTGTTTGTTTTTCAACTTCTTTGCACCCAACAATAAGTTTAATTGTACAAATACTCAGAGGGGCCTATCATTGATTCATATCAGTTTGCATTTTAGTTCATTTGTCCTCAACAATACAATAAGTACATTTGAAAGGTCTTTGTTTAAAAGGCTAGAAAGGAGTACACTCCACCGCATCAAATTTCCTTTTTGTTCGAAAAGAAATCTGAGTAGAAAGTAGCGTGATGTCAGGAAAGTAAAGTACTGGCACAGGCGGAGACAAACCTTTATTAATTTAGAGTTCACTTAAGAGCCACAAGCAGCACGACAAGTCTCAATAAAACTGATGATGTGTAACTTCAAGTGGCTGATGATGGTCTCTTTTTTTCACATTAGTTTGAAATATGTTAGGTGTTTGGAAAGATGATGTTTTGGTTGATAGAGAAACAGCAGAGGGGGTGTGCATCGAGAAACAGAAACATTCATAGTTTAATTATGCATAAATAATCATCATTCTAACAGTGAGAAAAGGGAATCCACAGTCCCTTTTGTGATTACATGATAAAAGTTATATTAAAACACATTAATACTACTTATATATGTCATTGAATCAAATTTTCTCATGGGTTGAAGGTAGCAAATGTTTCTAGTCTCAAACACATTCATAAATGTTGAATGTAAATCCCTAGATTTTGTATTCTCCCAGGACTTTAACATTACCGACTGACAAACAGCTGTCTTAACACCAAAACTAAACCATTTTGGCCAAACCACCCAGGATATTTCCAAATTACACAAAATTCCTTCAAGAGAGGGCAGGAAATTGTTCAACCCTGTACGTTTCCAATTCCAGTTGATGGAGGGTACAAAAAGCTTTCAGCCCCTAAATGGACTTTAAAGGGAACCATTTTCTCTGGAGAGCCTCTGAAATTTGACAGCAGATTGGTGCCGTTGTTTCTTGTAAGAACTAGGTTCCAAAGTGACAGCACACAAAGTACACACACCTTAAAGTGAAGCTCTGACCAAAATGCAAAGGTTTGACTCAAATGCATCAATAGCTCAACTCTGCAAGATAAATTACTCTGCTGCTGCTGTTTCCAAAAGAAAACTAATCTCTTCTGTTAACACCATGGCCATTAATGTGTACACAGCAGCAGGTGAAATGTCTCTGCAACTAACGAGAACATTAGCCACAGCAGCAACAGTTGAGTCAAACACAGAAATAATTGTTTTTCTTTGGCTCGTCTCAATTTCCACTTGCATCCCTTGGCCGCTAGAAAGCAGCTGGTTCAATACAGTGCGTGGCACAAAACGTTAGAATGTTAAAGGTGACATACCTAAGAATTTGGGTTGAAAACATTCAAAAATGAACTAAAATGATGGACAGAATGTGAAGAATTAACAGTTTTGATGTCTATGTAGCCTATTGTATTACTGAGCTATCCACTGAGGGTTGCATACTAACCAGCTAGCCCCGGTCTGTTCCAGTCCTGAGTCCTGGGGATATGCTGCCTCCTGCTCCTTAAGAGGATAAATTCAATGTGTGGCAAGTTGTTACACATTACACTTTCAAAGCAAAGAACTGCATTAATTGCTTTTGTACTTCCCACATGTGTACACCACTAAATACCATGAAAATAATCATCCTTTAGTTCAACTCTAAACATTTAGGCATGATTAACAATTTCGAGCCAAGGTGGTTGCATTTTAGTGGTGGTCATGTGGCTAAAAGGCTGGAAACTCTTAACGTGAAGCTGTTGAGATTCATTATATTTCATGTCATTATTACTATAAGTGTGTGTCCTTCATTTTTTACAAACAACACAACTATATCACGCAAAAGATATTCCAGTTAAGTCAAGTCAGGCTCTGTGGAGGTATCTCCCGCTTCATTACATTTTTACATTTAGCTAATGTTCTGATCCAGCATGACTACAACTTAATGGAGCGGAATGGTCACTTGCCAGGAAGTTATGAGGTTATGATGTCTATGTATGTGACTGCATGCACCCACTGGTATCTGTGATTCTGTGACTGTTGGGTTCTACCTCCAGGTTCACTGGAAAATAAATGCAACTTCAAAATATTGTGTTTTTTGTTGTTGTTGGATTTTTTTTTTATGTAATCAAATTGGCCAATGGAACAAGTGAAATATAGCTTGTTATGGTATCAAAACTGGCTCTTGCAGACAACAAACTGCACACTGAATGGGAAATATGGGCTGAAGGTGAGAAACTGCACTCACTTTAGTAAGGGGCCTCAGCACAACTTTGAAGTTCTGGTGCTTATTATGGTATATGTTATATTTCCCTTCCATGAGACTTTATTCTTTGTCTCTACAGCATTTTTAGGTCCAATATTTTAATAAAAAAGCAAAGGTGATTCTTGGTACTTGAATAATTACATAAAATGTACCATTTTAAATACTGTTCTTTTTACATGCCTGCACACAAATTAAAATCATTTTGTAGCGCACATTTTAACTGTTGCAATAAAAGGAAATTTTGGAAAGATTCCAAGATCCCGCAAATGGTATTAAAAATTTATTTTCAACCATCATAATATATTTTAAAAAACATTTAATTCAGCGGACTCAAATCATTCAAACATAACAGTGTTCTTTTAAAAATACCACCTAATGCCCACTAAACGTCAAATGGATGCATTAAAAGTTACAGAGTAAAGTCTGTCCACAATTTAGATGATGCGTGTTGTGTTGTCACTTTGTGACTTCTGCATCATATATGAAGTCCTCTGGCAGCGTCTCCTCAGGCATGCTCTTCAGCTGCTCATCATAGTTGCGGAGTGTCCAGAGTTTCTCCAGTTCATACAGTTCTCTGGTCTCTGGTAGCATGAAGTGAACAACCATGTTTCCTGAGAGAGAGAGAAAAGAGCAGCAATGTGAACACCACTTGGAACGCTCCTGTCAAACATCAGTTTACATACACAGCTGTTAAGATGTCAGGACAACTTCTCTAGGATCTAAATTTTACGTACCAAAGTCAACACACATCCAGTCATCTGCATCCTTTCCTTCGATTCTGACATTCGCTTGATTCTTTTTCTTCAAAAACTTGTACTGGAGGAAAACAATCTTTTGGGTCAGTTTTCCAAACAGTCACAGATCCTACATATCAATGATTTAAAAAGAGAAAATACAGGATAGTTACCACTTTGATGGCATATGACGCCATTGCGCGGAGGTGTCTCACTGATACGCCGCTGACAACAATGAAGTACTCTGCGTATTTGATCTGCTGCGGTACTTTAATCACACAGATGTCTACTGCGTTTTCCTGACGCAGCAGAGACACAAGCACATCGAGAGAGAAGATCTCAGAGGATCCTGGAGAAAACAAAGGTAAAACATTTTGTCCAACAATATTTGTGCAACAAGTGTGGCTCAGCAAAGAATGGCATTTTACCTCTTTCCTAAATATAAAAACAATCTACAGCTGCAGCCTCAACAGTTTCCCAGAGCACAAAGGGGATGTTCAACAAACTAAAATCCCCAGGTATTCAATTTAGGGCTGCTAATAATAATTCTTGCATCTTAAATAATAATAATAATAATAATAATAAATCCTAGATTAATTTCTTAATCATGAATGTCTATCCATTTTAGGGGGGGAAAAGCAATATATTTAAATACATAATTCTGTCCAACCAAACATATTCAGTTTACTCCATCATATAGGGTGGAGAAAAGCAACAAATCCTCACATTTAAGAATTAAAAACATGATTTGCCCTTTTATTAATTGGTTTCCAAATGAATGGATTAATGTCTAAATATTGAAGACAGAACAAGGGACCATGTCATCACACTCTACAAGCTGGAAACATGAAACCACCAACTAATCTGGCAGCTGTAATGTTATTAATCAGATAGTCAGCTCATTAATCAACCATTTTGGAGCTGAAACTAATTTCTACTTACTTTGACTGCTGTCAGTTTCCATCTCATGTGATTCCTCTTGAAACACGCCAGCACTTCTCTTTGAATCACTGCTTTCACTACACATCTCTGAATAAAACCTTTTAGTGTCTGACTGACTGCTGTGTACATGATTCCAGCGCTGACTTGAGGATACATTAGCTGTAAAACGTCGAGACAAACACGGACTGTGATGACTGTTACAGGGCGCTTTGAAGGCCGAACAAACGCTTCTAAAAACACACGTCTGCTCCAGTAAAACACGACTTTTAAATACTGGTGATATCAGTTTCGTACAGCGACGAATATTCATCATTTTAGCTTGTACAAGTACACAATATCAGTCAACGCTAGCCACAAGTCTACCAAAGCGTAGACATAACGTGCCAAAGGCAAACAGGAAATAACTCCTGTCCTTGGCTTTTGATTGGTCCGTACGACTTCTTCGTTGGTTTCCGGGCTTGAAAAGCAACTGCACCCCCTACAGGTCACAGAGTATATTGCTCTCAGAACTCGGTTAATTTTGTAAATGAGTACAGTGCATATTATTTCACATGGAAGCATTATTAATGGTTCGGTTAATGGGAATTAATCACACATTACTCAGTGATACAAATATATATATTATATAGTATCTGGATATTTCATATACTCGACTTGCAATGCATGTTCATCTTGTGCTAAAAATCATCCCTCCAAACAGCAAATATCTACTACAATGTTGCTCTTATGACACAGTGACTGAAAATTCACCTTACTTTAATTTTCTATGTGGTAAATAAATAATGCTGTGTGACAGATCAAGACAATCAGCTTATGCAACTTGATTGCGAATTACAAGGAAGAGACAGTTTGAAGTGCATTCTTTACATTTATTTTTACAGGAAAAAATCTGAGTGAAAAATTCTACAAATATATTCTTTTTAAAAAATAGGTAACTCTGCCCTAAAAATCCCTTAATGTATAAAATTGTATAAAATTATAAAATGTCAATGACTCCATGAATTCCTGAGGTTTCACTGGTCAGTACATTATCATTAAAAATCACAAAGTCAAGTATGTAAACAAAACATTGTTCTGGCTGTGTAGATCAGTGAAATGTACATATCTGTGTATATTTTAGTCCTTGTGTTTGAAGGTGACGCCGTGCTCACTTCAGTCCTGTTTAATCAGCGTGGTCGGAGTCCATCATCACATTCAGTCTCAAGCCCACTGGAATGTGGTCAGTAAGGCCAGCCAGATGGGTTATAAAAGTCATCTCTTCAATTTCCTGAATGGAGACAAAAAGGAGTGCGTGTCTTTTTAAGATGTTTTATTCTTCTTAATGGGGGACGATTTGTATTTTAGGACCCTGTTCTAAAGGGACAAACTGTCAGTAGTTTTGTTAGATGCAAATGAGAGCAAAGGAGAAAGAGAAGATTTAGAAAAGAGTAAAAACACATAAGGACACGTACTGTTTGGCAGCGCTGTGAAATGGAGTTTTCGCGGTACAGGATGTAGTCGATACGGCGGCCAATCCACGGCTGACCGCTCTCTGGGTAAACCAAAGGTAAGCCCGCTGCAGGAATAGGAGGGGAGATATACTGCTTCCTCAGCTCCTCTCTCTCCAAAGTTCTACACAGACACAGAGTGGACAGAATCCTCAAATCAGGCTCAGTGCTTCAACAGTGAGTTAGGAGTTCTGGTTATATGAAATCAGAAGTGCTGTCACGACAGGTTTAAAAAAAGTGGAACTGTATGTACCTTTGTAGATTTTCTGGGGTGATTATATCATCTTCATACAACGTGGGCTGCTCCAGCAAAGTACCTTTACAAGCAAATCAATTGTGTACCAATTAATTGTCAGTATTTGTTTTGTATGTATGTAGTATTTAGTGTTGTCTAGTGGGGAAAAATTGTACACACCAATGACCCAGGGCTTCTCTTTTCCAGGCCCAGCTCTGCACGGA